>NC_089839.1:36921163-37251788 GCF_035609145.1 Eleutherodactylus coqui
GGAATGTTAGGAAGCTTTGTAAATTAAGTTTAAAAAAACTACCATTTTGCACTGACATAAGTATTCACGCCCTGCACTCAGTACTTAGATGAGCACCTTTGGCAGACAATTTCAGGTCTCTTCAGAGATCTGAGTGAGTTCAAGTCAGGCCTCTGGCTGGGCCACTGAAGGGCATCCACAGAGTTGTCTCTAAGCCACCCTTGTGTTGTCCTGGCTGTGGGCTTAGGGTCGTTGCCTTGCTTCTGCCCAGTCTGAGGTCCCTTGTGCTCTGGATCAGGTTTTCATTAAGGGTATCTCTGTACTTTGCTCAATTCAGCTTTCCATCCACCCTGACCGGTCTCCATGTTCCATCTGCTGAAAAACACCCCCACATCATGATACTGCCATCACCATGCCTTGCTATAGGGATGATATTGGGCAGGTGATGAGCGGCGCCTGGTTCCCTTCAGATGTAATACTTAGAATTAAGGCTAAAAAGTTCAATCTTGATTTCATCGGAGCCGAGAATCTTGCATCACACAGTCTGAGAGTCCTTTGGCTGCTTTTAAGTAAACCCCAGTGGGCTTTCATGTGTCTTAAACGTAGGAGAGGCTTTTCACTGGCCCCACTGCAATAAAGATTGGTGGAGGCTGCAGTGCTGGTTGAGCTCCTGGAGGTTTCAAACATCTGCACACAGGATCTTTGAAGCTCAGCCAGAGTAACATAGTGTGTTAGTCTGAAAAAAGACATATGTCCATCTAGTTCAGCCTATTGCCCTCCAATATTAATCCAGAGGAAGGCAAAAAAAGACACTTTTCCTAATTTTAGGGAAAACAAATTCCTTTCCAACTCCTATCGGACAATCGGAATAATCCCCGGATCACCGACCCTTCTGAAGTAATCAGTGACTATAACATATAATATTGTAACACTCAAGAAAGTTGTCCAGACCATTCTGTTGTCATCACCACGTCCTCAGGTAGAGAGATCCCCAGTCTCATTGCTCTTACAGTAAAGAACCCCCTTCTATATTGGTGTAGAAACCTCCTTTCCTCTGGATGTAGGGAGCACCCCCTTGTTACAGCCACAGTCCTGGGTATAAATAGATGATGGGAGAGATCTCTGTATCGTCCCCTGATATATTTATACATAGTTACTAGGTCGCCCCTCAGCCGACTTTTTTTCAAAACTAAATAATCCCAATTTTGATAGCTTCTCTGGGTATTGTAGTCCGCCCATTCCATTTATTATCTTCGTTGCCCATCTTTGAACCCGCTCAAGTTCTGATATGTCCTTTTTAAGTACTAGTGCCAAAAAACTGTATACAATATTCCATGTGTGGTCTGACCAGTGACTTTTAAAGAGGAAGAACAATCCCCTCATCATGTGCCCCTAGACCTCTTTTCATGCCCCCCATGATCCTATATGTCGTGGCGGCAGCTGCCTGACACTGGTTGCTCCAATTGAGTTTACAGTTAATTAAAACCCCCAAGTCCTTTCCCATGTCAGTGTTCCCCAGTGGTTTCCCATTTAGTGTGTAATGGTGGCATGTATTTCCTCTGCCCATGTGCAGAATCTTACATTTATCAGTGTTACACCTCATTTGCCGCTTTTCTGCCCCCAACTTATCCTGATCCATTGGTAACGGAGTCCTCTCCTCTCCTGTATTACTTACTTTACATAGCTTTGTGTCATCTGCAAATATTGATATTTTACTGTACAATCCCTCCACCAGGTCATTAATACACATATATAAAAAAGAATAGGGCTCAGTACTGCCCCCTGTGGTACCCCACTAGTAACAGTGACCCAATCAGAGTGTGTACCATCATTAACCACCCTCTGCTTGTAGCGTGCACTGTAGAAGCCCATTGAAATCAATGAGCGTGCGTAAGTACACACACAATGAATCCTGCTTATTTCCTGTGTATTTACAGACAAAATCAATGTGATTTCATGCGGAAATACGCTGCATACATATGCAAGCAAAAAGGCTGCCGACTGGCGGACAGATGCAAGACAGCAGCGTATGTTAGCTAGTAAATACGCTGCATATTCATGGACCGAAATACACATACGGGCGTGTGAATATACCCTGCGGTATAGAAACATCTCAAAGATGATCCAGAGAAATGGGAGGCCCCAAGGGGCTAAAGCGTCCTACCAGAGGGTCCGAATACTTATGTCAATGCACAATGGTAGTTGTTTTTTTTTGTTTTTTTTTTATTTACAAAGATTTTTAACATTCTGTTTTCACTTCATCATTATGGGCCACAACATAACATAAAATGTAAAAGAAGTTTGAGGGTCTGAAGACGATCTGGACCCGCTGTGTGTGGTTGTAGTTGCCCATTCAAATAGGAAAAGGGAAATGGCCCATGTGACTGTATCTGACCCGCAGCGCCCATACTGGAATCCTACAAGAAGTAGTAGATTCCCCACTTCCAGTACTCAAGCAGAAGAGTGCATACCTGCTTCTCAGGTGTCCCACAGAACCCGGACCTGCACGTCACACACAGAGCCTGCAAGCCTTGGATACAAGCTGCATATATTTCATATGCTTGCAACTCGTAGTGTCTGCAGATAAGTGTTCTAAAGATCTTCATTTTGTTACGTTTTAAGTTATTAATTATATAATAAACTAACATGAAGGCCGCCTGCACACAGCCGGGTCGGATTCCGACCCTGTGCCCGGCCAGGGACCCCTTGCCTACCTGTCCGCAGTAGTCTTTTCTGTACTGTGCATGTGCCTGACGGCACATATGCGCAGTACAGTAAATGTTTCACCGTCGCTAGGTGAGATGATGTGGAATCAGCGACCCTTCCGCAATATGATTACGGAAGGGATACGGATCGGACAGCTTCCATTGACTTCCAAAGTGATGTAATGTGAAAGGGCCATAAACATGTACAAGTGCAAGGCTGCAGGGAATTTTAAAGGGGTATTCCCCCCAAAAAAAGAATTACTGGAAAGCTGCACAAGCATAAAAGAAGTCATCTTATCTTCAAATGATCCCCTGCCGCCCCTGTTCCCTACTGCTCCCCACATCCCGCTGTAGAAACGATGATGTCACGATACAGGAACATGTGACTGCTGCAGTTAACCACTGGCCAAAGTGAGCTGGTGATTGGTTCCAGTGGTCACTTGTCTCTGGTGTCGGCGACCTGATTGTTGCAGCAGGGGATCGGGCGCCGGCCAAACAGAAGCAGCGGGGAAAGAGGTGAAGCGAATTGAAGTTCTTTCATGTTTTGCAACTTTCCAATAACCTATTCCCAGGAAAACCCTCTAAAGTAACTCAGCCTGCAGGATCTGTCAGCAGCATTCCCTCTCTCGGTGCAGATGACGGGCTGTCCTGATGTACCGCTGGTTAGGGAATACAGGCTGCCATAAGTGCATTCTGCTACCAGGTCCAGAAGGTTAAATTTGACCTGATCACCGGATCGCTTTGACTTACAAAGGACGGAGTTCTAATAATAAGATATTGCTATTTATACATGACGTTCTGTGACAACCTTCGCATCGGTTTACAGCCTGACCTTCAATTGCTTTCTTTTCGCAGAATGGTGGCAGCAGATATTGCTTTTTACACTGGAAATGTCCAAGCTCTAAAAGGTCTTAAAGAGATGGACCTCAACATGGGGGAAATTTGGGAGCAGAAAAGGTGATATCTAATCAAAATAAGAAAAACAAACAGACTCTGACCTCCCAAGTAACAAGTATGTCTGGAAGTGTTCTACACAAGACCTTAATGTGAAATTCCAAAGTGCAAGTCTGGGCTGGAAGACGTTGGTTTCCGGTAACTGGATCTAGCCTGGCTGTCAGGGATTACCCATCTAATGAAATCTTCTAAAAAAAAAAAACTTTTTTTTTTCTGTTTTTCATTGGAAGCGGCCTCAGGTTTGGTTTTTTTTTTCCCTTTTGGACCAAATCCAAACAAGTGCATGGCTGTAACACAGCTTCCCTTATGTCAGATGGCCTGAAACAGGATCTCCTTTCTGCATAAAGACTCTCTTGTGTAAGAACGGCACCGAATCCTTGCCGCGAATTCGGGAAAACTATAAACAGTCACTGTAATTAGTGATTTCTATATTTAAAACCCCATTGGTTGTGTGTATGTACTAAGCAGGGGAGAAATCAGATGGAATAAGCTTTAATGGTGTTTGGCGGGAGTAGGTGAAACGCCTCTGTTCACCTGGGTTATTATCTGTCCTCGAACTGGATACTGGGTTTCCAATTTCAAAGCCCCTTCTTACTTGGCCTTGAAGCACAATGGAGTAACTGATCCTTGATGCGCAGGGCAGGCTTCTCCATGCGAGACTCTTCTCAAGCAATATGTGGCTCTACAGAGGGATGGTGGCGGGGGGGGAGGGTGACGGCTCAAGAGCCGAGGAGCCACAGGTTGACGAATCTCTATGTCTTGCACTGCTCCGCTAGAATAACTCCGTAGTAAATGGTGCTTTGATTAGTTGGTAACCCTTGGGCAGCTTGGACACGATGCTATAAATTGCTGGTATTTTCAATCAGTATTTTTGTACAATATTTTTCTTTTTTTTTTTTAAATTAAGGTATTTTTGCTCTTCCGTTACTTGGTGAGGGCGAAAGTATTTATTTGCAGTATCTGCTATTGATGTGGATATTTTCTGATTGCATTTTTAAGTAAATTTGAATCAATTAAGCATTATGGCTGGGTTTTTTTTCAACATCTAACGAGATGTTCACAGGTAAATAATTGCACATACAATCCTTGATAGTCTTATATAAAACTATATCGTGCCTACCTGCCAGGTAAAAGTCATCATTCTCCTTAGGACATACTAATTCTTTAAAGGCAACCTGTCAACAACTATAAGCAGTGCAGGTAGCAGGGAGTCCGGGAACTGTGTATCTCGCTCATCTGGTTCCTTAAGGCCCCTTTACACGCAACAATTTTCGCTCAAAATTCGTCCAAATGGCTGAAAATGAGCGATAATCGTTACATGTAAACGCTGGCATCGTGCACTTTTCGTTTGAGCAATGGATTTTAGCTCACTTAAAATCCATCGTTCGACCGCTGGAAGACTGAGCAAATACATTCCATTTGAATGTATTTTGCTTATCTTTCAAAAGGCTGTAGGATGTTCTCCCCGTGGCATGTTTACAGTAGCTGGAAGGAGAACAATGGAATGTGTCACCAGCTGTTTGCACAGCTGAGTGTGTTTAACCACACGCTGGGCTCCGCAAACAACAAGTGGAGGTCCTTTCAGTCATTTGAAAGATTATCTTTGCGTGTAAAAGGGCTTTAATACCTACGGTTTTCCCCCTGAAAAGTCAGTGTGCAACTGCAGCTTGACGCTTTCTGCGTGAGCATCTCCTTTTCTTCTTTATGAGAGGTGCACAAGCAGAAAGAGTCAAGATGCTGGTGCACGCTGACTTTTCCAGGGGGACACTGCAGGAACGAGAGACTGGATGAGTATGATACTCAGTTCCCCAGACTACCCATTACCTAAATTATAAAGACCATAGCTTAGTTTATAGGTGCTTTTAGGTCACTTTTTAAGCAGTACATTTAGTCCTGTGTCCAAAAAAATAAGCGTTTGTCACCTTTAGCTTTATGAGGCTTTTAGCTTTGGAGGTGTAGCACAATACTAGCACTCCGATACAGTTGACTGCTGTAGATAATCCCTCTTTTTGCAGAATGCTTCCTTGGCAATGATCTGATAACAGAGTTCTGCTGCTAAGACCCTCGGCGATCAGCTATAATCTGTAGGAGGAGCCAAGTGGCGTGCTCAGTTTCCCTGCAGCACCACCACAGGAGATATGAAGCATTACACGGTTCTAATTGAAATCCGCTAATAGATAACGATCCTGATAGGAAGATGCCTACCCACCCAATATTAAATCCGAATTCCTTAAAGCAACCCCTCCAGTCCTGGAAAAACATAGCGAGCTGCATCGCTTTTCTGACTACACTGTGTATTAGTATGCATCGGTGGTCTAAGACACTACATGCTGCTCTGACTGGCAAGTATCAGTCATGTGAGAAGCACTGACCAATCAAAGCAGCATGTAATTTCTCAGGCTAATGATGCATACTAATGCACAGTGTATATCAGGTAACCAGAACCGGAGGGTCGCTTTAAAGGGAATGTGTCCCCGCCTCTCTGAGGGCAGTATAAGGTAGTGACAGGCTCACGGATTGTAGCAATATGTTGTCTTATGTGTCTGTGAAGTAAGGTGTCGGAAATGTACCTTTTATTAGTAGCACCCACATAGAGGACTACAGGAAGCATAGCTTCCAAATTTTTGGGTGGTCAAAGAGGAACATTTATGGTTTGGGTCAAACATAGCGATTATCCCTTCTAAAAAGCAACACTTGGGAGGTATACAGGAAGTAGTCCTCTATTCATCCTCCATCCTTCATTAGCTGCAGGATATCCTCACCCTCCAACCACTGATTGACTTCTACCTGCCTTTTAGGCTGGCTATCCACGGGCGAGGTGTCATGGCAAGATCCCCGGTGATAAATCGCATGCGAAGCTCACATAAAACGCTTTCCATAGGATAACTATGGAAAGCGCAGCCTACCGCACACAAGCGGAAAATCATAGCGATTTTCTGCTCGCGTGATTAAAATATAGGCATGCCACGATTCTCCACGGTGAGCCTATCGTTAATATAGGCTCATCGTGGAGACCTTTAGTTCTCCTTCCCCGTTGCGGAATATCGCTAGCGATATTCCTTCGTGGCCGTGGACAGGTGGCCTTACTGTGCATGGACATACAGCTATTAATCAGTGGCCAGAGGGTCAATCGGGCAGGGCTAGATTGCAGCTCCTAAATATCAAGGACTACTTCCTGTAGTCCCCTCTGTGTGGCTGCTAATGATGTAAGTTTCTGCAATCAGCAACCCAGTAACTAATGCTGCTCTCAGAGAGGACCGTGTGACGTTGGTGACAGGATATCTTTAATAAAGGATGTGACCAATGGGTTTTCCAAATCCGACAACCCATTTAAGTGCCTGCGTATGTTTCAGAAACTGATTTCCAAAGTTATTCGAGTGCCTACTAGAGATGAGCGAGCACACGCAGATAAGGCAGTTACTCGAGCGAGCGGGGAAGGGGGGGGGGAGAGATCTCGCTCTCCCTCCTGCTCACCGCCGCCACCCCCCGCCCTAGTCTGCTTGGACGAGAATGCGACGCTCACTCGAGTAACTGCCTTATCCGAGCAGGCTCGCTCATCCCTAGTGCCTACCCTTCTGTCTTGAATAGGGCCTTCAGTAATGCTGCATGAACACTACACCGTCTCCGAAGGTAACGTTTATATGTAAGGAGTGCCCCATTTCCTTGTGTGTTGTACATGGGGTTTAATAATACTTTATTCATAAGTTATAATAACATATTGAAACCCGTTAAAAAATAAGGAAGTACAAAAATTAAAGGTTACCCCTAATGATTTCTCCAGATCTTTCACAGTCCAGACCAAGGAGACCGATGAGGAAATTCAGCACAACTCCGAAATGTAATCTGTATGTAGATCTCGTACTTTAAGGGTATATTTACATGTCGTGGATTCAGCGGATACACTGTGGCTTTGCCATGGAGTTCACCCTTTGGATTTGTAAGGGTCATATCTGTGGCATATAGAGATGAGCGAGTATACTCGCTAAGGCACATTACTCGAGCGAGTAGTGCCTTAGCCGAGTATCTCCCCGCTCGTCTCTAAAGATTCGGAAGCAGCGGGGGAGAGTGGGGAGGAACGTAGGGGAGATCTCTCTCTCCCCCCCGCTCCCTGCCGCAACTCACCTGTCACCCGCGCCGGCCCCTGAATCTTTAGAGACGAGCGGGGAGATACTCGGCTAAGGCACTACTCGCTCAAGTAATGTGCCTTAGCGAGTATACTCGCTCATCTCTAGTGACATAAGTTGACATACTGCTGACTCAACATGCGCACCGCAGGTCAGTTTACATCTATGGATAGTTTTGAACATCCACTTTGCTGCTACTGTAAATTCTGTGGATTTTCCATGTGTAAATTGAATTAAAAAAGAAAGCTAATCCCGACCCTTATACTGTTGCTGCTTGTGTCCGAGTATCACACCGAGTTCATAGGAAAGTAAACAGAGTGCAAAATTCTGCCACAATGAAAAATCACATCGCCGTGCTCTTAAGGTGATACAAAAGAACGTTAGAGGGGTCATCTAAGTTAAAACCTCTACTAAAAAAATGGCCTGTTGTGTGAAAAACATAACAATTAACTCATACTTTCTTTTCCACCTCATCTCCTGCAGGCGGGTCTTCCCTTTGACGTATTGTTTACAGATTGCAGTCAGCCTGTGATGTCCTGTAAAGGCCTATTTACACGCAAAGATAATCTTTCAAAAGACCGAAAGCTTGAAAGATCCTGCATCTAATTGCATGAAGCGTTAATGGCCATTAACACTGTATCATCTTTATTTGCATGTAAAAGGGTCTCCAGGAGCTGTTTGCAGAGCCCAGCATGTGATTAATCTCAGGTCCAGCTGTGCACACAGCTGCATTATTCTGCTTATGGCTGACGGCAGATTACAATCTTACCTGCCGCCTCCCGTGGAGATAACAGGTACGCGATTCTCGTGTTCACGTGTAACGATTATCGGTCATTTGAACGAATTTTGAGCGATAATCGTTACGTGTAAATGGCTCTTAACAGAGTTCAACTAATTATTAATATCATTAATTTAAGGAAGGATAGTTGCAAAAAACATGGAAAAATCTCAAGTGAAATCTCTTCTATTATTTCCAAATGACCTGATGGCACAACGCCTATACAATGCATTGAGTTGCAGATTGCATTGTGGGTAATCCCAACCTTATATGCAAGTACTAGGGATTTTTAGCTCAGGAACTTTGCTTTGCAATGAGAGAATGAAGCCATGTGTAGCTATACAATAATGTATGTGACGTCCCATGAGCCGTACAATGTATACAATGTAGACAGTATAACTTATGAGTCTTCTTTTCCCCTTCAGTTTACTCAGTTACTGCAGACCTGTTCTTCCCATTGTAAGACCTTTGTGTCACCCACTCATTTATTACCGAGATGTATTTGTATTGGCTTATGATTAATCGGACGGACTTTGATTGTTTGCAGTCACCACAGGATTTTTGTAAGGATGCCACAAGGGCTGATCCGTCTCCAACACCTGAAGATCAAAGGGTGAACACTAGAGTTCAATAAAGGGACAATTTGTGGTTTTAAGTTTGTTTACTGGTTCTTTACATCCAGGTAATTAATGTTAAGGACAATTAACATATGGCATCCTACCTCATTGTTCTTTCAAGGGACACCAAACCATAAAGTGAATGTCCGCCTTAAACACTATTTTGTTTGATTTTTTTAAAAATATATCTTTATAGAGGTCCGACTTTATGATTCCGAGCTCCAAATATCCCACCTAAGCAAGGAGCTAAAAGATAACATGCTTGGGTGCCTGTAGCCATCACTAGAGGGCGCTCATTGCATACTGGTTTACCTCCACCTTAATAATAAAATAACCAATCACTGAAAACGGCCGTATACTTACTGATACAGGAGGGCAAATATGTGTGCCAACCTCAGCATGCAGGCAGCCATACTGCCAAATGAGGGAGCCAGTCACACCTGTGCAGGACATCGATCAGACAGCCACTTACACAACCTCCTAATATAGAGAGGGGTGGCTGCTTGGTGTATACTCCCACACAGAGTAGATACAAAGTGCCAGACCATTTTGATACATGTAATGCACCATGCAGACTAGCAACCTATTAATGATGCCCATAATACTTCAGCGGGCTGCCCTGCACCTCAAAAAGTGAACCACATTGGTACTGTCACTCTGGGCTCCCCCAGCATTTAAAAGCCGCACTGCATGTGAATAATACATAATAAATGCGAGGTATTAGTTAGATTTTGGCCAAAATACTTGCGCTCACAAGCCATTCGTCAAGGTTCCTTGCGTTTTGTGAGTCCCTACGCAATTGACCAAAATCCAACTAATACCTCGCATTTATTATGTATTATTCACATGCAGTGGGGATTTTAAACGCTGGGGGAGCCCGGGGTGACAGTACCAATGTGGTTCACTTTTTGAGGTGCAGTGCAGCCTGCCGAACTATTATGGCATCATTAATAGGTTGCTGGTCTGCATGGTGCAGGAGTATTCACGCAGCTACCCCCCTCTATATTTGGAGGTTGTGTGAGTGGCTGTCTCATTTGTAGTTTGGCAGCCTGCATGTTGAGGTGGTTCACATATTTGCCCTCCTGTATCAGTAAGTAAATGGCCATTTTCAGTGATTGATTGTTTTTATATTTCTCTTTCTGTGATCTAATAATAAAAAAAAATGTACAGTTAGCTCCCTCTAGTGGTGACTGCAGGTAGCCGACATGATACCTTTTTAAAGTATACCTTAACTTACAGAATAAATTGCTGTATATGTTCTTGAAGAGGAACACTATATCTGCCCATTATATAACTCGTATCCTGTATTTATCACCAGTTTTCTGCTTCCCGACTGTATTTCTAATTTTCAGTTTTACCAGAGCTGATGGGTGTAGATTAGCTGATTTGACATCTATAAATCACACATGAAGAAACACTGCAGATTCTGCTCCTGCTCTGTAAAACTCACATATAAATAAAGCATCATAGAGGATAATGTACAGCATGACTGAGCAGTGTAAATGTGATTTCAGTAGTTTTAACTCATTAACCCCTTAATGGCGCAGCCCCTTTTTGGTTTTCCATTTTCGTTTTTTCCTCCCCCTTTCAAAAAAATCATAACTCCTTTATTTATCCATCGACGTCGCTGTATGAGGGCTTGTTTTTTGCGTAACGAGTTCTAGTTTTCAATGGTGCTATTTAAAGTACCCTATAATGTACTAGAAAACTTTTAAAAAATTCTAAGTGGAGTAAAAGAAAAAGAAAAAGGCATTCCGCCATCTTTCAGTGCGTCTTTTCTACGGCGCACAGACTGCAACAAAAATGACCTGATAACTTTATTTTATGGGTCAGTACGATTACTACGATACCAAACGTGTATAGTTTTTTTTTTGTTTTTTTTTACTGTTACTTTTAATTTTTTTCAATTATTTTCTGCCGCATCTTCTGCGCACAATAACAGTTTTATTTATCTATTGACATAGTTCAATGAGGGCTCATTTTTTGTGGGATGTCCTTTAGTTTCCATTTCCAATTTGGAATACATACGACTTTTTGATCGCTTTTTATTGCTTTTTTTCTGGGAGACAGAGTAACTGAAAAAGTGTATTTGTGGCGTTCTTTATTTTTTTTTGCAGACGATGTTCACCGTGCGGGGTAAATAATGTGCTACTTTGATAGATCAGACTTTTATGGACACGGCGATACCAAATATGTATTTTTATTTTATGATTTCGATTTTTTTTTTTTTAATTATAGATATGGCAAAAGGGTGTTGATTTAAACTTTTATAACTTTTTTTTTTTTTTTTTTTTTTAACAATAAAAAAAAAGTTTATTGCTCTTATTTGCAATTTTTTTCTTAAGTCCCCCTGGGGGACTACAACCTGAAGTATAATGTAATGCTATAGCACGTCATACTGCTTTTTGACAGGCAGTCTATCAAGGAATGGCTTGATAGGCAGTCTCCTGAAGCAGCCCTGGGGCCTTTCAGAAGGCCCCCAGCTGCCATCAAACCTGCACTGCTCCCACGATCTCACCGCGGGGGGGCTGTACGGGACCCCCGAACATCGTTCAGGTGATTTAGATGCCGCTGTCAGAATTGACGGGCATTAAAAGGGTTAATAGCCGTGATCGGCTGATTGCAGCTATTGCCCACGGGTGTCAGCTGTAATAAACAGCTGACGCCCGCGCTCCAGGACGTACCCTTATGTCCTTGGTCGTGAAGGGGTTAAAGGGCTTTTCCAGTTACCAGACATTTCTGCTATAGCTACAACTGTCTTATAATAAGAAAGAAAAAAAGACTTATTTAACCGTCCTCTGCCGCAGGGATCCAGCACCGTTGTCCCGCTGTCCTGGTGAAAGATGTCATCACAGGAAATCACCTGGCACCATGAGTCATCCCCCTCCTTCACTTCCTGTTCTCTGCCTTATGTCTTTTACGAAAGACTGACTTGACTTGACAACGGGCCATAGACAGCAAATCAAAAGAAGGGAGACCTGCAGTCACCAGAACTTTAGTGGGATTTTTCAGCACAAAAATGTCATTTTTAATAAATTTGAATTGCACTTATTTTAATCTTAACCAATATGATAATTAACAAAAGTCTCAAAGTGCAGTGATCATCAAAGCGGATATGTCATGTCCACTAAGAAGTGAAGCTGGCCGCATACATTACAGCTGTCTATTCACTGTGTCCAACACTGTCCGTTAGTGAAAGCCGACACAGAAAGTAGGAGAAAAAAACCCAAAATGTATTAATAAATATATTTAATGTGAAAAGTTGATTTAAGCATTAGGTTATTTTCTTATAATGGGTTCCCTTCAAGCCATCGGAAAAATATGCAGCCGTTCTTGAGAAGGCAGAGAAGTGGTTTCTTTGTAAGACTTCCTAGGAAGACTTGGCTTCCTGAATGACACATTGACTTAAAGGGTAGCCGTATAAATGGCATTAAAGAGACTCGGTTCTGAGGAGCTATTTACAGATTCTCCTCAGCCGTCTTCTCTCAGATACAGAATTAGAAGTCTAGTGGGTGTTCCTGAAGACGATGAAGCACAGCGCTCCTTCATTCTTCATATTAGTGGTATTTTCGCAAGTCAATGAAGTCGCTAATGCGTTAATGTGTTTTACTTTAAAATTCTAATTTAATTCATTACTTCCATTAAAATGTAACCTGCTCAGACTGATTCTTATATGCCGCATATGAACAATGACATTCTCGCGTTACGGCTGCATAATTAGAAGTGATCTTGAGTCTAGGACAGCTAGAAGGTGTCGATATGCATATGTATGCTCCAATGTAACAGCTCAAGAATATCTTCATTAATTCTTGCATTTCGACACTTTAGAACAAAGTTTTCAAATTAAGAGTCGGCCCTCTGCTTTACACGCCTGCATTCAATTTACTCATGGAACACTTTGGGCGAGAAAGGTAAAACCCATCAAAATCTTATTCAGTATGACATCATAATATCTTAAAGGGGTTTTTCAGGGCAAAGATATTGATGACCTATACCCAGGATAGGTCACCCATACCAGATTGGTGGGGGTCTTTTGCTCAGGACCCCCACCAATCAGCTGATTGAAAAGACTGCTGTGCTAGGGCTAGCACCGTGGCCCTTTCTCAGTCATGTAATATCACGTTCATAGTCATGTGGCCTAGTGGCAATTGGGTGCCAATCAAGTGAATGGGGTTGAGAGGCTGGTATGCAGTGAAGTACCTGAGCACCACTGACATTTCAGACAGCTGATCAGCCGGGGTCCTGAGTAGTAGACTCTACCGATCTGAGGATGCCATCAATGTCTTAGGGCTCTTTGCGGCGAGTGTAGGCGTTTTTAAACGCACCCACTGGTGCCATAAAAGTGTGTGAACAGGCGTACAAATCTAATGTTTGTGCGCCCGTTCAGATGGCACTGGCCCGGTGCATATATGCCGAGGCCACAATGCCGTTGCCTCCCCTTGCCGGCTCACCTCCCCTCTCCTTTCCTCTAGCTGTGAAGCACCTGCCCTTGTCTGCAGCCAGCAATGGGAGGGGGGCGGGGCTTCACCCCATCCCGTTCCCTCCCATTGTAAACAGCCAGAGGGGAGGGAGTTTAGCGGTCACGCTGCTAAACTCCCTCCCACCTTCCTTCTCCGGACGCTATTATTGGCTCCCATACGAGCCTATGCAGCGGCCGATGTATTCCAGATGGATAGATAGTTCCAGGACTATCTTTGCTGCCCGGCACTATATTTGCGAAAATACGTCTGCGTGATGTGATGCATTGAAATCCAATGCATCAGATCATAGCGCATATCGGCCGACCGTGAAAACGGCGTCTGACATACGCTCGTGTAAATAAGCTCTTTGACCCGGAAAATCCCTCTAAATCCACTATTGTAAGGTTTCCGTCTTGTTCGCTCACAGTGTATTCATACATTTCCAGGAGGAATAAGAACTGCACAAAGCAGAATAGGAAGATGCTCAGAAGATATTTTATGTAGTATGCAAATATTTATTTACTAAAACATACGTGTCAAGATTGCTCCCAACAGTTGTCCCGTGTAAAGGTGCCTTAAGACATCGTAGTCCTGGCCAGTAATAATGATTGTAATGAATGAGTGGAGACCACCGCTGCCATTTTTCCGCCTGCACTACAGTTAAAAATGAAGGCTCTTCATATACAATTAGGGTGCTTTTATATGGGCAATATTGGCCCACAAGATGCACCACAACAAGTAGTGGATTTTCATGCAGAATTGAAAATTGCTTAAACCTGCCTGCAACTCCACATCAAAATCAGCAGTTAGACCTGCAGTGGCAGAATAAGCTGTGGGTCTTGGAATTTGGCTGCAACATGCACCAACTGCTCAGTGCAGGATTCACTAAGTTATCCCAGACAGATATTTCTCCAACCTTTGTTTGAAGACTTCCATTGAAGGAGAACTCACCACCTCTCGTGGCAACCTGTTCCAGTCATTGATCATCTTCATTAATATCTAATCTGTGTCTCCTCCCTTTCAGTTTCATCCCATTGCTTCTAGTCTTTCCTTGTACAAATGAGAATAGGGCTGATCCCTCTGCACTGTGACAGCCCTTCAGATATTTGTAGGCAGCTATAAAGTCTCCTCTCCGCCTTCTTTTTTGCAAGCTAAACATTCCCAGATCCTTTAACAGTTCCTCATAGGACATGATTTGCAGACCGCTCACCATCTTGGTAACTCTTCTCTGAACTTGCTCCAGTTTGTCTATGTCTTTTAAAGTGGGCTGCCCAGAACTGGACACAGTATTCCAGATGAGGTCTGACTAAGGAAGAGTAGAGGGGGATAATTACCTCACATGATCTAGACTCTATGCTTCTCCTAATACGTCCCAGAATTGTTTTTGCCTTTTTGGCTGCTGCATCACATTGTTGACTCATGTTCAGTCTATGATCTACTAGTATATCCAAGTCTTTTTCACATGTGCTGTTTCTTAGCCCAATTCCTCCCATTCTGTATGTGCTTTTTTCATTTTTCTTGCGCAGATGTAGGACTTTGCATTTATCCTTGTTAAATACCATTCTGTTAGTCGCCACCCACTGTTCAAGTTTTTCTTGATCTTTTTGAATACTCTGTCTCTCTTCCCTAGTGTTAGCTATCCCTCCTAGCTTTGTGTCGTCGGCAAATTTGATCAGTTTTCCATCAATTCCCTCCTCCAGATCACTTATAAAAATGTTGAACAACACTGGGCCTAGAACAGAGCCTTGTGGTACTCCACTTGATACAGTCTTCCATTTGGATGTGCAGCCAAATGCTTTACTAAAGTCAAGATATACTAAATCCACCGCATTTCCCTGATCAACCCAGCCAGCTATCATAGAAGGAAATTAGATTAGTCTGGTATGACTTGTTTGTTACAAACCCATGCTGGCTCTGGTTAATTGCTCCATACATCTATGTACTTGCATACATGCTGTTTAATAATTTGTTTAAAGATCTTTCCCGGTATAGAAGTCAGGCTCACAGGCCTGTAGTTTCCTGGATCCACCTTCTTCCCTTTTTTAGGTTCAAAAGGAATTTTATTGAACATTTTCTGACATACAAGTTAACATTAACCAAGGTGGAGGGATTCGGACAGGGTAGGGATGAGAAGGGGCAGTCGTGAGCCTTGCTCATTATGGTGGTTTCAACGGTAATGAATGGGGGGGCAGGGCAAAGTATCTTCCAGATCGAGCATTGCAAAGTTATTAGTTGAACAGTCACGCAAAGAAAGAAGCTCGGCCTTCAGGGGGTCACAGAGTTGCAAGTAGTCCTGGCAAACGTGTCCCCCACTGAACAGAGTAAGAGAGCTCATATGTGTTGGGGTGGGTGAGTCTCATCCAGAGCGTCCATTTAACCTTTTATATAGGGGTCCTGTTAGCTATGGCTTTCCCATCTCCCTTCTTCCCTTTTTTGAAGATAGGGACAACATTTGCCTATTTCCAATCTTCTGGGACTTCTCCTGTTCTCTAGGAATTTTCAAAGATTATGGCGAGTGCCTCAGCAATTACCTCTGCTGCTTCCTTTAGGATCCAAGGATGTAATTCATCTGGACCTTGAGACTTGAATTCATTTAATTTAGCTAGGTGTTCCCTCACCTGCTTATAGATAGCCTGCATTATTTTATTCCCCCAATAGCACAGGGAAGATCAGTTGATGTTCCGTCTACTTTCTGAGAGAAAACAGATACAAAATAGAAATGTAAAAGTTCGACCGCCTCAACATCATTCTTAACCAACTCACCATTTTCATCTTGTAAGCATCCAATAGCATCATTGACATTTCTTTTGCTTTTGACATACCCCCAAAATCCTTTTTATTGCTTTTGGCCTCTGTTGCAATCCTCAATTCAATATTAGCTTTAGCTTTTCTGACACCTGCCCTTCTTTCCATTAGCTAAACATATTTTTCTTGCTTCTTAACATGTGTGCAAGTTCTCCATTCATCCATCCTGGTCTCTTTAAATGCTTCCCAATCTTACTACTTTTAGGGATTGTTAACAATTATGCTTTGAGAATCTCATTTCACCATATTTCCCAACCTTTTGGGGCATTTCTATCCTTAAGAACATCCAGCCATTGGATTCTTCCTCCCCTCTTTCTGAGTTATTTAAATTCTGACTTTCTGAAATCCAACCTTGAGGTCTGAGTCTTCTCAGGTCTTCCTCCCCTTTTTATCCAAAATTCAAGGATAGCATGATCACTGCCTCCTAAGGTCCCAGCTACCATTACTTCCTCAACCATTTCCTCCCTGTTGGTAAGAATTAGTTAGATAGCAGATCCCCTTGAAATCTTTTCCACCTTTTGGAAGACAAAGTTGTCAGCAAGAGCGGATGTGAGTACTGCTGACCAATCAGAAAGCGGCATGCAGATCTTGACTACCGATGCACAGAGCGCATCAAGTAGTGACAGGAGTATCACAACCATGTTGGAAGAGTGAAAACGGGCCCCATGAACAGGCAGATCGGCAGCCAAACCAAGAAAAAGACGCCACGAGATGATATAAATTTGTCCACAGGGCTAGAGGGTTGCTTTAATGCATGGGAAGATATGGCCATTTATCCTTGCATTTTTAGAGCAATACCTTTTTTAATTTTTTTTTGTCAAAATAACCATATGAGTGCTTGTCTTTTGTAAGATGAGTTGTATTTTTTAATGAAACCATTGATCATGTAACACAGTGTTCCCCAACTCCAGTCCTCAGGGACCGCCAACAGGTCATTTTTTCAGGATTTCCTCAGTATTGCACAGGTGATGTAATTATTGTCGGTGCCTCAGACATTGCCACAGGTGTTCTTACCATAGGATATCCTGAAAACATGACCTGTTGGTGGTCCCTGAGGACTGGAGTTGGGGACCCCTGATGTAACCTATTGAGAAACACATAGAAAAATGTGACAGCTGAAATGGGAAAAAAACAAGTCTGCTATTGTTTTTTTAGAGTTTTGTTGTTACATCATTCACAGTGCGGTAAAAATTACATGTTCACTTAATTCAGTGGGACAGTACAAAGATACCAGAGTTTTTGTTTTGCTACTTTAAAAAAATAAATCTGATAATTACTTTGTGTTGCCATCAATGTCTTAACGACCACTTGTCCGTGTGTGCTGTGTGAGTTATATGCAGAGCCTGACAGCACCTGTGATGATGTCCCCATCATGTAATCAGTTACCAACTCTTAGCTCCGCCTCTGGTCACATGATGGTGACATCATCACAGGTCCATTATCCTTGTGCACTGAGTGAGGGATTATGCATGGACTACATCCCCCATAAACCCTCGTGGCCTCAGTTGCTATGGATACAGCAGTACTCAGTCTGGCAGTTTTTTAGCTGGCTGTGAGACTGCTGCACACCTGTATGGAGACTCCAATAAATGACACCTCACAAATGTCCACATACATAGCTGGCGGTGCATATTGACCAACAACACTGCAGCATAGTCCTTCCCCACTATCATCACATCTCCTGAACGTGATATCATGTCATCTCAAGCACTAATGCCGCCAACACCAGCACAGCCTTCATCAACCGTTGTCCAGTGTTGAATACTAATAGTAGTATTCTGATATCCATAACTTTTCACTACGCCCCCAGGTGTTCAGTTTACGATGTTCTATCAGCTAATACATAATGATACCTCCTAAGCAAACTCGTTATTACTCTACTGCTGGTAATGCAAGCTGTTAAAAATATAGCGTGCCAGACTCATATGTAATGTCTCTGCTATTTAGTGCTTGCGAACTTCCTCCGGGACTATCTCAGTCGATAAATCAGAATATCGAAAAAACAAAAGTTTGTTAGGCGGTACACTTTCCTCGGTACTCTTCTGTCTTCTGCAACAGGCCTGTGGACTAAAGGTGTCCTTACCAATGTGCACACCTAGCATTTGTGATGTACTAGTCGGCACAGCTACTGTTTCCTGAAAATAAGACACTGTCGTATATTAATTTTTGCCCCACAAAATTTATTTTCAGGGGAAGGGGGCGTTTATACTCACCTGGTCCACAGCGTCTGGGTCCCTGGCGCTGCTGACCTCCGCTTGCAATGCTGCAGGCTGCAGTGTCCTCCACCTTCACACAAAACTCTCCTGGCGATGGGTCTTTGAATACCCCGCCTCCAGCAAGCGAGCACTGTGATTGGCTCATCAGTGGCTCAGCACTTGCTTGCCGGAAGTGGGGTATTCAAAGCCCTGTCACCAGAAGGAGAGTTCTCTGTCAGTGCAGAGGACACGGCAGCCTGCCGCAGCCCCAGGGACCAGCGTGAGAGACTTGGGCGCCGCCGGCTAGGAGAGTATTGATGGTTTTTATTTATTTTTTCAATTTGCTATGGCTTATTTTCAGGGGAGGGCTTATATTTCAACCCACCCCCTTCCCCCCCATCAAAAAAATAGGGGTAGGGCTTGTTTTCGTAGAAACGGGGTAGCTTCTGGGATGGGGCCAGCCTCATTTATAGTTTTGTTGTGTTGGGGCCACAGCTTCTACCAACCCCAGGGATTCACAGCATTGTCTAGTGGGTCGGGAGCGCTCCTTTCTGCCTCCACTCTAAGACCTCTGGTCTGGTTCCTGTCTCCCAGGCTTCTTTGCCCTCTGTATTTTGTGGGCAGCAGGCACTTGGCTCCCTCTAGTTTGGCATCATCTCTCTTCTCAATCCCGCAGTCAGCAGCTCCTCCAGGTCACTCGTAGTCCATGTGCTCCGGTTGCGCAGCAAGAATTATCACCTTTTTAATGGCCAGACCTTATTGAACACTTGCTGATTGACTGATTATGCTCAGTTCTGCTGTGCCATAATTTGTTACAAATGATTATTTTAGTGCACCTTCAAGGTCTCTCTCCAAAGCAACCTTTTAACACTTTGGGGTAAGTCCTTTGCACAATCGGAGGAGATACTCAACTCGGGGACAAGGGGGTCCTGCTCAGATTCTGCAGCCACTATTGATCTCTGCTTCTGAGAAGCAAACTACCGCGACCGGTGTTATCCCACTGCTGTCAGGTTTCAGCTGTATAACACCTACTATGTATAGAGTTAGCTCACCTCCTGGGCACCTATCCTGTATCGAGCAATTCACCTGAACCTGCCAAGGGGTTAATGTGAATAAGATTTAACAAGCATTAATTAGAGTGATTGAGCAAGCTTTTTATTTTTTTGGTTAGGAAAGGCCTGCAACTGTTGAGTGTACAAGGAAGTCAAATAAAAATAAGCCATAAAAACTAGTTTTCCACTGGTCTGTACACTTTTATATTTTTGGCAAGTCATGTCGTGAATTGTTTATAGCCACAATGTAATTAAATAGACCAGTCACTTAGCCCTGGGGAATCTTATCTTCTAGGATCTACATACTAAGAAATCCCAAAGAATGAAACCACAAAATAAATCCTCTATATTAGTATCGGTGGCAGGCTTGTGGATAACCATAAAGAAGAATGGAATTTAACCCTTTGCCTCTCTGTGCAATAAATGTACGGCTCAGGCAGCAATACTTGAACGCATGGCGCAATGATGTTGGGAGCACAAGGGCAGGTTCTGTGCCCGCACCAGTGGGTGTGTGGGTCAGCATCTCACTACAACAGTCATGTACGAGGGTGAGTCAAACATTTTCCGCACACCATTTATATTAAAACTTCACTAAAAGTTGGCTGCACTGTCTTATCAACATTTTCCATTGGAGGTCGCTTTCTCCTCAGTCACTGCTGGGCAGGTTTGAACAGGTTACGTCAATTAATTTCTGACTGCAGTGCAAGAAAAAAAAATGTCTGCGCCCCCTTCCCATCTTTTTTAATTTGCACGAAAGAAAAGGTTGATCAACAGTCCTCATTAGAATGAGCTGCTCGCTGAAGATCTGATGCCCAAAATTCAAACAAAACACAGAGGACTGCTATCCAATGCCCGTCTGCATACCACTGCCCATACTGTCAACACTCTTCAAAAACTGTTTTGAGGTGGTAAAGCACACGTGTCGAATGCGACCCACCACTTCATTTTTTGTGTCCCGCCGACTGCAGTAAACTAACAGGTGCTCCACTCACCAAGCCTGCAACTCCCGCCCAGCAGTGGAAGTGCAGTTTGTGACTGCTGACCTTCTCCCTGGGGTCTGCATATGCTGTCCTGTACACAGCGCAGACACCAAAGGGAGAGATCAGCAGTCACAGACTCGGAAGTGACTGCCACCGGGCTGGAGCTGCAGGCTGACTGAGTGGTAAACCTGTAGGGAGGCTGGCCAACCAGAGGCTAATAAAGTGATCGCTATTGCTACTGGAACTACTATGGGAGTCACCTATTCCTACTGGTGGCTATATAGGAGACATAATATGACTGGACCAACCATGGAGGGGCACTATTACTACTGGGGCTACTATGAGGGGGTCACTATCACTACCGGGACCACTATGAGGGACCCCAGTACCACTTGGGTCATTATGGGGATTCACTATTATTTCTGGGGTCACTATGGAGGACCCTATTACTACTGGAAGCCACTATGGAAATCCCTATTACTATACAGAAACAAAGACAGCCATAAGACCGATGAGGCCCTCGGTGAAAATGATTTTTACACCCCTGTGTTAAAGCATCCTTCCTATAGTCCTGCCCTGTTTGGTCTCCTGAAAGAAGCTCTAAGAGGACAACGCTTCACATCTGGTGAGCACAGTGGTGCATTCGTAGCTTGCAGCTCAGCCTAAAGCATTTTTTAATGAGGCAATACAAAAGCTTGTTGACAGATGGACAAAGTGTATCGAAAAGCAGGGAGATTATGTCAAAAGATGATGGATTTGTTTTTTTCTGAAAGTTTATTAAAATAAATCTACAGCCTGAGTGTGGATAATTTTTGATTCGTCTTCGTAGATGCCATAGTAAATGGCGACCACAACACCTAGTGTACATGGTGTTAGAGGAAAATGTCTCTGTCACCTAAGAAATGCGATTGTAGGATGCTGATGGATTGCCTTAGAAGCCAGAGGCCTAACAATGACTGGAATCATACACTGAAATATTTTAGTATTGTTATGTATGATAGAAGCAGCCTCAGGTTTAAATCCAATATTGGCTAGAACAGAGCTAGACCTATATCTTATGGACACCATCGTACTCAAGATTAGATGGTCAAATCAACATGACTACTAGAGATGAGCGAGCGTACTCGCTAAGGCAAATTACTCGAGCGAGTAGTGCCTTATGCGAGTATCTCCCCGCTCGTCTCAAAAGATTCTGGTGCCGGCGGTGTGGGAGAGCGGGGAGGAATGGGGGGGGGGGGAGATCTCTCTCTCACTCTCTCCTCCCTGCTCAAAAACGCAACTCACCGCTCTCCCCCGCCGACACCCTAATCTTTAGAGACGAGCGGGCAGGTACTCGCATAAGGCACTACTCGCTCGAGTAGTTTGCCTTAGCGAGTATGCTCTCTCATCTCTAGTTACTACACATTAAACAACAAACCCTCTATGCTGCTGGCTCATAAAGTTCACTCAAACCCAACCAGCCCCTTCTATAAACTATATACCAGAGGGGGAGCAATTGCAGCCAAGCCGTTAAACTTAGTTTCAGAATTTAAACAATTTTAACTAAACTTTGCTCTCAAGAACAGTTAGTCTCATATCTACAGGAATCAATATTCCCTGTATTAAGACAAGCATTTTCAGAACATCTAGCCTCAAAAATAACCCCAGACCAGGTAGTTAGCGCTATAAAATCTCTTAGTGTCCTGGCCCTAATGACTTTTTGGTGTTATATCATAAAAAATTCCGACCCTCAGCACACATTTAGCAAACAATTTCAATAATATGCGAGACGGCCATCTGGTAGGACAAACCTTACACTTGGCGGCCATCTCGATGAATCCCAAACCAGAAAAAGATCACCTTAACAAACAAATTATCTGTCAATCTTACTAATCAACATTAATATGAAGTTTTTAACTAAAGTTTAGCATCATGCCTTAATGCCTTGCCAATGCTGATCGGTAAGGATCAAGTAGGCTTTGCTCTCGGTCGCCAGGCACCAGTTAATGTCTGCCGAATTACCCACCTCATGCACTTATGCCAATCCCAGAGTATCTCTGCTCTGTTACTATCTTTGGAAATATAAAGCCTTTGACACTTTAAGTTGGCCATACCTGTTTTCTGTACTGGAACATTGGAAATTCCCAAATAAGTTTTCGACATGGCTATGAATAGTGTATGCCTCCCCTAAAGCATTTGCAAGATATAAAGGTTTCTGCTCTGACTATGGTCCCATTCTCTGAGGCAGACGATAGGGATGCCCCTTATCTCCCCTCTTGTTTGTTCTAGCTATGGAGCCTCTAGCCATTAAAATACACAATAATTGGGGGTAAAATCGCCTCAATCCAACACAAACTTAACATGTTTGCAGATGACATACTAGTGTTAGTATCTCCACTCATACCTCAACTATCCAGATTTGGAGCATTATCAGGTCTGAAATGCAAAAAACCAATACCTTCAATCTAACAGTAACAAGGTTACAACTTCCCATTTCAGTGGGTTTCAGATTATTTAAGAGTTAGACTGACTAATTATTATTCCTCACTCCATACATATAATTACCCCCCTCTCCTACGTGAGTCCTTGCTCCTTCTGGAGAGTTGGAGTCGTTATCATGTATAGGGATGGTAAATGCATTGAAAATGACATTTCTCCCCAAGCTGTTATATCTTTTTAGAGCCCTTCCAATTCAAGTTCTTGGGTATATCCTAAAAACATTTCAACAAATGTCTACCTCCTTTATTTGGCAGAATTCCACCCCATAGGTATCCCACTCACAGACATAAACTAAAAGGCGGCCTTGGTGTTCTAAACATTCAAAAACACTTACTAACACACCACTCTGGCTATCGCTAGAAGTCCTCGAGGTTTATCCCCTCAACATCAACTCAATCTTATGGACCCCACCAACTTACAGACCCCCCAAATCCTATCACAAAACACTTACTTAAAAGTATGATATTCTATCAAATACTCTGGCAGTTTAATCTCACCTCACCTACCCCTATTACCTCTTTTTCGAAACCCACTACTTCACCCTGGTGTAGACTCTCTTCCTACGTTTCAGGCCTGGACAAGCACAGGTCACACCAAAACTTACCATCTACTTTCTATAGAAGGTATTCTCCCATTAGCCAACCTTCAGAGTAACTATACTATGGCCTCCTCAAAAATATTCTGATGCCTACAACTCAACACAACATTTCATATCAACACTAGTGAATAATGCCCTTTGAAACCTTTTGCCTAAAATACTCACATGCTAGAGGTCTTATCGCTCAAATCTTCACCAGATTAGTCTACTGCTGGGAAAACGATATTGGAAACACTCGGTGAAGATAATTGGTCACAAATCTGGGAATCAACTAATAAAAGTGTCCACAATATACTTATGTTAGAACTCTCCTTTAAAGTGCTGTTCTGCTGGTACCTGGTTCCTATCCAAATAGCCCATGCTGTACTGGAGTACCCCTCGAATTGCTTTTGTGACTGTCAATCTCCGGCTGACATGATGCATATTTGGTGATCTTGTTCCCAAGTCAAACAACTTTGAATAAGAGTGTACTCATTAATTTATTACATTACAAGTTGCAATATCTGAAAAAGTCCACGGGAGGCATTATTAAATATTTAAAAAATCACGAATATCTCTCCGGAATCAAGAAGATTCATATTTTTCCTCTCAGCAACTACATAGACAATTGCCCTGGCTTGGAAGAAGGCCGCTTTGGACTTTTCGGAAGTAAAAAGACTATTAAACTAGTACTTAATGAACTGAAAACTGATATTAATAATCCTTGACCGCCATGAGGCATTTCTGAAGGTCTGGACACCATGGGTAAGCTATATGATCCCGTCACTAAACATCATTATTTCCCTATAAATTGCCACATTAGTAAAGCTGACAATACTTTGTACGTTGTGTTATACAATGTGAGTCCAGGAGAGATGAAAACCCTCCTTACCTTACTTGATTCCTTATCGCCCACTCGTCCGAAAAGATTCGAGGGGCGGCGGGGGGGGGGGGGGGGGGGGAGAGATCCCACCCCCACCCCACCTCCCCCTGAATCTTTTCGGAAGAGTAGGCAGTTACTCGAAAATAGCGCTGCTCGTTCGAGTAATTGCCCTAACCGAGCATGCTCGCTCATCTCTATTCTGTTATTCTCTATTCTGGGCCATTATTTGATAGGCGACCCCATTACAAGGTCAGAGATATAAAACATAAAAGAAACAAACCTTTTATAGACACAATAAGCACCTATCAATGTTGTACGTTTTATGGTTATGTTTGCACTGTTATAAATGTGTCATCAGTGTTCATTTATTACTGTACTCTGCATAATTTAAAATGAATGAACACGAATGCAGAAAACATTCAGAAATACACAAATAATAAAAGGAGAGATACTTAAGGCCCATTTACACGCAAAATAATCTTTCACATGACTAAAAGCGTGAAGATATAGCGATCTATTTGCATAAAGTGTTAATGGCCATTAACACTTTATCATCTTCATTTGCATGGTAAAGTGCCTCCAGGAATGTTTGCAGAGCCCAGTGTGTAATTAGTCACATGCCCAGCTGTGCAAACAGCTGTATTGTTCTGCTTGCTTCTAATGGCCGATTACATTGTTATCTGCTGGCTCCCGTGAAGATAACAGTGTGTGGTCTATTGAGAGATAAATGTGTTTGCTTTATTTCTCAGTAGTTGAAGAATAGATTTTAAGTTCACCTTTTCAAACGAAAAGTGCCCGATGCCCACGTTTACATGTAACGATTATCGCTCATTTTCAGTCGTTTTTAAACAAATTGTAGTCAGTAGTCAGTTACTCGAAAAAAACGAAGTTCGCTCGAGCATCAGCCTTAAACAAGCGTGCTCGCTCACCTCTAATTGCAAGCAATAATCGTTACATGTAAATGGGCCTATAACCATCCTCAGACAATCCAGGCACTTCGGCCCTGCAAGCCTTATGGTCTTTGTTGGCTACCTCTTGACCACTGCAGCCAATTAGAGATCGCAGTGTACAAGTATCATTCTCCTGGCATCACCACTCATATGCTGGGGGTGTATATGCCAGGAGAATGGGACCTGCACTCCGGAATCCAACCCTGTGCCCGGCTGGTGACCCCACGTACCTGTCTGCAGTCTTCATATTCTGTACTGTGGATGTGCCGGCCGGTGCACATTTGCAATTCAGATTATGGTACGCCATCGCTAGGCGATGACACGGATCCCACGACCTTTCCACAATGATCTAGCAGATTCTAAAAGCGACCCGTCTGATGTGATAACTACAGCTTTTCCCTAATGAACGTGTAAAATACCAGATTTACGCATTACCTGCTTGTGTAAACTTCGCAGATCTGGAGTACTTTCCCCATTGTAAATGCAGGGTATATTGGCTCTACCCGTTCATTAAGCCCTTGGTGATCTATGATGTAACTGTAGATTATAGGTCGCGGGCGTAAGGCATGGAGCCGGCTGTTACTAGAAGATTATGGTGCAGTGTTCAAAGGTGACTACTCTCATATGCAGCACACCTTAGTGACATCTACAAAGTTTATATCTAGCTACAAAAGTATTTAAAAGTAAAAACTTTGGTTGGAGTCCATTTACGAAGCACTAGTGCTGCCGGCTCCAAGGACAGTCTGGGGACGATGAGCAGGCACAAGGTTCTGGATTTCCTGGCATTTGTCTTGGGTTATTATGTGGTTAACAGCTATAATATCTGGACCACTGCTGATTGTACGTTCTGTTCCTGTAGTCAGACACGGGGTTCCGCTCATGCCTTCTCTAAGATGTCTTTGACCTTCAGTAATTCCGCTTCTCTTGCTGTTTCTCCTCATGCTCCAGTAGTACCTGCAGTTCTCCATGATGGTAGTGCTGAGTGCAACAAGAAGTGAAATCATCTATAGAAATGCGTCTGTTTACAAGAAAATTATATAAAACGCGTTCGTAAAATTCTAGTGTTAAGTTATAAGGAAAAACCATAAAGATGTTGGGACATATATGCTTAAGTAAACTATGCAACAAGTGTATTAAATGTAGCAAACCTCGTAATGCATTTGTTTCATTACACGAGCTACAAGCAGGAAAGGGACTTGGTATTTGTATAGCGCCAACTTATACCATAGCGCTTTCAGGTAATTTATTGATCCCTCCCCCTCCCCCCAGCAGGAAGGATGAGTCAACCTTGAACTGGCTACCTGAACCATGCAGGCTTTCTCTGTGTAAGCAGGGCCCAGGAAGCAGGACTCGCAGGCTTTCTCTACGTGTAGGCGGGTCCCAGAAAGTGGGACTCAAAGGCTTTCCCTACATGTGGGCGGGTCCAGGAGCAGGACTCGCAGGCTTTCTCTACATGTTGGCGGGGCCCAGGAAGCAGGACTCACAGGCTTTCCCTACGTGTAGGCGGGACCCAGAAAGTAGGACTCGAAGGCTTTCTCTACATATGGAAGGGGCCCAGGAGCAGGACTTGCAGGATTTCTCTACATGTAAGCGGGGCCCAGGAAGCATGACTCGCACGTTTTTTTTGTACATGTAGGCAGGGCCCAGGAGCACGACTCGCAGGCTTTCTCTACATGTGTGTGGGGTCCATGAAGCAGGATTTGCAGGCTTTCTCTACATGTAAGCAGGGCCCATGAAGCAGGGCTCGCAGGCTTTCTCTACGTGTAGGTGGGACCCAGGAAGCAGGACTCGCAGGCTTTCTCTACATGTAGGCAGGACCCATAAAGCAAGACTCGCATGCTTTCTCTATGTGTAGGTGGGGCCCAGGAAGCAAGACTCGCAGGCTTTCTCTACGTGTGGGCAGGGCCCAGGAAGTAGGACTCAAAGGCTTTCTCTACATGCAGGCGGGTCCAGGAAGCAGGACTCGCAGGCTTTCCCTACATGTAGGCGGGGGCTCAGAAAGTAGGACTCGAAGGCTTTCTCTACATGTGGGAGGGACCCAGGAGCAGGACTTGCAGGATTTCCCTACATGTAAGCGGGGCCCAGGAAGCAGGACTTGCAGGCTTTGTCTACATGTGTCTGGGGCCCAGGACGTCGGACTTACAGGCTTTCTCTATGTGTAGGTGGGGCCCAGGAAGCAGGACTCACAGGTTTTCTCTAAAAGCCTGGGTAGTATATAAGCAGCTTTTTATATGAACATACTGAATCTAATGATAGAAAAATATACATCCTCGAGCTCCACATCTCCTCCTCTCTCCTATGTTGTCCTCCGTTATAAGACCTGACAGCGACACTTCAAATGTCTCAATACGAACAGCTTATTTCATAGTCATCAGCTTCACAGTGGTAAAGAATCCTATAGAATTGGATTATAATGTAGATTCAGGATAATGAGAATAGAATCTGCAAATACAATCAATGCATAGAAACGTGTTTATGAAATTCATAAGCAAGAACTGGAGAGCCGCGTTCAGGAGATGGCATCGGCTGTCAAGAGTTTTGATTCTACCTGACAAAACCGCTACAAAGGCCTGACATAATGACTGGAGGAAATAATGTAATCAGAACGGTGCAGTTCTGTATTGTTAGTGGAGACATTGATCAACAGTGTCAGCCTGAAGTACGCTGGGCGCGCTATGCAGAACAAGTCCATGCCTCTCTTTAATTTGTATTGCATACTAAATTGTTATCACACAGGCCATATCAGCAGTTATAACTAGAGATGAGTGAGCATACTTGCTAAGGACAAATACTGGAGCGAGTATTTGTCCTTTTCGAGTACCTGCCCGCTCAGAAGAAAAGATTCGGGTGCCGGCGGCGGTGAGCGGTGTGTTGCGGGAGGGAGTGGGGGGGGGGGGAGGAGAGATCTCCCCCTGTCCCCCCCCCCCTGCTCTCCCTCGCTGCCCCCCACCCCCCGCTGGCACCCGAATCTTTTCTCATGAGCGGGCAGGTGCTCGAAAAGGACAATACTCACTTGAGTATTTGTCCTAAGTGAGTATGTTCGCTCATCTCCAGTTATAATGGATTAGTAGCATATTTGTGCAGCGTCTGTCTAGAACTGTCCATATGAGGATACATGCAACTCCGGCAGAGATTACATCCACATTCAATGCAGGAGGCCCCACATGCATATCCTGCAGGTCCGTGCAGGAGTACTTTAGCTTCCATGGGATTAGAAGTCCCGCCAAATGCCTCCGTTAACACTATGACACCGGACACAACGCCTCACCTGGGCTTGTGAAGTTACTAACTGGACCCAAGAAGACTGGCAACATGAGACGTGGTCCAATGAGTCATGTTTTGGGCTGGATTATGTGTGGCACAAATGCCACGGACTCCAGTTGTCAACAAAGTACTATGCAAGCTGGTGGTGGTTCAATACCCATGTGGAATATTGTCTCATGGCATGAGTTGGGTCCCGTTGTCCACCTAAACAGATCATTTACTAGTTCTTGCTACATTTCACTGTTTGATGACCACTTGCAGCCCTTCATCAACTTCATGTATCCACACAATGATGGGATATTCCAGCTGGATAATGCATCGTGTCATGAGGCTCAAGTTGTCCGGAATCGGTTCAAGAAGCATTCTGCAGAATTCCTGTGAATAGTTTGGTCTGCACATTTTTCCGACATGAGCCTAACGGCTCTTTCACATGGCTTTAGCCGTTTTTATGTGCGCCCACTGGCGCTGTAAAAACACATGAACGGGCGCACAAATCTAACATTTGTGCACCCGTTCAGACAGCCCAGGCCCGGCGCATATATGCCGAGACAGCAATGCCGTTCCCCTTTCCTCCCCCTCGCTGGCTCACCTCCTCTCTTCTCCCCTTCGGCTGTTTGCAATGGGAGTGGGTGGGACGGGGCGGAGCTAAGCTCCCACCTCCTCCACACCCCTTGTCTGCAGCCTGCAATGGGAGGGGGCAGCACTTAGCTCCACCACCACCACGCCCCCTCCCATTGCAAACAGCGGGAGGGGAGGAGAGAAGGGGAGGGAGCTTAGTAGTCACGCTGCTAGACACCCTCTCACCTTCCTTCTCCAACCGCTGTCATTGACTCCCATAGGAGTCTATGCAGTGGTTGATGTATTCTGGGCAGAAAAATAGTTCCAGGACTATCTTTACTGCCTGGCGTAAAAGCGCCCAGTGCTATATTGGCGCTTTTACGCCGCAGGAATACGTCTGTGTGATCTGATGCATTGGAATCCAATACATCACATGGTAGCGTATATCGGCCGACCGTGAAAATGGCGGCCAATATGCGCTCTTGTGAATAAGCCCTAATCGAGCATTTATGGGATGTGTTGGTGGTGTCCATTTGCACCCAAAATTCTGCACCTACAAATACCACAGAGCTGTGGGTGGCACTTCAGATGGCATGGTTTAGCCTCTCTTTAGATGTCTTCTGTCCACTTGTGATATCAATGCCACATCGAATTTCTGCACTTTACCGGCTGGGTGGGTCCTACATGATATTAGTTCCTTGTCCTATCAATTTTGGCATGTCATTCATATATATATATATACCTTTAACAGCTTGGAAAGCAATGTAATTATATTGGAGTCATGTCTGAAACTAATATAGAGGAAAACCCGCACTTGCTTGATGGATTAGACACTAGTTTCTATTGACGTGAAGTGCTTGTTGCAATCTGATTTTTATGCACTATTTTGGTTTTTATGATACATGGACATTGATCCACTGTTTGTTGTTTGGTGCTTTACTGCAGGTGAACTTCTTCAGGTCCAACTACAAGAGTGTGGTGAAATACTCATACATACTCGCCGACATTGCTGTTATTTCAGAGACCATTGGCTTCTATAAAAAGTACAAACTAGCTGATGAAGACCTGCAGGTCAGAGAGAAGATCCACAATATGCACAGTGTTACCGAGACCTCAGGTTAGGTCAGAAGATATTGGCTTTGGAGCGTAATGTTTATGGCGGCTGCAGCTCCCTCTATGACTGGAGACTTTCTGAAATGAAGAAACAGTTGATATACACCAGTGATGGCGAACCTTTTAGAGACCGAGTGCCCAAACTGCAACCCAAAACCCACTTATTTATCTCAAAGTGCCAACATGTCAGGGGGCGGGGCTTATCACGACGTATGATTTTATCTTCGTCGTTATAAAAAGGACAGGGTTGTTTCAAAATAGACAATGTGCAAATTTTGACTGCTTTTTGGATGGGGAAATGCTGCAGAATTTGCCACTGAAATTTCCGTTGCAGACATTCTGCACCATTTCCGCCACATGTAAACATACCCCAGCAGTAATAGTGACCCCCCTAGAGTGGCCCCAGCGGTAATAGTGACCCCCCAGAGCGGCCCCAGCGGTAATAGTGACCCCCAAAAGCAGCCCCAGCGGTAATAGCGACAGCCCCCAGAGTGGCCCCAGTAGTAATAGTGACAGCCCACAGAGTGCCCCAGCGTTAATAGTGATAGCCCACAGAGCGCCCAGGCATTAATAGTGACATCCCACAGAGCGCCCCAGCGGTAATAGTGACCCCCCAGAGCAGCCCCAGCGGTAATAGTGACCCCCAAAAGCAACCCCAGCGGTAATAGTGACAGCCCCCAGAGCGGCCCCAGCGGTAATAGTGACAGCCCACAGAGTGCCCCAGCGTTAATAGTGATAGCCCACAGAGCACCCCAGCGTTAATAGTGACACCCCACAGAGCGCCCCAGCGTTAATAGTGACAGCCCACAGAGCAGCTCCAGCAGTAATAGTGACAGCCCACAAAGCACCCCAGCGTTAATAGTGACATCCCACAGAGCGTCCCAGCGTTAATAGTGACATCCCACAGAGCACCCCAGCGTTAATAGTGACAGCCCACAGAGCACCCCAGCGGTAATAGTCATAGCCCACAGAGCGGCCCCAGCAGTAATAGTGACAGCCCACAGAGCGGCCCCTGCGGTTATAGTGACAGCCCACAGAGCAGCCCCTGCGGTTATAGTGACAGCCCACAGAGCAGCCCCGAGTAGTAATAGTGACATCCCACAGCAGCCCCAGTGGTAATAGTGACATCCCACAGTGGCCCCAGCGGTAATAGTGACATCCCACAGCGGCCCCAGCATTAATAGTGACAGCCCACAGAGCCGCCTCAAGTGGTAATAGTGACATCCCACAGCAGCCCCCGGTAGTAATAGTGACATCCCACAATGGCTCAGTAGTAATAGTGACACCCCACAGTGGCCCCAGCCGTAATAGTGACAGCCCACAGAGCGGCCCCAAGTGGTAATAGTGACATCCCACAGCAGCCCCCAGTAGTAATAGTGACATCCCTCAGTGGCTCCAGTAGTAATAGTGACATCCCACAATGGCTCAGTAGTAATAGTGACACCCCACAGTGGCCCCAGCCGTAATAGTGAAAGCCCACAGAGCGGCCCCAAGTGGTAATAGTGACATCCCACAGTGGCTTCAGTAGTAATAGTGACATCCCACAGCAGCTCCCAGTAGTAATAGTGACATCCCTCAGTGGCCCCAGTAGTAAGAATGACATCCCACAATGGCTCAGTAGTAATAGTGACAGCCCACAGTGGCCTCAGTAGTAATGCTATTACTACTGGGGCCGATATAGGGGGCACTATTACTAACACTTACCCCCTCCTCCTCGTTGGAGCACCGCTGCTCCTCTCTTTGGCACTGCTGCTTGCGCTGATCCTACGTGCACATTGTGATGTCAGTGTGCTGCAGGACGCCTCCTCCCCTTCTCTCGAGGGGGAAGGAGGATCCCGGCTGCACACTGACGTCACAGTGTGCGCCGAGATCAGCGCAGCTAGCAGCACCGCTGAGTGAATACCGTAGTGAGCGGCTGACAGTGGCGTGTGCCAGCAGGGAGGGCTCTGCATGTCGCCTCTGGCACGCGTGCCATAGGTTTGCCACCACTGATATACACTATAAGGCCTCATTCACATGGGCGTCGTTTTCACGCAGGATAGGCACGTGAAAAAATTGTGTCTAATAAAACCAATGGTTTCCTATAGAAATGTTCAGATGAAGGAATTTTAGATGCGCAAAAAACTTGTACCTTCAAAATATAGAACATGCATGGCTACAATGCTCGCATCTAAGGTCTGTACTGCGAGAAAAGATAGGACCTGACCTATCATTGGTGCCTGATGCGCAGTTGTCTTCATAGACTCCTATGGGAGCTGGAGTTTAGCTGTGTCCGACGCTTGGAAAAAAAAGATTACAAGTCATTAGGAGGATTTCTGCCAAACAGCAGTGGCACCACTTCAGCCAGAAGCACATTTTAAAAGTCCTGCTGTAAACTCCTGTTAGTCCCCACGGGGATGAGGGGAAGTCCCTAGGGTACCGTTGAGAGAGAGGGTGAGAGAGAGCGGGGCTATGGGTGATTAACCCATATCAGGGAGAGAGCGGGGCTATAGGTTCATCCCCCAGAGCCCCGCTCTTTCTCACTCTGCTATGGGAAAATCCTGAAGCCCTGCGGGGCTTCATCTCTCCTCCTGGAGCAGCTGCGTTTTTTTAAGCAACAAGCTGCCCCAGTGAATGCACGATTTTCACACGCATGAATCTTGGGTCTTCTGTGCGTGAAAATTTATCCATTCACATGATTTTTAGTGCAGTATAGCCGCAATTTTTTGCGCACCTATACTGCCCTAAAACCAAGCCCATGTGAATGAGGCCTAAGTCATATATGGAGAATTATAACAGCAGACTTTTAAAGCTGCCGCAGTCTTATAAAGCACAATTTTGGGAAACTTAGACTGGTTACTTAGGTCTATAACTGGACTTGAATCCAACTCTATTGTCTAGTCCAGTGTTTCCCAACTCCAGTCCTCAGGGACCCCCAACAGGTCATGTTTTCAGGATTGGCTCAGTATTGCACAGGTGATGTAATTATTGTCGGTGCCTCAGACATTGCCACAGGTGTTCTTACTATGGGATATCCTGAAAACATGACCTGTTGGGGTCCCTGAGGACTGGAGTTGGGAAACACTGGTAGCCGAATGGTGGGCAACACATAGCACACACTATCCTGTGTGTTTCTAAGCTGCTCTGAGATTTTTACTGGCAGTATAGAAAAATATGTCACCCTAATGATCGAGCCTTTCTCATGTGGGCCTCACCTGCCCTAACCCTTATGTACGCACCCAGACTTATCAACGTTGTTGCGCACCCGGGGTACCCACGGGCGTTACAGCTGTTCTAGAATGTGTAAACAGATAGAATTCGGGGGTCACACATACACTCTCGCTCGGAGAGGACTGTGAGTAACGGCTGTTCATTGTATTTCAGATTTTGTGCATAAACACATGTTCTCCGACAGAAATACACGTATTTATTGTAATAGTTTTCTCCCGTTTTTACTGAAACGAGCTTTTAAAATCTTTCTTTCTTCATTATGATATTATATATATTTATTCAAATCTGGATACAATGCATTACAAATTCTACTTCATTAGGAGTCCGGACGCGTTCTGTTGTGCGTGTACTTTCAAGTGAGGCTAGGAAACCATGGAAGCGGTTTAGCGGTTTTCTATAAAGGGTTCAGTAGAAACATTAGCATTGATAATTTTTTTTACTACATTGCCAGTCGCTCAGCACTCGCTCTCATGGAATTTAACTATTGTTGGAACATTGAGGAAGAACAAACCGTATATTCCCAAAGTGATGGCACCCCCAAAAACAAGAGCAGAATTTTCAACATTGTTTGGATTCCATTAAAAAGCAGCTTTGTGCCAAAAAAGAATAAGGGCTTATTCAGACGACCGTATATCGGCCGGGTATTCATGCCGGCCGATATACGGCGTCTCTCTCTGCAGGGTGAGGAGGCTGGAAGAGTCGGGAGCAGTGCTCTGAGCTCCTGCCCCCTCTCTGCCTCCTCTCCACCCCCAATGAGAGGGGGCAGGGCAGGGCTAAGTTATGAGAATTAGCTCCGCCCCCACCCCGCCTCCCCTCATTGCAAATAGTGCAGAGGGGTGGAAAGGGGGTGAAGAGTTAGCGGAAAGGGGGCGGGAGCTCAGAGCACTGCTCCCATCTCTTCCAGCCTCCTCCCCCTGCAGAGAGGGACGCCATATATCGGCGGCGGGAATACGCAGCCGATATACGGTCGTCTGAATAAGCCCTATCGCTGTTATTTTACTTTCTACTATGCACTCTGATGCGCTAGTTTCCAACAATGCAAAGAAAAAAACGGAGATAATTTTATATTATAATAGATACAAAGTTGGTGTCGACACTACGGACCAAATGGTAGGCAGATATACCATGCATCGGCGCTCAAACAGATGGCCATTAGCCTTTTTTAAAACATTGTCGGCATTGCGAGTTTAGCCACGTACATTACTTATTACTAAAACAAAATGATTGCAAAGGAAACTAAACAAAGGCGGCTTTTCTTGAGACAGCTGAGTGAAGAGCTTTCAGGACCGATAATGGAAGATCGTTCGGAAAATCAGCAAAGTATCAGAAATTATGAAACCACATTGGCAGTTGAGAGCGTTCTCGGTCGATCGATTTTCACAGTTTCACTATCTTTGACATCTCAGTCACAGTTAGATTGAACTGGTCGAAAAGTTGTAGTTGGTTCTTGTCACGTTTGCTATCAACAAACTATCAGAAAACACAGAAAAACAAGAAAATCTTGTGCGAATTGTAGGAGAGCCGTGTGTGACGAACAAGCCGTAACTGCGACAAAATGTATCTTGTACGAAAATGTTGTTACTCAATAAGCATGTAAATAGTAATTATAATTAACTAGTTGAAATAAAAGTTATATAATATCATTAAAGAATGTTTATAAATGTTTATTTTAATATTCTTACCATTTTAGAAAGCTAAAAACTCATTCATAATATAAAAATATGCAAGGGTACCCTGGGTGTGACTGGGGAGCGTTATTTTCAACCCAATTTTTAAAAATGATTACATGCTTTAAAAATTCTGGTAATACGATATCTCCATCAATAAAAGGTCAAATCGTGAGGATCTAAAGCCGCTTGAAGAAATCTTTGCACAAACAAGAGAAAAATCATGAATAGGCGGCTAGTGGGAACCCGGGTGCGGACAGGTACTGTTGTATCTTGTCTCCACCAGAAAAATGGGTGGAGACGTGGGTTTGTCCTGCAGCAGTTATAGGGAATGCCTACACCTCAATTGGCTGACTTGACAGCGGCAAAAATCAGAGGAGACAGGGGCTGCGGATACCTTGACAGCGGCTCCGAGCCTACAGGGAACAGAGAGACACAGAGCATAGAGGTGGAGTGGCACCGGCGGCCAAAAGGAGATATTAGCAGTACCACTGCCGTAACTCTTCACACTGCTCAGTGAACTTCCCCTGCCGCTCTCCCATCATGTCCCCTCCGGCCTGCTGTGCGTGTCCACAGCTCTCAATTTTGCCCTGTCTGCTCTGCCGCTGTATGTGTCCCCGGCAGCCAAAGAATTCTCAGACGCTTTTATTTATCTGTAAATGCCATCTGACGCTGTCAGTACCCCCTCCGTTGACAATAGTGTGATTTTCCTGCAGTGCCTTTGGAAGCTGCCGGGAGCTGCTGTCCCACAGAGCAGGGCCGACTTCTGGGTCATGGGGACTGCATGACAGGGAGGCCGGCGGTAACACAGTTACAGCTGGGGGCAGTACAGGGAGCACTGCAGTGAAGGCACTTGCAGAAGAGAAAAGAAGTCCATCCGAGAACACATTTTTAAATCCAGGGGCATTGCAGGAAGCACGAAGGGCATTGGGCAGCTAACAGCCAATCAGCTGCTGTAAGTGTACCCTATACTTCCCACAACACAATCCTAGGTCTCCACTTGAGATGAGCCAGCATGCTCGGTTAAGGAAATTACTCGAGCGACCATCGGCATTTTCAAGTAACTGCCTACTCATCTGAAAATATTCGGAGGGCGGGGGTGAACGCTCCCTCCCCGCCCGCCCGCCCGCCCGCAACCCCCAGCTCACCCTTGCCGCCCCCCAAATCTTTGCGGACGAGTAGGCAGTTACTCGAAAATGCCAATACTCGCTCGAGTAATTTCCTTAACCGAGCATGCTCGCTCGTCTCTAGTCTCAACCCATTTTTCTTGTGGAGACAAGATACAACAGTACCTTCTCATTTGTTTGCAATAGAGAAGTGGCCAAATGTGAACCAAGAATTTAGAAACAGTGAGTGCTCTCCCTCAACTAGTTCCATATCATCCACAGTCTAAAAGTAAAACAAGAAAACATTACAGCAACACATGCTTCAGCATTTACATACTCTTCATATTAGTATTGTTCATACTGTTTGCATTAAAAATGTGATGTTCTTAGCACATAATTTGATCAAACTATGTTGGTCCATTGGCCACATCCAGGTGAACTTTAATAGATGGTTTTCTAGCTTTATGGATACTAAAGATGAGCGAGTACCAAAATGCTCGGGTGCTCGTTACTTGAGTCGAACTTTTCGTAATGCTTGAGAGCCCGTATCGAGTAAAAAATCCCATTGAAGTCAATGGGAGACTCGAGCATTTTTCAAGCTGACTGATGCTCCGAATGAGGGAGGTTGTGTGCAACACCTGAAAACATGAGAAAGTCATGGAAACACTACAGAAATGGATAGGGAACGTCAGGGGCAGCATACATGGGTGCATCTGAGGCTCCGAGGTCCCACTATTAAGCCAAATTGGGGGCAAGAGCCTGGCAGTCACCCCCTAACAATTTACTTGGGACAGACAATAAGCAGCATGTCACACACGCTGGCACATCTTAGCTAAGCACCACAATAGCTGCAACCAAGGACAATCACCACCTGTGGGTGACACCTCTTCTCCTGTGCTACATGCTGGCATTGCTGTCCAACCCCCTGCACGACCCTGCGTCCACAGCGCACACAAAAATTTCCCTTTGCAGCATTCAGCTGCCCTCATGCCACATGCTCGCTTCATAGCCACACCATCTGCATGTCTATTTATAAATGCATCTTGGATGAGGAGGAACTGGAGACACACACACTGCAAAGGGTTGTCAGGGCCAAGCAGCGACCCTCTTTGAAAGTGTTGATGATAAATTGACGTCTGATCATCATTCCAATCCCGTGCTACCTCTATCAGAAAATTGTCAGGAGCCGCAAACGTAGGCATAAAGGAGACTCAGGTGCCAGTACTTCTACACATCTTCACAATGCAGAAGCGCATACTAAAACCAAAGATTGGTTTGAAGCAGGAGGTGTCGCAAAAGTAGCCACCACAGTTATACAGTGACCCTGTGAAAGTCTTATGAAATCCATTTTGCTTCCTGTGAATGCTCCAATCCAGTATCTCGGATAACTGTGGTAATTTGTAGCATGAGAGATAATATATGCCAACCAACGCTGATCCCCAGACCCCAAGGAGGAGGAGGAGGTGGCATAATATGCCCGAGAAACCGTGACTGAGGTAGGACCCGCAATACTCTGTGTGGGAAGCACGTGAGCGGGCCCAGGGTCAGGTTCGGTCCCAGCCTCCACCTTGTGTGACCCAAGGTGCCATGAGTTACATAGCTATGGGAAATCCATGTGTCCACGCACTACTCATTCGGTGTATGTTTCAGACAGCTGAACAACGCAATGGGAAAGCCGTCTGCACTCTGCATCCTACCCAAGTCATTCAGTTTATTCGTGCCAGATAACTAAAACACCGCAATGGGAAATTTTTGTGCACCCACAGCATAGGCGAGTCCCTGCAACCCAGGGACAGTATGAAATATGAAGAAATCTGAGTGCCCACACATGGCAGAGTTTCACCCCACCAAGGACCTTGGCCTCGGCCCACACTCTCAGTAATCGTGAGCATAAAGTGGACTCGGATGCTAGTACAGTTGTGAACTACCTTCAGGAGCCGGGAGCCAGGAGATTTTAAATTTGCCGGGGGCTCCCGGGCTTCTGCGCATGCGCCTGACGTCATCGTCTGGCGCGCATGCGCAGAAGGCCGGCAGCGGGTCCGGGAGCACCCAATCTTCGGGGGACACCATGGACAAGCCGGGTGAGTATTTTCAGCTGCCCTGATGGATCCGACCACGTCACGAAAGAAAGCCACGTGACCCACGGCATGACGCCGGTCTTCTGCGCATGCACGCCAGATGATGACGTCAGGCGCATGCGCAGAAGCCCGGGAGCCCCCGGCAAATTTAAAATCTCCTGGCTCCCGGCTCCTGAAGGTAGCCGGGAACCAGGAGATCTTACCGGGGACCGCTGTGAGTGGTCCCCGGGCCCGCGATCGCCGCTATCCATTGGATAGCAGCGATCGCGAAAAAGTTTTTAAAAATGTGTCAGTTTCACCTCCCCTCATGGATCGGATCCATGAGGGGAGGTGAAAATACTCACCTCGGTCCTCCCCGATGTCCCCGTCTGCGCATGCGTGCACAATGTCAATCATCGGGCGCATGCACAGAGGGGCTCGAGCCCTGGGAAATTTAAAATCCCTCTGCTCCTGGCTGCCATGTGTAGCCAGGAGCAGAGGGATGTCACCAGGGACATGATCACTGTTATTCAATGGATAACAGTGATCATGTAACGTAAAAAAAAGTGTAAAAGTAAAAAAAAGGCGAAGGTTCATCTCCCCTCACCGATGCGATCGGTGGGATGAGATGAAACTTTTTACCGGAGGCCTCCGTATTTGCACCCCCGACGCGATCTTCCTCCGTGAACTTTCCCGGATTCTGCACATGCGACCGCCGGCAAAATGCCGGACACATGCGCAGGAGTCGGGGAGCCCAGGAAATCTAAAATCTCTTTACTCCCAGTGACCAACGGTCGCCGAGAGCCTGGAGCAGTGACCGGTGGCCTCGTTGAGCGGTCCCCGGTCATGTGATAAAAAGGTAGCGATCTACCTTTGGCCGGTCTCACATGACCGGATAGGAATTACGGATTCCGCATGCGTCTGATCCGCGGTAATACACAGATCAATCGCATTGGATTACACAATTCCACTCACATTAGTGGGTCGGAATTGCGTAATCCACTTGCAGAAAAGAGAACGCAGCAGTTTCTATTTTACCGCGGATATCCGCAACATAGAGCCCATTTTGCTCCATGGTCGCAGATATACCCGCAGCCCATACGCAACTACCTTGTATACGGGCTGCGGGTACCCGCGTCATCACTAAGCAACGGTGCGGGAAATACAAACAAAAAAATGTACTGCGCATGACCGCCTGTGTGAGTAGGCAGTTATGCGCAGTACATTACGTGGCCGTACACAGGGTCACAGCCGGGCTCACAGCTGGGATCCGCTGCGGGCCTCCGCAAGCGGACTCCACCTACGGCTGCGTGAGCCTGGCGTTATTCAGACCGCTACCTGTAATGCGGATTTTACAAGAAGCCCCGGGAACGCTCGCCTTCATGCAGTTCCAGGAGCAGCTTGTTGAGCGTCTTCTGTGTGAGACCGCCGCACCTCATCAAGCTTACGGAGACTCACAGAGCGCCAGTTTTTACACCCCATACCCACTACTGAGGTCACGAAATACCCCCAAAAAGCATGAAAGGAGGGGGGATACACGGTTTTATTGCCCATTGTACCCATCCCAAACAGCCTCCATAATTACCCCTGTCTTTGGAAATACTACACAGTTCACATTATTAATTTTATCTAAGATTTGGGGAACGCCGAAAAGGGCGCGGAGTGTGGGGGGGGGGGGGGGGGGGGAATTTTTTTAAGGTGTCAATTTTTATTCCGTACAAGTGGGCAATGGGGCCTGGAATTTATTCAGTTGTGCCCTGCAATCCAACGGGTGTTCCCTGCATTACAGGCCTTGCCATGTGTCCTTTAAGTAGATTAGAGCCACTACGGGTATGTTTTTGAACACGGGACAAACAGGGGTATCCATTTTGGGGTGAAAGTCTTCATTCCTATGTACACTGTACAAAAAAAAAGTTTTTAAATTGACAAAATTGCCAAAAAATGAAAATCGTAATTTTTTTCCTTCTGCTTTGCTTAGATTTATTCAAATACTGTGGGGTCAAAATACGCAATACACCCCTAGATGAATTCATTAAGGGGTCTAGTTTTTAAAATAGGGTCATTTGTGGGGGTTCTTTATCGTTTTGAATGCTCAATGGCTCTACAAGTGGGCAATGAGACCTGGAATTTATTCCGTTGTACCCTGAAATCTAACGGGTGCTCCTTCCATTATAGGCCTAGCCATGTGTCCTGTAAGTAGATTAGGGCCACAAGGGGTCTGGTTCTGAACACGGGACAAAACAGGGGTATCCATTTTGGGGTGAAAGTCTTCATTCCTATGTGTGCTGTACAAAAAAACAGTTTTTAAATTGATACAACTACCAAAAAAATGAAAATTGTAATTTTTTTCCTACTGCTTTGCTTAGATTTATTCAAAAATTGTAGGGTAAAAATACACAGTGCACCCCTAGATCAATTCGTTAAGGGGTCTACTTTTCAAAATGGGGTCATTTGTGGGGGTTCTCTTTCGTTTTGGCCGCTCAAGGGCTCTACAAGTGGGCAATGGGGCCTAAATCACCTTCATGCTAAATTTCTGTTCTGAAAGCCACCGACTACTCCTTTCATTTTGGGCCCCGTTGTGCATCCAGACAAAAGATTAGGGCCACAATGGGTATGTCTCTGAACACGGTACAAACAGGGGTATCCATTTTGGGGTGCAAGTCTTCCTTCATGTGTGTGCTGTACAAAAAAAGCCGTTTTTAAAATGACAGAATTGCCAAAAAAACGAAAATCACATTTTTTTCCTTTTGCTTTGCTTGAATTCATTCAAAAACTGTGGGGTCAAAATGGGCAGTACACCCCTAGATAAATTCGTTAAGAGGTCTAGTTTTCAAAATGGTGTCACTTGTGGGGGTTCTCTTTGGTTTTGGCCGCTCAAGAGCTCTACAAATGTGCTATGGGGCCTAAAACGCCTTCAAGGAAACTTTATGTTCTGAAAACCACCGACTACTCCTTTCATTTTGGGCCCCGTTGTGCATCCAGACATAAGATTAGGGCCACAATGGGCATGTCTCTGAACACGGGAGAAACAAGGGTATCCATTTTGGGGTGCAAGGCTTCATTCATGTGTGTGCTGTACAAAAAAAGCTGTTTTTAATATGACAGAATTGACAAAAAAACGAAAATCACAATTTTTCCTTTTGCTGTGCTTAAATTCATTCAAAAACTGTGGGGTCAAAATGGGCAGTACAACCCTGGATAAATTCGTTAAGGGGTCTAGTTTTCAAAATGGGGTAATTTGTGGGGGTTCTCTTTGATTTTGGCCGCTCAAGAGCTCTACAAAAGTGCTATGGGGCCTAAAACGCCTTCAAGCAAAATTTATGTTCTGAAAGACACCGACTACTCCTTTCATTTTGGGTCCCGTTGTGCATCCAGACATAAGATTAGGGCCACAATGGGTATGTTTCTGAACACGGGAAAAACGGGGGTATCCATTTTGGGGTGTAAATCCTCATTTTCATGGGCACTATACGAAAAAAATATGTCTTTAATATGACATATTTGCAAAAATATGAAATTTTATTTTTTCTCCTCTAAATTGAATTAATTCCCGAAAAAACTGGTGGGGTCAAAATACTCATGACACCCCTCAGTGAATACATTAAGGGGTGTAGTTTTTAAAATGGGGTCATTTGGGGGGGATCTATTATTCTGACACTCATGAGCCTTTGCAAACTTGGCTTGGTGCAGGAAAACAAAGTGTTCCTCAAAATGCTGAAAAGTAATGTTAAATTTGTACGTCCTGTAAATGGTTAAAAAAACACAAAAGTTTTTCAAGTGTGCATCCAAATAAGGTAAACTGATAGAAATATATACCTTAGCAAAAATTTGTACAGTATGTTTGGACATATTTGAAATATTACAGTTGAAAATGTGAAAAAATGACAATTTTTCCAAATTTTTCCAATATTGGTACTTTTAATAAATATACACCAATTATATTGGTCTCTTTTTACAACCAAAATGAAGTACAACATGTGGCGAAAAAACAATGTCAGAATCACTTGGATATGTAAAGCCTTTACGGAGTTATGCTACATTGAACGACGTATATCAGATTTCCAAAATTTGGCTCCGTCACTAAGGCGCAAACAGGCTCCGTCACTAAGGGGTTAACTATCCCATACCGCTGGCTCCTCCCCCTAGTAGGACGCGGCAGACTGACCTTACCAACTCCGCCCACAAAGATGGTGTCACCCATGGAATCGAAAGTGTTACATGCTCCTCCATAAATGTGAGTATGTTTTGCACAATTTTTATGTATTGGCTTGAGAAAGGTGTTCTTTCACACCGAAACGAGTTGCCTACATTATCCAGTAATAAAAGTGAAGACTTAACCCGCCTGTTGCAGTAATATTCGCGACCGGGAGGATTTTGAAGAACCGGCACTTCAAGGAGGGGGCTTCTTGTATAATACACCCCCCTCCTCCGGAGTAAGTGCCATCCTGATTACTTTCTCACCAGATTGACGATTTATTTTGGGTTATCTTCTTTCATATTCCACGAGCGCAAACCTTTTTATTTAAAACTTTGTTTGCTTTTTCCTTGGGGATTATTCTCCTTGTGAGAACCCCCTACATTGTCGTTGCAGCTCTCCTCATCCATGGAGGATAGGAAAATGTTAAGATGGGTAACCCACCATTAATCCTTTGGCACTGTCTGAACTGCTGTGGCTTTTAATTTATTGACAAGAGAGACAAGGAAAGACACTCAGGCCAAGGTTTATTCAATTCGGTCATTGCTTTTAAAATGTTATCTTTTTTTAATTGTTTTATGGTCCCATAAATCAGGATATTGCTGTTGCATTAGACAATATTTCTGTAATAGTTGTGTGTCTTCTCTGTTAACATAGCTCATATTTAATTCGTCTGTTGACTACTTATCTTAAAATCCTAGGTCCCGGCACTACAAAGCATAGGTTTTAGTCTTCTATTTAAGGGTCAATAGTCCAATACAAGGTAAGAAATATACACTTATTGCATTCTGAAACTTAACACTTTATATTCCATGACACTGCCTGATCCCTGCACCTCCCCTGCTAGTTGGCCCTCTGAACTAGCGCTGTCAGAAGAGAACTTTAGTATCACTTTTTCCACCAGGGCCCTGTGGTATTGCATCTCTCTCGTACCCCTTTCTTCTTCGGGAATGAGAGTAGAAAGGTTCTCCCTATACTGGGGGTCGAGTAGGGTGTACATGCAGTAATCCGTGTTGGCCATAATGCGTCTAACGCAAGGGTCACGGGAAAGGCAGCCTAACATGAAGTCAGGGTCCCAGTATGCAACACATCGCTTTCCTCACTAGGAGGACGACTTTCAGGATCCTTCTCCTTCTCTTCAGCCCATACACGCTAAACAGATGAGAGGCAAGCAGCATGGGTACCCTCTGAAGTGTGGCCAGCAGTTTCTCCCTCTCCTCCTTCTCCCCCCCCCTCCCCCTCCTCCTCCTCCCCCTCCTCCAAAACGCACTGAGGTATAGATGTGAGGGTGGTCTGGCTATCAAGCGACATACCGTCATCCCCCGTCTCCTGTTCTAACCGCAAAGCGTCGGCCTTTATGCTTAGCAGCAAACTTCTCAGCAGGCAAAGCAGCGGGATGCTAATGCTAATGATGGCCGCATCGCCGCTCACCATTTGGGTAGACTCCTCAAAGTTTCCGAGGACCTGGCAGATGTCTGCCATTCATGCCCACTCCTCTGTAAAGAACTGAGGAGGCTGACTACCACTCCGCCGCCCATGTTGCAGTTGGTATTCCACAATTGCTCTATGCTGCTCGTAAAGCCTGGCCAACATGTGCAGCATAGAATTCCAGCACGTCACACAGCAGTCGGTGCTCTGGTAGCTGAAACCGACGTTGCAGTGTCCTGAGGGTGGCAGCATCCGTGGTGGACTTGCGGAAATGTGCGCAGACGCGGCGCACCTTGCCGAGCAGGTCAGACAAGTGGGGGTAGATTTTCAGAAACGGCTGAACCACTAGATTGAAGACGTGAGCCAGGCATGGCACGTGTGTGAGGCTGCCAAGCTGCAGAGCCGCCACCAGGTTACGGCCATTGTCACACACGACCATGCCCGGTTGGAGGCTCAGCGGCGAAAGCCAGAAGTCGGTCTGCTCTGTCAGATCCTATAACAGCTCGGGGGCCATGTGCATCTTGTCACCTAAGCTGATTAGTTTCAGCACGGCTTGCTGATGCTTGCCTACCGCTGTGCTGCTGCGCCACGCGCTACCGACTGCTGGTGACGTGCTCACACTTCTTAATTGAGAGGTGGAGGTGGCAGAGGATGAGGGGGGGGGGTTGGAGGAGGTGGCATAATACGCTGCAGATACCAGGTAGGACCCGCTATTCTTGGTGTGGGTAGCACGTGAGCGGTCCCAGGCTCTGACTCGGTCCCAGCCTCCACCTTGTGTGACCCAATGTGCCGTCAGGGAGATATAATGTCCCTGCCTACCAGTACTTCTCCACGTGTCCGTCGGTAAGTGGACCTTCCCAGTAACTGCGTTGGTGAGGGCACAGTTTATGTTGTGGGAGACATGCTGGCGTAGGGCGGGGACGGCACACCAGGAAAAATAGTGGCGACTGGGGACCAAATAGCACGAGACCGCCGCCGCCATCATGTTTTTGAAAGCCTCCATTTCCGCAAGCCTGTACGACAGCATCTCCAGGCTGATTAATTTGGCAATGAGCACGTTTAAAGCTTGTGCATGCGGGTGGGTGGCAGCGTATTTCTGCTTTCGCTCCAACGCTTGTGTTAGCAACAGCTGTACGCTGCACTGAGAGACATTGCTCGATGGTGTGGAGGACCATGGAGGTGAGGGTGTGGGTGCAGGCCGGGAGGCGCTAGTGCCTGCGACCTGGGAGGAGGATTGGATCTGTGTGGCAGGTTGTGGCACAGGGGAAGATGCAGTGGTGTGACCCGAAGGCGGTGAATGGCCTTTGTCCCCTCTTGTGGGGTGCTTGGCCATCATATGCCTGCGCATGCTGGTGGTGGTGAGTCTGGTAGTGGTGGCTCCCCGGCTGATCTTGGTGCTGCACAGCTTGCACATCACTGTTCATCGGTCGTGCGCGCTCTCATTAAAAAACATCCACACCTTTGAACACCTAGCCCTCTGCACGGAGGCTTGCTGCGAGGGGGTGCTATGGGAAACAGTTGGGGGATTCTTGGCTCTGGGCCTGCATCTCCCCCTGGCCACCCCAGTGCCTCTTTTTAAACCTGCCCTGCTGCTGTACTTGCCTCCCCCTCTGAAGCCCTGTCTTTAGTAGGCTTAGCAAGCCAGGTGGGATCAGTCACCTGATCGTCCAGCAGCTCTTCCTCCGAATCCTCTGTGCGCTCCGCACTCGGACTTACAGCCCTTACTACTACCTCACTGAGAGACAACTCTGTCTCATCATCCTCATCCACAAAAAGCTCTTGAGACAGTTGCCGGTAGTCCCCAGCCTCATCCCCTGGACCCCAGGAACTTTCCAAAGGTTGGGCATCGGTCACGACAAACTCCTCAGGTGAGAGAGGAACCATTTTTTCCCACTCAGGACAGGGACTCAAGAACGGTTCCTGGGAGTCTGCCTGCTCAGAATCTGTCATTTTCATGGAGTGAGGAGGCTGGGAGGAAGGAGCAGCAGCCAGAAGATTCAGAGGTGCAGTCCCTAGGCTGAGAGTAGTGGACTGTATAGAAGACTGGGTGTTCGATACATTGCTGGACACATTATCTGCCATCCACGACAGGACCTGCTCATACTGCTCTGCTTGTAATAAAGGTCTACCACGCGGACCCTTATACTGTGATATGAAGCTGGGGAGCGTAGGGACTTGGCGCTCTCCTAATCCCTCAGCAGCCGGCTGTGATTCACCCCACCCAGGACCTCGGCCTGTGCCTACACCCTCACTTGGACACCCGCGTCCGCATCCTCGACCCTTACCCCTACTCCTCATCATGTCGGATTAAGGATAGAGCATGGCCCAAATAAATTACTCCACTATATAGGCTGAGAACTGGGGCTAATTCACCGCACACAGAGACTTGTAGATACCGGAGACTCTGTGCTGTGACCGGAAAAAATTAAACCGCTGTCTTGTGCTGATACCTAGGGGTCATTTACCGCTCACAGCGAGGCGAGATAAGAGAGGCTGTATGGAGTGGCAAAAAACTATTAACCCAGTGGATAATGGTCATAACTGCGGCTGCCTCAACCCCTCCCCAAGGAAAGGGTATTGTGAGACACTCTGCACGGGGGCAGAAAACCATAAAGCCAGTGAATAGTGCTGATAACTGCGGCTACCTCAACCCCCCCCCCCCAAGTAAAGAGTATTGTGAGACGCTCTGCACAGGGCCAGAAAACTAAAAAGCCAGTGGATAGTGCTGATAACTGCAGCTACTTCACCGCACCCAAGGAAAGGATATTGTAAGACGCTCTGCACAGGGGCAGAAAACTATAAAGCCAATGGATAGCGCTAATAACTGCGGCTACTTCACCCAACACAGAGAATGGTATCTGTGAAATGCTCTGCAGGGGCCCAGGGAATATTAGCGTACTGTTTAGCGATGAGAACTCTGCAGAATGCACTGCACACAGAGAACGGTAGCTGTAAAATGCTCTGCAGGGGCCCAGGAAAAATTAGCGTAGTGTTTAGTGATGAGAACTCTGCCGAATGCACTGCACACAGAGAACGGTATAGCTGAAATGCTCTGCAAGGGCCCAGGAAATATTAGCGGACTGTTTAGCAGTGAGAACTCTGCCTAATGCACTGCACACAGAGAATGTTATCGGTGAAATGCTCTGCACAGGCCTAGATGTTTTAACAAAAAATGGGTGCACTACTACTCCCAGCCAGCCACAATAGTAATGCACACAATGAGGAGTAGCCCTAAGAAGGACTGTTGGGTTCTTGATGTCAGGATCCCTGCCTAACCGCACCCTACACTAGCATGCGTCTGAGGCGAGCCGTGGGCAGGACCAGTTTAAGTACTCGGCAGTCACCTGATCGACCCAGCCACTCACTACTGTGGGGTGGGATAGGGCTGGCACGTCACAGCAGGAAGTGGTAATGCCTTCCCCGCATGTTTATTGGCTAAAAAATGGTGCTAAACATGCGGGGAAGGGAAATGAAATTGACTCGAGTACCGCGTGGTGTTCGTCTTGAGTACCGAGCATCTCGAGTACCCTAATAACTGAACGAGCATCAAGCTCGGACGAGTGTGCTCGCTCATCTCTAATGGATACCTCTCTTTGGGCTAAAAGTCTCCACATGAATGGGAAATAGAGATGAGCGAGCACGCTCAGTAAGGGCAGTTACTTGAGCTAGCCTCGCTCATCTTGAGTAACTGCCTTCTCCTCTGAGCGTGCTCTGGGGGGCAGCGGGGGGTAGTGGGGGGGGGGGGGGGGGGAGAGATCTCTCTCACTCTCCCCCTCCGCTCTCCCCTGAACCATTAGACAGGTACCTAGCTCTAAAAGACACATTCCTTTGGGCCAAAGGCCTCCAATGCATACAGGGAAAACTGGATACCTGGCTGCATACTTTCATTAATCCACCTGATACAGATGGATGAATGGAGTGCAAGATTGAAGTGAGGACAGACACTCCTCCACTGATGCAATGCATACAAAAAATTAAAGGTGAAAGTGCTAGTAAGCCTTGACTGCAACAATTAGAGTAAAAAAAACACCCCTCTGCAATAATACACATTTAATATCTGAATAAAATTGTACAACTGTTGCTTATACTAACCACATAAAAACGCAAGATTCTTAGTGCATATTTTAATGAAAGCTTGTGGGCCCTTACCCCAATTCCAGTAAAGCATGTGGGTGCATCCATCACATCCAGATGAACCTTAAAGGGGTTGTCTCGCGGCAGCAAGTGGGGTTATACACTTCTGTATGGCCATATTAATGCACTTTGTAATGTACATTGTGCATTAAATATGAGCCATACAGAAGTTATTCACTTACCTGCTCCGTTGCTAGCGTCCTCGTCTCCATGGTTCCGTCTAAATTCGCCGGCAGCTTGCTTTTTTAGACGCGCTTGCGCAGTCCGGTCTTCTCCTTTCAGCACGAGCCGCTTCAGTGTGCTCCCCGCTACAGCTCTTCTGCGCATGCGCAGACGAGCTGTCACTGCTCAGGAGCGCGCTGGAGCGGCCATTCTGTACCTTCCTCTGTTAGAGGAAGGTGCAGAGCCGCCCAGCCGAGAAGCCCAGCCCAGCAGAGAAGCCGCCCAGCCGTCCAGGTAAGTGATGGGGCGGGGGGGGGGGGGGCTGCCGCTGGGCCGGGGGGGCTGTCGCTAGGCCGGGGGGGGCTGTCGCTAGGCTGGGGGAACTGTCGCTAGGCCGGGGGGGGGGGGCTGTCGCTAGGCCGGGGGGGGGGGGGCTGTCGCTAGGCCGGGGGAACTGTCGCTAGGCCGGGGGGGGCTGTCGCTAGGCCGGGGGAACTGTCGCTGGGCCGGGGGGGGCTGTCGCTAGGCCGGGGGGAACTGTCGCTGGGCCGGGGGGGGGGCTGCCGCTGGGCCGGGGGGGCTGCGCCGGTTACCTGCTGCCTGGCGGTGGGTGACTGGTCGGCCGCGTTGAATCCAGGGGTCCGGTCGGCGGCTGCGGGGCGTCTGGTTGTCAGGGAGACACAGCTGGTAGCGTCTTGGGAGCGCGCACGTCGGGCTACAGCAAGCGAAGGGAAAAGAGCTGGCGGCCATCTTGGGAAAATTTTTATAAGTTGCTGAAACGCTGGAACGGTAAGTACAAACCAGCTAGAAAAGTCATTTACAGGGGGGCTTAGTAATGTTTGCTTAATTAGGGGGACTGGGCAAAAAAAAAAATTCACTGCTTCCTCGAGACATCTCCTTTAAGGTTCCAATAAGGTACACCTAGATGTGGCGGATGGGCCCACATGCTTTGATCAAAATATGTGCTAAGAAAATTGCATTTTATATGGTTAGTAAAAGCAACAGTTGTTGCAATTTGATTCAGATATTAAATGTGTCTGATTGCTGAGGCGTGTGTATCCGTTACTGTTGGATAATTGTGTTCAGCTGTCTGATGAAGCAGTCTTGGCTTAAAACATGTTACACCTGCTGGTTTTTACAAAAGTCATTCTCTTTGTTAAATAAACACAGCCATAACCTCCTCATTTCTACAACTACCGGGGAGGTTTGGGTCACACCAGATCCCCAGTGTTTTTTTTTTCTTCCACTGCTTCCCACTTAGAAACTTATATCACCAAGGGTCATATAAGTGTCAATCTCCAAGCCTTTGCACATACAGGACTTGCAGCTCTGTAACAGATCCCACCTTTTTGCTCTACCCCTTTTCTATCTTCTTCACTCCCATAGCCCAGATCAGTGGTCTCCAGCCTGCGGCCATCCAGTTCGTGCTAACCTACAACTCCCACTGTGACCTGCCACCTCTGTCCTGCAAAAGACATAGAGGAGAACATTGAATGTAATGTATGGGCCTCTGATGGAGTAAAAGGCTATGTCTTAATTACATAAGTTGACATCTGCTGCTCTGGCTAATGGAAAGCATATTGTACGAACCCTCCAATATTAGAAACAATCCTTATATTCTCATACAAAGTATCAACTCAACATTCACCTGTGTTATATGAGAAAGAAAGTGCTGGGACCTCAATGGGAAGACTTATAGAGCTACATTGGCTGGATACCTATAAAAGTCTGATAATTGCATTAATTAAAATCCTGACCTTTCGGTCAATGTGAGCTCACACCCGCGCCTGACCACACACAATGAGCCAGATCAAGTCATTTATAAAAGTTGTCAGTCCATTGTCTAGAAATATACATACAGTATAGAAATTCAGCCTTTACATGTTGGCAGCTCTTACTGTGCATTGTTACTTTTGGACATTTTTATAAATGAGGCCGACGTGCTTAACAAAGGAAATTAATATGTCAAGTAAAATAAAAGCTGAAAGAGGTGAGCAGGTACAACAAGCACCAGCAGCAAAGTCCACTTAATGACAGGAATTACCAAATGTAAGATGGGAACAGAGATGGGGGGGTTAAAAAGTAAACTTGAAAGTGTCAAGAAAGTAGAAAATACCATGTGGCCACATTCCCACTAGAGTAATCAGGAGTGAACACATTAATATGAGACGCTCGTATAGCTTTCCATTGACGTTTACTATACCACTCATACCATTCTATCACCCGAACTATAGACAGCAAGAACCCAGGACAGATATGGCCCTAGATGGAGGGTGGGACCTTAGACAGGAGTGGGCATGGGGGACCGACTTCACCTGATGGCAGTCTATGGGGACCAGCAGGTACCACGAGGAGGTAACGATGGTCTCTTTTCCTCCCAGTGCTCAGGCTCAGGCACCGTTATTGGGGTCTTGGAATATAGGCTATATCTAGCATAATAGGCTAGGTCATGTGTGGGCCTAATTAGTTAGTAGCTTGCAGCAAACAGTCTGGAGAACCACCGTCAGACAATAAACTGGGTAGTTTCTAGGGAAATTGTGCCAAAAACCGTTCTAACATAATTTGTATTTATACTATGATTTTAGACACTTTCAGGGCTTATTCACACGGGCGAATTTTGTACGTTGCGAGATGCACAAAACTCGCATTGAATATGAACTCCATTCTTTTGCAGATGACAATCACAGCATGTCCTATCATTTGACGTTCCATCAGATTGCGTCGCCCATTGTTTTCAATAGGACCTTAAAAGATATCGCGTGGCGCCTGCGTGCCGTGTGATGTGATGTGTCCCATTGAAATCAATGGGAACAAAGGGTCATGGTGCAAAATCCTGGTGAAGGCAATACCAGCTCTAAGTGACAGAAGCAAGAGAAAAGTTTCTAATGTGTCTAGCAAGTTGCTCCAAACTTATGTCACATGTACCTTTTTGATACATGGAGTGCACTTCATTGGATGCTGTTCCTACAATACCACGTGGGGCCATTGCACAACATATGGAGCTATCTGCTTCCTGCGCTGTACACTGCAACAGCAGCCCCCAGCAGCTGATCAGTGGGAATATATAGGAAAGGTCATCATTTTTTTTTAACCCTTTCCAATCCACTGTCTGACATCTAAAGACATTCTGATTGAAGGCTGTACAGCTCAGACGCCGGAAGATGTCCGCCAGGGTATTCTTACTGTAGATTACTTACCGCTCTGTTGTTAGGGGCCTCTCCAGCATGTCACATACCGCAGTACTGGCTCTAGCCAGCAGATGGCTCCATTGTATAATAGCAGAAAGAGAAAGCTCCCTGGGAAACCCTGAATCCAAAATTAGATTGCAGAGGGTTAACCTGGAAAACCCCTTCAATGCAATAGCAAAACAGAAACAGTATATCTTGAAAGTTTTTTATATGGGGGGGATGGAGGAAATGCCAATATCCTCCCCTTTTCTATTTTCAGTTCAACAGAATTACTTTGAATCGATACATTTATGACACCAAGACATCCTGCGCACACTGAGTACTTTGCCCAACCTCTGTCCATGCTATTATGTCCGAGAACAAAGGTAACTATTTTTCTAGCGCGTCCCCTTCCAGTAGACGGCATGTGGGATGTATAAATGGGTACAAAGCATCCATGGACAGAAACTTGTTATTGTAGGCGTAAGAGGAGACGGGGGCCAAGGAGACAAAAACTAGTGACCATTGTGTGGATTTGTTAGAACGTATATTCTGTGATATGGACACATTATATGCATACATGATGTCCATGTCAAATGAGTCCATGGTCCCTGATGGGGCAGGTGGGTTGGGACGGGGGTTAGAAATGTTCTTTCAGTATTTTGTGTCTGAGGGGATACTGTTTCTCCTTGAGGAGAGCTCCAAGTTAGCATAGAAAGTCTTATACAGGCCATGCAATGCTCTCTGGGTAAAAAAAAAAGGTTTACAAATAAGGAGGGGAAAAGTTCCTGCACAGCACCAGTTTTTTGCTTTTTTTAAAATTATTTTTATGTGCATTTTTTAATATTTTTTTTCCTCCTTTTTTCTGGACCTGAAGTAACATGATCTTTGCCTCCCAGCATACCGATCACAGATAATAGCGATCAACTGATGGCTGGCTATAAAATCACCATTAGGTGTCATCTGCATGCAGAGGAAGGAATGCTGTGTGGACACAGATCATGACCTCCCAGCATGCTTCTCTCCCCACCATTGACATTCAAGCACTCATACAGCATGGCCCGATCTCTAACACAAGAGTGCTAGGCATGAAAGAGCGCTATGTAGATTTATGTTCCAGTTCGAATGTGAATATATGTAACCTCTGCGGAATATGTTGGCGCTACATAAAGATCATATTGTGGCTAGCAAGGGGTTAAACAATTTCAAAGAGGAGCCTGAATGTCTTTCTTGGAAAAATCTAATATTACACAGTACGGGTTCTGGATTTCTAGAGATAGGATGTTGATCTAGGGTTTTATTCGGATCGCCTATTTGGAGTGAAGAAGGAACTTTATTTGGCGCCCATCTCATAGGGGTTCTTGCTTTCCCTCTCAATTCACAGTTGGATTTTAGGTTGGATATTGTGGACCCAAGTTTTTTTGTGGTTTTCCCCCCCCAATCTTATCTACAGTGGGTGGACAAAAATATGGAAACACCATGTGAAATGCATGCCTTAAATTACATAGGACTATAAATGCTATTTCAATAAGACAAATGGAGGCTGATTTTTAGTGGAGGTAATAGGATACAGATGCTGCCGGGCAGAGGTGAACATCTGCTTGAGCAACAAGGCTCCATTGGTCAGGGGTTTGAGTCACTCAGCTGCTCCCAAAAGCACCTAGAGCAGGGCAAGAGGTAAAGTAAACACAAATTTGGTAGAAAAGCTCTCAGGCAAGCAGGGGTCAAAAGGGCAGCTCAGTGCTAATGATTAAAGGGGTTTTCCAAGGAGACTACTATTGAATACTTATCCTTGGGATAGGTCATCAACAGTTGATCGGCTGGGGTCTGTCGCTCAGGACCCTGAACGATTAGCTGAGCGGGCACATGTTGTCAGCGCTGCAAATACATAGAGGTCGGAGCGGAAGTCTTTGCTCTAACCTCTGTGTAGTGGCCGGCGCTTGTAACTGCAGGCACAGCTCGCATCGATTTCAATGACAGCCGTGCTAGCAGTTACAAGCGTCATCCACTACACAGAGAGTGGAGCAGAGACTTCCCACTGCTTCTGCTCCGACCTCTGTATTTGCAGCGCTGATCGCATTCTCAGCTGATTGGTCAGGATCCCAAACGATGATCTCAACCGATCAACTGTTGATGACCTATCCTAAATCAGCAGTAGTCTCTCTGGAAAACCCCTTTAAAATCCCATGCATTTCATAGGGCGTTTCCATATTTTTGTCCACCCCATATATGTAGTGTGCCTTGGTTATAATAAAAATTAATGGTAGGGACTGTTACTTTTGGACTTTCCCTTTCTCCTCTCCTCGCATTCTGTGGAGTAATTTAACGAGTTCTCCAGATTCCAAGTTAACGAACAGGCTGTACTGCATAAAAATGGCACAATGCAGATTTCAAACCTAAGATGCAGTGGAGAAATCTTCAAGATAATTGAAAATCTTATTACACGCCCAGATAATGGCCATGAATGGAAACGGCAGAAGAAACGTACAATTGCAATACCATCCACAGGTTGAACGGTGGAATTGCCACTGCATCAAAAGCTATGGATTCTAAATCCTCAGTATGTGTATTTATGCTGAAGATTCATACAAGCCTTGTACCATAAGGGTTTAAATCCACAGCACTACCACAAGATCTACAACCAAATCCACAGCATTTAGGTGCCGATTTGGCTGCTGCAGGTTTACAGCATATTTGCTTTGGATTTTATGTGCAGAAAGTCCGCAGCAGATTTACGAAGTACAAAGGTACCCCAAAACCACCCCAACACGTGGCATTGTCCGATGCAGGCTTTCTGCTTCAGCAAACACACAGCAAATCCAAACCAGATGGTGCAGATTTGGCCACATTTTTAATTAGGGATCAGCTTTAATGGCCTCTTTCACACGGGCGACAGGGATATCGCATCAGTGTTCTGTGCGATATTGCGACACTGTAGCGCTCTTTTCTTGGGCTTAAAATATAAGCCCTAGCTGCATTAAAAAAAAAAAAATAGACACCACCTAAGAGGCGCTGTCTGGCTCCACCACATGCCCTCTCAGGTCCCTGGTAGACTTGCTTGTAGTTTTCCCTCAGCGCTTCCTGGTCAAGAGTTTGAAAGACCCCACCTCCAGGAAACGCCGTTTGTCATTGGTTCTCGAGTGCTGGGTCCGATTGGATCTCAAGCGCCACGACTCAGCCAATCACAGCCAGCGCTTCCTGGAGGCGGGGTTTTTCAAGTGCTGAGGGAAAACTACAAGGAAGTCTGCTAGGGACTTGAGGCGATGTACAGTGGAGCCGGTAAGCACCTCTTAGGTGATTTTTTGTTTTTTATGCAGTTAGGGCGTATTTCAGGGCTTTTACAGTGGGACTTCCTACTGTAAAACGAAAATTGTGTTTTTGTGCTCTGCAACACATTGAAAAGCTCTACAGGGACAGATGGCCTACAAAACTTGGCAAATCGCGGCAATACTTAGCAACCTGTGAATTTTAGGGAAACATGGGCTGCAAAAACTTCGCAAAATCGCAGAAATTTTATCAATTTGCAAATTTTTTTCTCTTGCAATATCGCAGCCTACAAAACATTTCTAATGTGAAGGAACCCATTGGAAAGCAGGAAAATTGCGTGATTTAGTCGTCTGTGCGAAATTGTATTTCAAGGCTCGAATTCGGCAGCATAAATAGACCTGCTGCAGATTTAGCATCTGCATGGTTTTTCAAATTTTCTCCATCATGGGAAGGAAGTTTTTTTAAGTCTCTTCTGCAACTTCTGAAGAATTACTGCAGCGATTCAGTCAGCAGACATTCTGCAGCATTGCAGCCTGGGCTGAAGATGGCCTAATAATACAGAACATACAAGAGCCACCAGTTTACTATATTTATACCATGGATAGCAGTGTACAGATATACAACCAACTCTAGTATAAGGAAGGAGGCATCGCACCATTCCTCCCTATGGGAGCAGAAAGAAAAAAAAAAAGTTAAAATTGCATCGCACTTGCATGTACGTACGAGTTCATGTGGGTGCAATGTGATGTGTTTTTGTGAATACTGGGCGATTTTTACGTGCGTGAAAAATCACAAGTTCAGTGATGAGTGCGAAACAGTACATTCACATAAAATTCATAGGTTTGCAAGGGTGATAACGGTCCGAGTTTCTCATACAGATATTGTACTCGCCCGTGTAAAACATTCCCTTCTAGGCCTGTCAGAAGTAGCGGGAGGCCCAACACAAGGCTGTTGGATGCTCTCAGGATGCTCATCAGCCACTATCAGCGCTCACGCCAATTGGAAGCGGTCAAAGACAACAGTCACCCACCTTTCATGAAGCGGGATCAGTTCCCACTCCATACAAACCTGAACCTCCATGATGTAACTGCATGTGATGGGAGTATTAAAGGGGCTTTCCAAGAAATACTATTGAAGGCCCATCATCACGATAGGTCATCAGTAGTTCATCGGCTGGGGTCCCTCACTCAGGACCCCGACGGATCGGCTGAGCGGGCACAAGCTGTCAGCGCTGCAACACCAGAGGTCGGAGCAGAAACCTCCATGCAAACCTCTGTTTAGTGGCGCTTCTAACTGCAGGCATTGAAATCAATGGGAGCCGTCCCTGCAGTTACAAGCACCGGCCACTATGAGGAGGTTGGTGCGGAGGCTTCCACTCCGAACTCTGTGTTACTGTGGGGTTGACAGCATGCGTGCGCTCAGCTGATTGGTTGAAGTCCCACACGACGGACCCTGGCCAGATCAACTACTGATGACTAGAGATGAGCGAGCACCCAAATGCTCGGGTCTGTGTTATTCGAGTCGAGCTTTTCGTAAAATTCGAGAGCTCTACTCGAGTAACGAACCCCATTGACTATAATGGGAGACTCGAGCATTTTTGTATGTGGAACGCAGGGTCACAAGTTTTGGTTTTTTTTTCTTCCTTGGTGTCTGTGTCTCTCTCAAATGACGCGCGCTGCTTGGCAGCGGGGAGGGGCCAAAACAGGCACGCCACAGCGGGGAGGAGCCAAAAGCTGGGGCGGGGTCGAACACGATTTGATGCTCGTTCGAGTAACGAGCACCATCGAGTACGCTAATACTTGAACGAGCATCAAGCTCGCCAGAGTACGTTCGCTCAACTCTACTGATGACCCATCTCTTAGATGACTATTCTCTTAGAAAAACGCCTTTAAAGGGTTAAGCACAAAAAGTTTCAAAATTTGTTACAAGGTCACAAGACTGTCTCAGCCATATGAAGCATGCACAAAAATGTCTTACAATAAGATGAGGAAGATCATGAGATATTCTGCAACATCACAATTTCGTGTGAAATGTTTTTCTGAAGAGGTCACACAAAAAACACCAACAAAAGCACTCTAAAAAAAAGGCGGATTAGGCTAGATTTGTCCTTTTATTTCTCACAATTCAGGACGGTATTGCACATTATCAGGGTATATAGCTCTCTTTATTACATTACTAAATATTTCATTTATTGCTTCCAAATATAGGTTGGGCTTTCTCTTAAATAAAGACTATGGAGGACACAGACAACTACAATACTGACAGAAGAGTCGAGGCCGCAGCGGCCATCCGTGTCGCGAGTTAGTAATATGTACTGTACATGGTTTGTAAAAAGTCATATGTGCAGAGGGGGGCTCAGTGATCCAGGATCCGGAGGTTTCCAGACACTATTTTGTTTTCTAATACTGCTCCAGGCGGGATGTCGATCCGGTCACCGTGATTGGCAATGATGATTACCGTGCCCTAGGAGAAGAAAGAAAAAAAAAAAAAAAAAGACTTTAGTGTACTTGTTCCTGAACTTAGATCTCAGTCCCGGTGGGTTGTGTTCCGGTATGAACCTTCTCACAATCAGTATAGATTCTTTTCTAGAACATTCCCTGCATTTAAGAAAACAACCTCTAAGACAACTTTGCAAAAAAGTACAACCGTGGGCTCAAGTGACTGTTGTAGATGTCCTTGGTAGGCCCGCCATTGCCTCGAATTAAATAGGATTGGCAGCTGAACCCCCGTGCCGATAACTACATAAGAGGAGTACTGTAGGTGTAGGAGAGGTTATACAGTACAAACAGCAGGACTCCACTTAAGAACGTACGGATGACTTGAAATAAAGGAGCTTGTTAAGTGCGGGATGGCGAACTAGCCGATAGCCGGCTGATAAAACATATGGTGTGGCGGGCATAAAAAATAAGAGTTTTGAAAGTAAGTGGCAGTGACATTTTGAAAAGTACTCAAACATAGAGGGGGGGGGGGGGGGGGGTGAGCTAAACACGGTCCGTCTAAACACTCTACATAAGCGCCAACAACCTGGTGGTGACGTCAACGCTTGCCCCGTCTAAATGGGACATTTGGCTCGACACTAAGGGATTAAACATACTTCAGATAAACCAAAAGGAAAGCACAAAGAAACCCCATCCCCGAGTTCTTCTCCTCCCGTCCTCTATATCTGTCACTTGCACCATTGTCATCATTCATTGGTCACACGTGTACAGAGTAATGTGGCCCTATAATTGCTCCATTATCCGTAATCCCCTTCCCAATATCTACACTGCCCGGGCACCGGTGCCAGGCTGGCACTACAAGCTCTTCAGTGTGTCAGGTCGTTATGATGCCTATAGACCATGAAGATACAATGACTCAGTTCATGCATACTGTACTAAATTAGTCATGTCCTGTATGCAAATACGTCTAACAATAGTCTACTTGTGTGTCAGGGCTTACGTTCTCACCGGTGAACAGCTGTGACACTGCCCATTACTCCAATGCCGATCCTTAAACAATCAAATCTTGTTTGCTTTGCAACTTCTCGTTAGGTCTCCATTGTCTGAGGACCTTTGTGACGAATGGCGCACAGCAGCGCCTGACAGAGTGATATGGAGTGAAGCGTCACGAACAGCTGAGCAGCGCAGGGTCACAACGCTCCGTACATACCTTCAGTACAACATTTTTCCCAAAGGTCACGTCTCCCGACACGGTGAGATGATCCAGCTCCAGCATATCCGGGATGCTCTCAAATCTCTTCAAGTAGTCTTGCACCTAAATATAAAGAAATGAAGTCATCTTGTGCCGAGTCACAAGACGGATGGAAATCATCGACTCACGGCTACAGCTAACCTTTATGTCATGGCTCGGACTGTCAATGAGATGGAACCATCTGTGATGTGACAGCCGGTGGCCTCATGGGATGAAGGTGACGATCTGAGGCTGATACAGTAGGAAGATAAATATTTATGGCCGATGCCTCTCCATAGATATTGCCGCATATCCTCCAGGTCAGATGATAATCTGATGTCTATGAGACCTGGCAGACTCATTGGAGGGGACTAGTAGGATCCTAGGTTGTTGGTTACCGTACTCTACGGGTGCTTTTACATGGGACCACTGCCGGGTATGGAAGCGCCCAATAGTTGTCCCAATCACTGTCGCTTTCACACAGAAGCAAGAGTCATAAAAACGTGCCACTCCGTCAAATACAGAATACAATTTAAACTCACCACCCTGATCCACAAAACTCTCCACAGCACCGCGCCGCCCTACATGGTTTCCCTCATCTCAATCCACCACCCAGTCCGCGCACTCTGCTTCGCTAACTGAAAGTGACTCTTTAATTTGAAACTCTCATTCGCGCCTCCAAGACTTCTTCAGAGCAGCACTAGTTCTCTGGAACGCGCTACCCTAAAACTATCCGGGCAATCCCTGGCACACAAAACTTCAGGCGTGCTCTAAAAACGCAACTCTTCAGGGAGGCATACCATATCTCCTAAACCAAACCCCTCTATACTCCCCCCTGATAACATGCTCCCTGTCTTACTGGGCCCTCATTGACTGCATAGCAGAAGGCGGATGACTGTTAATTACATGCCACAATGATTATCGATTGCGGCATGTAACCTGATAGTGGCTGGGATTGGAGTGCTCTGAGATTCCCGCCTTTGCAGCAGAGCCCCAGTTATCAGTTAGTTAGCTCCTGCTGCAGGCTCCGCCCCTGAGCCCAAGCCATCTACAAGCCTTACATGTACGGCATAAACCCCTCCCATGAGGTACATGTCCGTCATGGGGCAGGAAGGGGTTGATGCAAGTATCTGAAAGATGCCTATGAACAGTGAAGCATTCTGTGCCCACATCCTAACACTATTCTTTGGAGTAGAGAAGCTGACCGATACGGCGACTTTCCTCAAGACCCAGTAGACGTTGAGAACAGTATACTGTAAGTCTCGAAAGCGGTTTATGAAGTCGTGCAAGTATTCACATTTCTGGTGGACTGCGAACCAATGCTGGAGCAACACATGGTAGGTAATGGCCATGAAGACGGCTTCCTCGCTTACCTTGGTGAATGAGCTTCCCAGTTTGACAAGAGGCACGGTGGGGAATTCTCTCTTTTCACTCATGGTCAGAGAACCTGCGTTAAGGCTGTACAGGTTGGACATGACCAGGAGCAGGTCAGATGTGGTTTTTACAGGCAAGAAGCGGCTTCGAGGAACATTGATGCCCATTGAATTCTCAAAACTCTTAATAGCAGCGCCCACAGCAGTCTCCAGCTGAACGACATTTAAGCCTCCGTCCAGGGTCTGTAAGGACAATGGTGATTTATTCCAGTTATTCACCGCTCTTCACCCTTGTACCGAACCAAGACGGTCCCGGCAATACCTAATAGATTACGCAATGAATAAGCCTGCAACGTTTACCTTGGGATTAACTATGATTTCCATGTCAATGGCATTGGCTTCTTGCAGTCTCTTGACGGCAGACAAGGATATCCACAGATTATTTGTGTTGAAGATCTTGAATTTCGACACCGATTTGAACTCATCTACATGAGGCTTCGGGACCTGAGCGATTTCTACCAAACGCAGCTTGCCTTCATACTGAGTGAGCGTACCTCCCTATAGGTGGGTACAGAAGAGAGAATATACGCTTGAGGTCAGGATCAAGATTACATTTAATTACTCTACAAATATACTAATTCCACCTTTTAAACACATTTGTAAAAGAGCTGACAGTCATTTCACCAAACTCTACTATAACCATGCATACACTTGGCTCAGCAGAGCATGCTGGCTATTCTTCAACGGGAAGAGGTGAATAAGCTGCTGCCAGAAACCTTTGACAGCAGGTCATTATTCTGGGAGCAAAAGAAAAGATCAGGCATGCAGGACTCCAATATGCCCAATCCTTCCACTATACACATTATGTAGGCAGCTGAAAGAGGGTTTTGCCAACACAGACTATACTATCAAAAGTAATTGGACGCCTGAGCAAGGATCAAAAGTAGTATTTATTTCCATATGCTCATACTTTGTTTGGCCTTAAGAGAAAGTATCCCATGGAGAGTATCTGATGTCATTAACTTCTGATAAACTTCAGTTGGTATTTCCCTCCATTCATCCTGAAAATGTTTGGACAGTTCTCTCAAAGAAGATGCATTGGTCCGTCTCTGTAAAGGTGCAAGGAGTGTCGTCATTGAACAGTTAAACAATGGAAGAGTATTCTATGGAGTGAAGACTCACACTACCCCATGTTCAGATTAGATAGACATACCTGGGTTAGGCGGACGCCTGGGAAACACCTTTTGCCTGAGTGTGTTGTGCCAACAGGTAAGTACGGCAGAGGTTCCGTTACGATCTGGGGATGCTTTACATGTTTCTCGGCCCATTGGTTGTGGCGACGAGAACCATGAACACGGAGGTGTACCCTGACATTTTAGACAATAATGTGCTGCCGACAATGTGGTAATACTCTGGGAATGGTCGGCCATACTTCCAACAAGACAACGTGCCTTGTCACAGATTCAACGCTGGTTTGAGGAAAAAGATGTTCCACAATTGGATGCACAGAGTACCGAACTGAACATCCTTGGGACAAACTGGGATATCATGTCAGGAAATCTAAATGGCATGCATCCAGAAAGAACTCGACAAATGTTTGCAGGATGAATAAAGGGAAATACCAGCTGAAGTGTTTCAGACGTTAGTAGAAAGTATGCCACGGAGAGCATCCAATGTCATTAGGGCCAAAGGAGCCCCACTAAGTATTAACATATGGAAATAAATACTACTTTTGATTCTTGCTCGTGTGTTCAATTACTTTTGGTAGGATAGTGCATTTTATCGAAGGCCAGCACTGTAGAGCAATTTCTTATTAAATAGATTTTGTGGATAACCAAGACTGCTTTCACGCTGCACCTTTGCCTCATCCAGTCTTGTATATGTGAACAGCATTGAGATGAAAACCTTGATGGAACCATTAACTGGATAGAAGAAAGGTGTCGTCCCCAGATAGAGACAAAGTAGTCTCTGTATCTCACATTAAAGGCAACAGTTCCATCAGGGCTTCAGCCTCAGTATGTGAGAGTTCAACTCAAGACAAAAGGACCAAAAGTGCAAATGTGTAAGTAGCATCATATTCCCATCAAACTTGGACCCAACCGGACAATCGTGAATAACCACCAGGGCAATTTCACGCGTTCCGTTTTGATGCAGCTTTTTGAAGCCAATGTCAGGGTTAGATCATAAAGGAAGTGGAAATTTATAGGAAAAACTTTTATTCCATTCCTGGTTTTAACTTCAAAAACTGCATTAAAAAATGGATTGAAGTGTCAAGTCTAAGAGAACGCTAATGAAAAAAGATTAAATTATTGATTACTTCTGAGTTCTGCCCATCACATGAGAAGATTCCTGTTCTAGTATAACAGCAGAGCATTAAGCTGCACTTAGATGGAACTTTTATATTAACGGATTCCTTCTGGAATGAGGGATTAAGGGGATTTTTAATGGCCAAAGTCAGCCGTGGCATACCGACATTCAGCGAAAATATCAAAGGCGCAGTGACTTCATCCCAGGGATAGAGTGGGACCAGCTGTCAGACCGCCGAGGATCAGATATCCAAGCATATATGCCATCATACACCAGGGTGGGAAACCAATTTAACGTAGTATATGAATATATATATATATAAGCCTCTTTTTTTTTTTTTTTTATAAAACAGGACAAAAAAATGTAGGTCTTAAAGGGATTCTGTCACCAAGTTCATGAAGTTGGACTTGGAGCTGAGCTCCGAGTCACGGAGGCGGGCCACATCATCCCCCCCCCCCCTACCCACAGCATGCAATCTCTCCCTATACATAAAATGGGAGAGCACTGTCAATCCGCATTATTCAGGCAGGGAGAAGCCTGCACGGCCTACCTCCATGACTCAAAGTTCCTCCATGACTCAGAGTTCAGCTCTGATCAAACTTCATCATCCTGGTGACAGAATCCTTTCAAACAAATTAATCGTATGAAATCTGCTATGTAGCCAAAGTCAAAGCCGATGCCCAAGACCCTCCCATTTTACTAAACTCATTGTTTCAGTAGCCCTGGAGATGGGAGGAAAAAAAAAAGGGGTGTTTTCTAGATCACTTCTTTGTGTTTTTCCCCCTTTGGAATGAGGAATGGAACAGAATATCCTATTTGTTATAAGTGCTACAATGCGTTATGTTATAAAGGAGGACCTGATGTGGGGTAAAGCCAGCAGGGCCATATCTGTATCTTTGTTGACATTATCCCAGTTTTTCGTTTTCCTCTATACTATTCTTTTCCACTCATGCGGGTTCCTCCTAGGTTCATCTCCCGACACTGGGAAATCTGTCAAGTGGGTGGTTCCCTCCTCACTGTCAATGGGTCACAGTGGACTTCAAAGTCCAACGTTACTCATTGACTGTTAGGGGTGGGGACCACCCACTTGACATATTATTAGCACCGGGAGTTGGGCGCACAGAGAAGAGTATGAAAACAAGGCCACCCAACATCATAAGAAGTGGGACTCTATCTCATGAACAGTCTTCTTTAGGACGCAAAAAACCATTCTAGATTCCACCCACTTCTATAAACTGTGGAAGAGAGTCCATATCAGTTTTTTCCCAATCAGGGTTCCTTGAACCTGCTTGGTGGTTTTCCCAGACGTCAGAGCCATCACCTTTGCACGAAGCATGAAATGGTCATAAGGGCTCTCCAGGATGGAGGGGGTGGAAATGGTGAAGATTCCCATGCGTTATAAATGGGTATACTAAATCTAAAGTTGTACCTTCACTACTTTCTAATCATTATAAAGCCCTTGATGTCACTTCTTAAGGTATCCTACCAAGGAATGAGGGAAATGAAAAAAAAACAAAAAGCAGATACAGCTTTGAAAAGTGCGCGGTGGCTCTAATCAGACACTTCGAAGACCGGCGTCTTGTATTCTTTCGGCTGAATCAGCGCATTATATACAGCTACAAAGCAAGTAACATGTCATTGCTACTTAATTACAGAAACTTCCCGCAGCCACATCTACCGTCGGCCACGGAGGATGGAGATCCGATCGATTCGAATGTTCTGAAGTGCGTTCATTACAGGAATGTTCATCCTGCAGAGATTTTACATCACGCTAAACTTTTTCCCCAAAGCCAATCCTTCAAATCACCGCAAACAAAATTAATTGTGAATCATTCTAAGTGGGAGCGCTGTCTACAACTTATCCCCTATGAGCGCTGCGATAACGAGCGGCAGGAAATCTGATGCAAGTTTACCATCTGTCTCTTCATGTATTTCCGTAACATTTTATTACTGTTGACATTTACTTTCCTTTGTATGAAGGCCGGCATGCATTATTCAGCTCCTCGCTGAGCAGCCTATTTTGTGCCTTAATAACCAGGAACCGGTTTACATTGTCAAACTCCAAGAACCACAATATTTTATCAGCGTAGCCATATGAAGGCTGATAGACATATAATATTACCCAGTTACCACAAAAGATAAGACCTACCCTGAAAATACGCTCTAGCCTAATTTTCTGAGGAGCTTGAAATATAAGCCCTACCCTCAAAATAAGCCCTAGTTACACTACATTTAAAAAAAAGGGGGGGGGGGGGGGGGGAGAATACATTACTTAGCAGGTTCAGTCCAGGTCCCTCCTGTTGCTCTCTAGAGGTTCACCACAGTTCCTACAGTCCTCATAAATTCAACATCCAGGAAGCAATGGCTGTGATTGATTCTTCGACCAGTGCTCAGCCAATCATTGCAGCGCTGGATGAACCAATGTGATGGCTGCGATTGGTCACAGCTTAGCCCATTTATAAATCCCTCCTCTATAATGCGATGGCTGTTGATTGGCTGAGGAGCGGAAGAACCAATACGATGGCTGCGATTGGCCACAGCCCAACGCATTCATAAATCCCTCCTCTATAATGCGATGGCTTTTGATTGGTTCTTCCACCACTGCTCAGCCAAATCAACAGCCATTGCATTATAGAGGAGGGATTTATGAAAGAGCTGAGCTGTGGCCAATCGCAGCCATCACGTTGGCTGAGCAGCGGTGGAAGAACCAATGTGATGGCTGCGATTGGCCACAGCTCAGCTCATTCCTAAATTCCTCCTCTATAATGCGATGGCTGTTGATTGACTCTTCGACCAGTGCTCAGCCAATCACAGCCATCACATTAATTTGTCCATCGCTGCATTAATTGGCTGAGTAGCAGTCGAAGAACCAAATCGCAGCCATCACTTCCTGGAGGTGGGATTTATAGATCTCATAGCCAGTAAGTGATCTTGTGTGAGTGGCGGCCGACTGTGGGAAGCAGTGGGAGCGACGTGGACCAAGCCTAGGTAAGAATAAGACCTTTCCTGAAAATAAGACCTAGTGATTATTTGTGTCAAAAAAAATTATATAACACAGGGTCTTATTTTTAGGGAAACACGGTATGTATTCTATAAAACATATATTATACACATACACACAATATATTATATATTCTTCATGCGACAACATTCACCTTGACATCCGCCCTCGTCTTATCTGTAACCTCCATGACAAATTCACAGCGCTTTCCATTTGGCGGATTCATAAGGTGATTGAGGAGGTAGAGGTCCACCGTAGCACCAAGATTATCAATATTAGACACAAAAATATATTCTTTTCCTTCATCTATAAGAGTGTCCAAAAGTCCTGAATTGTGAAAGCTGGCATAGATATCACCATGCCCAGGAGGGTACCAGGCTTCAGCGTTCTCTACTGAATAGGATAAGTCCTTGGCTATCGGTAATAAGGATTCCTTATTTACTCTTGGGTATCTGTAAAAAAATAAAATTAAATTAAAAAAAAAGGAGATGTTGGTTAGAAAACCCTCCTTCTTGATATTGTATGAAAATAAAAAAAAATTCATAGAACACACAGGAAAACCACAAAGCCCTCCACTGGAAGGCGGCACAGAGCATTGCCCTAGTACATCGTACTGAAGTAGAACAACGGTTACTGAAAGTAAGTGGTGCAAGCCTTTTTGGATCGTTGACGGAGCCTTGCAAGTTCTTATAACACCCTGGATCGTAACGGATCAAGAAAGCCGTTTCGGCACACAGCCGACACCACACCCACCAGCTGCAGCCAATGACTGCACGCGGTAATACCGCCCTTACAAAACGTACAGCCATTGGGTGGTGGCGAGGCTTTCAGTTACTGCAAGAACACCACGGCACAAACCTGAAACAGCTGTAAGCAGAGTACAATAAATGGCCTTTATGATCTATATAACTGTTGGGCATCATGGTGCCCAGGATGTGAGCACTAATGCCATGAACGGGCGGCTGGGCTGTGGCCTCAGATTGGCTGGGCTGTGCCGTGCCGACCGGCTGGGCTGTGGCCTCAGATTGGCTGGGCTGTGCCGTGCCGACTGGCTGGGCTGTGGCCTCAGATTGGCTGGGCTGTGCCGTGCCGACTGGCTGGGCTGTGGCCTCAGATTGGCTGGGCTGTGCCGACATCAGGATCTTGATCAAGGCCGCCCCGTTGTTTCCCGGGTAAAGAAGAGAGGCAAGTACAGCTTCCTTTGTTATTTTATCACTTGCACAGCCATTTAAAATCTTTATTTTATTCTCGGACATCCCCTTTTTAGGAGAACCCATCACCTCTCCTGACACCTACATATTTAGGGGAACTGGTCATCAACTAGGAACATCATAAACTTAAGTTATGGAGCTCATAGCACAGGTTCTGAAAAGTCCAGAAATGTGATCTGCATACCTAATATTCCCCATGGAGTAAGACATTGTGCCCTCCTTTCCTTCGTATGACCTATTATTGTACAGTTCCTTGGTTATTCCTCATAGAAGATTCATGAATGACAACTGGGCGTGCCCTTCAGTCAGACAGTCCATACTGATTTTTAAAATTTGTTTTTCATCTTATATTATTTAATCTTGTTTCATAGGAAATCTGTTTTAAATCGCCTTAAATTCCAATAAATACCCCAAATATTAATCCTTCAATTGTGCATTCCTGTACCTCTGGACCACCTACTTGATAACTACACTTTTGAGCTTATGTACCTCCCTGATCAAGTAAAGCCCCATTTACACGCAAAGACAATCTTTCAAACAATTGAAAGCTTAAGCGATCTTTTTGCATAAAGTGTTAATGGACACTAATGTCCATTAACACTTAATCAGCTTCATTTTAGTGTAAAAGGGCCTCCAGAAGCTGTTTGCATAGCGCTGGGCTCTGCACACAGCTGCATTTTCTCGCATGGGCTGTCAGCAGAATACAATGTAATCTGCCAACACCCACTAAGAACACAGCGTGCGGTCTGTTATCTTGTCTGTGGCTAAACGATTGATTTTAAGCTCACCTTAAAATCGTTGTTCAACCGAAAAGCGCATGATGGCCACATTTACACGCAACGATAATCGCTCATTTGACCGAATTTTGAGCGATAATCGTTGCGTGTAAATGGGCTTTTAGTGACCGACCTTCCAGTTCTTTTGTACCTATTAATTGGTTTGCCACATGAAGCATTGTCCTTGAGCGCAGTCTGCCCTTTTTTGTTTTTCCATTTCATCCCACTGATTGGAGATCAGACTGTGAAGAGTAGACCCCTCCCACAAATAGTAACACCCAGTTGACAAGTTATCCATAAACTTCCAGAAGTCGTACAGAGGAACAGCATAATGTAGAATTCAAAGACAAGATGCTGAAGGTTTGCCATTTTACTGGGAATACATATATTAAATTAAGTCCCAGAGCAGTTGGTCACACACCCCACCCACCCATTCTGTTGATTGATTTATTTTTTGCTGGACTCGCCAATTATCTAATGTGAAGGGGTGTTACAACTAAATGAGTGTAATGTGAATTACTAAAGGGGGTATCTAACCTTTTAAAACTGATGGCAGGGGGGCTAACTATAGGGGACGCAGTTTCACTCGTGCCCAGGAGCCTTAGGGGGTTCATAAGGTCCCTCTTCCCCATATAGGGAGCCCAGTACTATGAATAAAGCATTATAGTTGGGGGCCCCTTACAGATTGTGCATTGGGCCCAGGAGCTTCAAGTTACACCTCTGACTGATGGCTTTTCCTCAGGATAGGCCATCAATATATATGATTGTTAGGGGTCGGCTACTCAGGGTCTTCACTGATAAGGTGATTAAAGGGGCTCGATGCGGACTCTTCCAACGTTTGCCTCTCAATACACCGTATTATTTTCAGTGGTTGAGTAATACAGGCTTGTCCCATTCATTTAAATCACCATCATCACTCCTGCTGGTTGTCAGAGGTTAGAAAAACATGGCTGCTGTCTTCCAAACACAGCACCACCCCTGTCCATAGGGTTGTGTATGGTATTGCAGCTCAGCTCCATTGAAGTTAACGGGAGCCGAGCTGCAATACCGAAACACAACCAATGGACGAGGGCGGCGCTGTGTTTGGAAAAAAAAAGCAGCCATGTTTGTCTGAGCCTGGACATTCCCTGTCATTAGAACGGTGCTGGCCGCTACACCTTTATCACGTCCTGATATGAAAGGGCATAAGAAATCTGATTTAAAGAGTTAAGTGATATAATTATATTCTGCTGCACGATACATTTTGACATATTTGCTTGATAGGCAGACAGAAATCCCCTTGAAATCATTCGCATCACTAAGGCACATCAGATATGAAAAATTAATATTTCATGGACTCTCAGGAAACTGAAGGAAGACGCGAGATCAGAGTCACCGCTAACCGAACAATATTATCTTCCTGAAATAAGCATTCCTCACTGGTTAGACGGTGTCAGGCGAGCCGCACATTCCGGGATCTGTTCCCAATTTCCTCTTTTGAGGCTTTAAGAAAAATATTCAGGACACTGGTCATAAATACTTCCATGTACTAAATAATAAATGCAGTACGTCCCAAGGCCCGCAGCTGGAAGCCGCACAGCATGCAGGTCCTGGATCTCCGGACAGACATGGGGAGAGAAGGTCATAGGAAGGATGCCGTCATATGTACAGCCACACCATAAAAGGGTCCAATCCCGAATATACAGTATAGTTTAATTCCATTACTCTTAACCCTTTCCAATCCAATGTCGGTCTGGGTGCAGATGCACTCCTGCACTGATCCTCATCAAGGACCCCCCTCCTTTACACATTACATAGCTCTCAATTAGCACTATGTAATGCAGAGAGATTCCAGCCGGCGATCATGTGACCGCCGGTGTTACCTGACCCCCAGCGGTCACATGATCGCCGAACCAGGAGGCGGAAGGGAGAATGCGGAAGTATTACTTCCGCATTCCCCCCACGGTGCAGTGAGCACCTGCACCCTCCTGAACTCTGTCAGTTCAGGAGGGTGAAGGGAAAATGTATTTTTTTTCTCATCCATTCTCCCCAGCTCCAATTTATTTGGAGCTGGGGAGAATGGATGAGAAAAAATAAATGGATTGGAAAGGGTTAAGTTTTTTGTTGCAGTTGAGCATTTGGTTATGGGTCACCAAACATTACTAACAGACCCTGATGCAGAATGTATGTCTTGTCTTTCAGTCTTTCTGCAATCTTCATTGCTGTGGAGCTTCTACAATAGCGGCAAAGGAATTTAGCAGTGCTAACAACTGAGCCACCACACCTCGAAAACTGGGGTTCTACGTCCCTGTCGGACTATGAACAACATCTGCATGGAGGTTGTATGTTCTCATTGTGTTTATGCTTTCTTCTCAAGCATGGTAGCGCACTCTTTAGCCCTGCTGGAATTGTAGATTGAAGTCTGACTAATGGCGATGCCTGAATTGGCTCAGTGTTTTTCATTCTTCTTGCTCTTCTATTTCTCTGGCAATGACAGAACAGGTGTGGTGGCTCAGCCATTAACACTGCTGCCTTGCAGGACTGGAGTTGTAGATTCAGATCTGACGGAGGGTGATGGCTGTATGGAGTTTTTCAAAGTTGATGTTGTCCTTGATGAGATTTGAACCTAAGACCCTAACATTACAAAGACAACATCGCTAACCACTGAGCCTCATTCATTGAAGAAGCCCCGCCATGTTTTAAATGCCAAAGACAGATGTAAGCGGAAAGCTCCAGTTTCCGATTTCCATTTTTAACCCTTTCCAATCCAATTAGTATCCTGGTTTTCCTAGGGGGCTTACTCTTTTTCTGCCGTTATACAACTGCGCTATCTGCTGGCTAAAGCTAGTACTGCATGAGGGGACACATTAGATAGGCTCCAACAGCAGAGAGGCTGGCAATATACAGTAAGAGAGCCCCGACGGACGTCTTTCAACACCAGAGCTGTACAGCCTGAAATCATAATGTCTTCAGAGGTCAGACAGTGGATTGGAAAGGGTTAATAAAACTGGATCAGTCGACAAAACGCTTTTGTGAACGTAGCTTAAGGTTTACCGTATACGTTTTTATCTACAAAGTCCCTGAATAAATCGTAAACTGGGCTGAAAAGGCTTAAAAAGAATTACAATAAAGCAGTCATCTGAATGTATGGACCCCAATACCTGCTCTGATTGAAGGTGTAGATCTTCACCCGGCAGTGGCTGTACTTCTGCAGGATTTTCTTGGTGTCTTCATCGGTATTGAAGGAATTCATCAACACAAGAGGGACGTCCGTGTTGTAGGTTTTGTTCAAGTGCTAAAGCAGCAGTCAAAAGTTACAAAACATCCAAAGTCACGATTAGGTATCACTAGCAAAACATCAAGTAAACACAAAATATAACAAACGGACCAACATCACAGAACATGTACGAGGGTGGATCACATGTGCAGCGGAACCCCCGGACAGAGATTCCATCACAGATGCAACTGAAAATGCATGCAGCCTTTTTTCTTCCACCTAAAAGAGGGCCAGCTTGGTTGAAAGCGGATGGACCCCATTATAGTCAATAGGGTCCGCCAGCGCTGTTCAGTTCCATCCAGAGACTGAGCCGTTCAGCCGCGGGGATTCCGCTTCTTGCTTCCTGAACGGAGCAAGAAAGCTTGTTTATCACACTTCCTCAGTGCTGCAGCCAGACCACAGTCTGACACTATCACCCGCCACCAGCTGAACATAAAACTGCAACGTTTCTGCAATACCGAGTATTTGAAATATTACGAACTTTATGTAGGCTGGCACTGTGTGGCGCCACGCAAAGGTTCTGAAAAATTTGCATGTATTCCCCCCCCCAAAAAATATATCCCCCTATTACCTTCACAGAGAGGGAGCGTGAAATACTACAAAGATTCAATAGTAGGAAAAGACTAACCCCTCACTAAATCCCCCTCATTAGGCCTGAAGTACAGGGTGTCTCAGAAGTGTGGAAACCCCCATAAAGAATGAAAACATGGCGGATGGTGAGGCAGTTTTGCATACGAGTTGCAGGGAAAAGGGGAAGCCTGTTTGGCCAGGTCACCAATATGACGGCCATTTTGAACTTGGATTCAACTCCAATTTTTCCTATGGGTGTGTGTTACCACATTGGTAGAGATTTTCACCAAAAAAACAATGGCGCGTTTCATTTTAAAGTAACTTTATTCGTTCTCATGTTAACGCAGTGATTGGTCTCTTTATTACAGGCAACATGAGCGATGGCATCATCTCAAGCAGAATGTGTCGAGCCCGTCCTTATATCAGGTTTATGAAGTCATCGCCACGGATTTCAATCAACATCACCCAACCAGACCTCCCATTACTCACAGTGCAGTTGCCAAACTTCTTCCAAATGTCAAAAAGGTTTTGTCGCCAAAAAACAAAATCTGGACGACCAAAACAGTTACGGCTGAAGCAACAACTGCTGTTCTGGCCTCATTCATCAGTAATGGTTTTTGGTTGTTCAGATTTTGGCTTTATCAGCGACACAACCTGTTCCTCAAAATTTGGGAAGAAGTTTGGCAACTGCACTGTGGTTAGCGGGAGGTCTGGTCAGGTGGTATCTGCGGCAATGACATGTCCATCGCTCACCTGATATAAGGACAATCTCAACACGTTCTGCTTGAGACAATGCTATCATTCACATAACCTGTAATGAAGGAAGATGACTTACCATGAGAATGGAACACCATTGTTTTTCTGGTGAAATTCTCTGACTGGTTGATATACCACATACCGACTTTCTCATTGGTGCGTTTAGAGTTGAATCCAACATTGTGGCATTCAAAATGGCCGCCACGTTGCTGACATGGCCCAACAGGTTTCCCACCTTCCTCTGCAGCTTGTATGCAAAAGTGAATCACCATCTGCCAAAGACTTTTCATTCTATATGGGTGGTCCCACACTTCGAGACACCCAGTATATATTCCCCCACTGCTCTCCATTCCTCCCGCTCTCTGAATACATTCCGACATACCGATTAGTTTCCAGTGAAATAGTCTAACATTTTGGAGGGCCGCTCCGGACACCACTGGCACTCACCTCTATTTGTTTCACAGTGAGATCCAGGAAGGTGTTCTCATTCCGAACGCCGATCAGACTCTTTGGGCCTTTACAGCCCATGCTGGTTCCCAAGCCTCCATTGAGCTTGACGACGACCAGCTTGTTAAGGACGGACGCGATGTTATCCGGTAGACCTCTGGCCTTTATCTTCTCGTACGGCTGAATCTTTAATACGAATAGAGAAAAGCAAAAGTTATAGATAACTACATCACATATCTAGAGGTATACAGAAGTACCTGGTCAAAGCTGGTGGGACTGGGCCATTTAAACACGTCTCGATGGTTGATTCAAACATTATATGCCCTCTATAGAGGAGTTACACGAAAGGGGCGAATCAGTCTAGAAATGCAAATCATGAAACGTCATGCATACAACCAAACAACATTATGATCCTCCCTCATGTAGATTGTATTCGTCTGCAGCACATCCTCGTTTCCTCGCGGAGACCGGCTGCTGACGAACAAGCATTTTTATTCCTGCATAAATGATCCAATCGGTCGGCGACTAATGCACTTGCTCGTTCACTCAGCTTGATGACTATGATTATCATTCACTTTCGATCATTTGAAGGTTAATCGTTCTAAGAAGCCCCCTATTTCCACATAAACTGTACTGCACAGGGCGGTGTAGTCAGACTCTCCCCATACATCACAGGATGTCACCTACGCACTCCGGGTCAACTCAGCACCTTTCACTAGTAAACTGCACACAGAGTCGTCAGGACTATGACTCAGGACACATGAGGCAACGGATCAGAGAAAATAACGTGGAAATGTTCACTGCAGACAGGGAGGAACTGACATAACCAGCATCAACTGTTCCATTACTCAATGAACCCTGTAAACCGAATATTAGCCTCATTACCCCCCCAGAGATCATTACTGCCGGGTTTCCGCTTACTAAAAAAAATGATGACTAAAGTCTGAAGAACTTCTTGCACAATCCTACCAATCCCCAAGTACTTAAAGGGCAGAACAACTACTGAACATCTATAAAAGGTTCTTCATGTCATACACAAACACAATATGCAATGTCAGATAAGCCCGACAAAGTATCATCTATAAGGCCAAGGTCCAACACGGAGTCAGCAGTGGCCATCAGATCAACAGAACATAACCCGAGGCAGATGGTGAATCACTGGCCGCTAGGATCTAGACTTTTTGTTATCATTCACAACCTATTGTATCAGTAGTACCCAATCTCTGGCAGATTACAAGCCTGTTTCAAACACGACATATGGTGTTGATTCGCAATGAAAAGTGAAAGTGAAGAATTCGATTAAATAAATGGCCTACTGATATGATGTTTCCTGCCAGTTTTTACCACATTACTTAGAAAAAATAATGTAAAATGCAGATAAAAGCAGCAAAGATGAAGACAGAGAGACTTATTGCCAAAGAAAGTAAAACTAAACCTAAACTCATGCTACAATTACATAAATAGTAAAGATAAATACTTAAGTGTTGGCCCTTTAATAAATAATGTAAGAAAAACTGTAGAGACTGATGAGGATAAAGCAAATCTATTAAATAGTTTTTTTTTTCTCTCCAGTTTATTCACATAGGAAAATGAAATGTCAGATGAGATGCAGGGTGATCAAGTAAACTCCCCATTAAATGTTACCAGTCTAACTCAAAAAAAAGTGCAGCAACTCCCAAAAAGATTAAAATAGACTGGTCCAGATGACATACACCCCCAGGTTTTAAGGGAATTAAGTAATGTGATAGACCATTGTTTTTTTTATATTTAAGGCCTCTATAGTAACAGGGTCTGTTCCAATGGATTGGTGCATCACCCTTATAGTGTCAATGTTCAAAGAAGGGGTCAAAAAGTGAACCTGGAAGCTACAGGCTGCTAAGTCTAACTTCTACTGTGGGTAATCGGTTTAAAGGGTTTCTAGGAGATGCTATCCCAGAAGACCTTAGGGTAAATAGCTCTATTATTCTGTATCAGTATAGGTTTATGAGAGATCGCGCCTGTCAATCCAATCTGATCAGGTTCTTTGAGGTGGCAAATTCTAGACTGGACCGCGGAGAGTCACCGGATCTTGTGTATCTGGATGTTTCCATAGCGTTTGATACTGTGTAGCATAAAAGGTTGGTATATAACATGAGAATGCTTGGTCTGGGCGAGAATGTGTGTAAGTGGGTAAGTAACTGGGCAGTGATAGAAAGCAGAGGGGGGTTATAAATGGTACATACCCTGATTGGGTCACCGTTACTAGTGGGGTGCCATAGGGGTCGGTTTTGGCCCCTATTCTTTTTCATATATTCATTAATGACCTGGTAGAAGGATCGTGCAGTAAAATATAATTATTCGCAGAGGATACAAAACTGTGTAAAATTATTTAGCACAAGAGAGGACAGATTGTGATTGCAAAATGGATCTGGGTAAGTTGGGGGCTTACGCAGAAAAGTGCAAATGAGGTTTAACACTGATAAATGTAAAATTATGCACCAGGGCAGAGAAATACCGGTCACCATTACACATCACAATTGGGGCGGTTTACTTTAGAAAAAAAAAAAAAAGATGACTAAGAGGCGAACTGATATTTCCGTATAAATGTGTCAAGGGAAATTAGAGATCTCTCCCTTGATCTATTTATACCTAAGACTGACTAACAAGAGGGCGCCCTCTACATCTAGAGGAAAGAAGGTTCCTACACAGAAGGGGGTTCTTTACTGTAAGAGCAGTGAGACTGTGGAACTCTCTGCCTGAGGATGTGGTGATGATGAACCCTATAGGAATGTACAAGAGGGTCCTGGACATCTTTCTTGAGCGTTACAATATTACATGTTACAACCACTGACTACTTCAATCTGGCAATCAGAACCATTCCTGAATCAGAAAGGAATTTTTCCGCTTAAATGGAGAAAGTTGGCTTCTAACTCATTGGATTTTTTTTTGCCTCCCTCTGGATCAACATTGGGGGAAGGGGGTAAGAAGGGTTATAGGCTTAACTGGATCGACCAGTATCATTTTTCAGCCTAACATACTATGTTCCAAGGTTCTAGCAATACTATGACATATCTTGTGCTACTAGTCGTAATAGTTATCAGCTCTACCAACAGCTGAGGTGCCATATGCAGGGGGAACAAGAGCGATATATGGCTCCTGAGCCACTGGTTGGATTGGGGAAAGACTGTAGTGGACCAAGTACTTTTACACTTTTTCTGCCAGAAACGAGCCCAGATTCATGTTTTTTGCAAGTCAATTGGGGTTCATTCATCTCCATTTACATGCAGCAATGAGCACCTCTGTATGTGCCAAATCGATTATACACTTGTTTAGGTACATGCAGTTCCCCTTTTGTGGGCAGCACATTGCTGTTTCCACAGACCGACGTGCCGCCAACCACAGACCGACGTGCCGCCAACCACAGACCGACGTGCCGCCAACCACAGACCGACGTGCCGCCAACCACAGATGGCTTTCGGTGGCGCCTAATAAAAGATGTGATCATCCAACAAACGAGCGTTCGCTCATTCCTTAAGTGATCAGTGCCCCCTTCACAGTCGTTCCTGATCATCTGCCCATGTTAAAGACCCAGCACTGATGACCTGACCAGCGTATGTGATCATAGGGACTACAACGTGAGTAATAGAAGACGCATTCAGGTTCTGTGTAGCACAATGGGGGCTCATCTTCTCGCGGGCTGAATGTACTTCAGTCTACTAAAACCTGTTGTAGACAAGAAGCCAATGGTACATGTGGTAACCTATGGAGGTATTCCAGGGGCATCAACCAGTCTTCTAAACAGATGGTAACAGTTTACACAATATATAACAAAATGTAACTATGTAGAAAGGTTTCCAAAAAGAAAAAATGCAAACTGTAGTAGTAAAAAAAATACATTTCAAGACTAAGTGAAACAAAGATTTAAATATCCTGATTCAATACCAAACATGTCACAGATTTCTCTCCAGTGACCTCTGATATGGTCGTTTAGCCCAAAACAATTAAAAAATACTTCACTTGAGCTGGCATAGCAATACAGACAGTCATGTAAGCCTGTACTAACACAGGAGCCTCAAAACTTCAAAGAAAGTCTATTTGCCCGCTGACAGGGTTCAGACATCACAGCGCTCGGATGTTCTGTATACTCCGTACGCTCAGGAAACAAGTCGGTGAAAAATAAATTAGGTCGATTTAACGTCCTTTGCCAGTTGTAGAAGCAATTGGCCTTCTGTGAATTCCTTGCTGGGAGCGGAAAAATGCCTTAAGAGTGCGACATAGGCATTACCTTCTAGAAGAAGAAAAAATGTAAAAAAATGACCAATATAAAAAGCAAGAACACAAGTGAATGAGATCATGTCAATGGAGGGGAGGCTACAAAGCAGAAGAGTAGCAGCAGCAGCAATGGTGTGAAAGAAGCAGCCAATTTATTGCCCCATGTGCCACAGCAGGGGCACATGGGGCAATAAATTGGCTTCTTTTAAATCATTGCTGCTGTCGCTACTCTTCTATTTTGTGGACTATATTGGGAGTAAGAGTTCCATGACTCCCTAGTGGTGGCTTTGCAGGACTTATCCTTCTCCCTGCATGGGATTTTCTTGAGTGCGCTGCTAGATTTTGCTGTTTGGGTTCAATGGAGGGGATGCTGTCTGAGGATTCAGACCCCCCCCCCCCAGAGAAAGATATAGCAACATGGAGCCCTTGGCTACAGTTTCAAAACCTCTGATTTTCAGGCCTTGTGAACCTAAACCTTACCCCACTAGTGAGACTACAGGGCACCCCCCCTAATTTACTCCTTCGGTATGTATCTGTGAAATCTGGCATTGTTCTGCTTATTATGCCGTGAGCAAGAACCAGTGTTGTTCGTGAAACATGGTCCATGGAATGGTGCACATTCTATGTGATTCGGGTTCTAATAATATGGATTTTTACCTTATCTAGAAGTGCCGCATATCTATCCTACGGCCCAGCTCCATCAAACCCCCTACTGAGACTTTTTGCATTCACGACCAAAACTTTCGGATTACCACAGACCTGTATTATGTAATGTACAAAAGATTTTCAAGGGTGGAAATTTCTACTAGTTGCTTGATTACATTTAATCTTTGCACCAGATCAAATATTTAGTTTGCATCTATCATTTCAATGTTTACTGACTTACAAAATAAGAAAACCTTGACCGTCGCTCACAGAGGGGCATCCAAAAAACAGTATTTAATCTTCGGACACGTGACTTATTGCAGCAAGTATTAAACTAACAATTTGGAAATCTGACACTGATGTAACAATTACACTGAAGATTTAGTTAAAGTGCTACAAAAAAAAAAAAAAAAAAAAAGTCATTGCTGCAAAATACGACGCTCTCCAGCTGTTAACCCCTTCAGTGGCAGGTTTATTACCACCATATATGGCAGGGAAATCTTCGGGGCTTGCTGCGCTGAGTATGCAGTAAAAACCCCGGAAGATTTCAAATGACAGCTCGGTGCTCTGCAAATTTCAGCACTAGAGCTGTCCACGGAAATCTGCATCGTGAGTGCAGCAAGCCCCCAAGATTTTCCAGGCGTGCCACTAAAAGGGGTTAAAGGACGCCAGATTCACATGTTCAAAGAAAACTGTCACACATACAGATCACATTACCATACGGATTTATACAGTATATAATCCAAACGCATCCAGTAGTGCGGCTGCCGATTTGGATAGGGGCAAATTTAGAGGTGAGATAAATTGGACAAAAACTATGTTTTTAGCACTTGGCCTTTTATTACACATGCGGCTATCTGGTCTTTTAGAGTTGCCGCTGATCAGGATATGCAACTGCTGCAGCCAATCACTGGCTATTAAAGGTCACTGCTGGGGCCAGTGATTGGCTGCAGCAATCATGTGACCTGGTCAGCAGCAACCAGGAAGGACAGAGTAGTTGTGAAGCAATTTTAAAGTTCTAAAAAAAAACAAACCTTTAAAATTTGTCAAAATCCTACAGTACTAGGCCTTTCACCCCCCAAAAAAGGTGAAAACCAATATGGCCGCCATTACAGCCACCATACTACTTTTCAAAAATATGGAAGCAAAGTCAGTTTAGTAATACCACCAAACCACAGCAAGTATTACTGCATAACTAAACAGACGTCCCATTCTGTATGATGGGGAACTGTAGGGTGTTATAATGTCGGCCATATTGGTTGTCAGATCGAAATAAGGTTCAATACGGATATACGTTTTGCTACCTTATTGTTCCATATGATCCTTACAGTCTGTGCACATTAATGCGGTGTTCGGTTCTGTTTTTTTTTTTTTTTTTTTTTTTTTTTTTTTTAAGAAAGACTAATAGGCCATTTACACCACAGGACAATTATCGCCTAAAATTCGTTAAAAGAAATTTGAGCAAAATTGGGCAGTGTAAATGCAAAATACATACGTTTTTAAAAAGCCCTCACTATTTGTTCGCAGTTAGGTATCATAAAAACTCATCGCTGGCTTCACGTTCCATGTAAACGCTCCCCACTCAGCGCCTCCCATGGAAGGTGAGGCGCTGAGCAAGTAGCCAGTGAGAAGCCCACGATCCAGCGGCAAAGTCTGTCCAAACACTCTGCATGAGCGCCAACAATCTTAGCAGTGACGTCAGTGCCCATGCAGTTGTTTAGCCAACTGTCGTGCCGTGTAAAAGGGCCATAACTGTTGTCTGCAGCACTATTATTGTCGCCAAGACAATGGGATTCATCAGGACTCTGAGATCCACTTAAAAACTAATCTAGATCTGTCAAAGCTCAATTAAAGGATTTTCCAGGATTAGAAGACAAGCGTCTGCTTTTTCCAGAAGCGGCTCCATTCCCATCTATGGATAGTGGTGGCTCTCTGCTCCATTCACCTACAGCTGTAATCAAAAGGATTTTATCCCCAATTGCTAATTCGCTTTAGCTGCCAAATTCATACATTTTCAGAGGTTTGCAGAACAATTTAAATAAGCCCGGCACAACTCGTAAGAAATGGTTTCTCAAATTTCACCACAAAATGTCACTACGGTTCCAGGATTGTCACCCCCTTCATGCCAACTGTCTAATAATTAGTAGCTGTTATGATCTGCTGCAAACAATGCAGCGTTCCTGAGGAATCGTAGCCCATTCCTCATAGTCAATGGCCTCTAGTTCACTAGAATTCTGGGGTTTGTATGCCGACACTGCTTTCTTTATATCCCAAAGATTTTCTATGGGTTGAAGTCAAGTGACTGATGGCCACTCCAGAATCTTCCAGGACTTCTTCTGGGTCCAAGCCCTGGTGGACTGAGGTATTCTTGGGATCATTGTCCTGTTGGAAGGTCCAGTGATGCCCAGGCTTCAAGCCCCCCTCACAGAAGGCTTGGTATCTTCTCCTAGGATTTCCTGATGGTTTATCGAATCTATCTACCGCCCCAGAGTATCACCGAGCCACCGCCATACTTCACTGTAGGCAGGGTGCTCAGCACATGCTTCCTTCTTCCTCCTTCAGACATACCGCTGATCTATGGGCCCGAAAAGTTTGATTTGTTTTATCGCTTCACAGAATAGAATCCCAAAAGGATCAAGTCAACACTTAAAGTCCTGGACTGCCACTTTATTTGTTGACCAATTTGGTTTATTCAGTGCATTAGGATGGTCAGATGAACAGTGAGAGCTATAAGCAGTAGAAAGAGGGCGACTGGGATCCTGCTTTCCAGAGCTATAAGCAGTAGAAAGAGGGCGACTGGGATCCTGCTTTCCAGAGCTATAAGCAGTAGAAAGAGGGCGACTGGGATCCTGCTTTCCAGAGCTATAAGCAGTAGAAAGAGGGCGACTGGGATCCTGCTTTCCAGAGCTATAAGCAGTAGTAAGAGGGCGACTGGGATCCTGCTTTCCAGAGCTATAAGCAGTAGAAAGAGGGCGACTGGGATCCTGCTTTCCAGAGCTAGAAGCAGTAGAAAGAGGGCGACTGGGATCCTGCTTTCCAGAGCTAGAAGCAGTAGAAAGAGGGCGACTGGGATCCTGCTTTACAGAGCTATAAGCAGTAGAAAGAGGGCGACTGGGATCCTGCTTTCCAGAGCTAGAAGCAGTAGAAAGAGGGCGACTGGGATCCTGCTTTCCAGAGCTATAAGCAGTAGAAAGAGGGCGACTGGGATCCTGCTTTCCAGAGCTAGAAGCAGTAGAAAGAGGGCGACTGGGATCCTGCTTTCCAGAGCTAGAAGCAGTAGAAAGAGGGCGACTGGGATCCTGCTTTACAGAGCTATAAGCAGTAGAAAGAGGGCGACTGGGATCCTGCTTTCCAGAGCTATAAGCAGTAGAAAGAGGGCGACTGGGATCCTGCTTTCCAGAGCTATAAGCAGTAGAAAGAGGGCGACTGGGATCCTGCTTTCCAGAGCTATAAGCAGTAGAAAGAGGGCGACTGGGATCCTGCTTTCCAGAGCTATAAGCAGTAGAAAGAGGGCGACTGGGATCCTGCTTTCCAGAGCTAGAAGCAGTAGAAAGAGGGCGACTGGGATCCTGCTTTCCAGAGCTAGAAGCAGTAGAAAGAGGGCGACTGGGATCCTGCTTTCCAGAGCTATAAGCAGTAGAAAGAGGGCGACTGGGATCCTGCTTTCCAGAGCTATAAGCAGTAGAAAGAGGGCGACTGGGATCCTGCTTTCCAGAGCTATAAGCAGTAGAAAGAGGGCGACTGGGATCCTGCTTTCCAGAGCTAGAAGCAGTAGAAAGAGGGCGACTGGGATCCTGCTTTCCAGAGCTAGAAGCAGTAGAAAGAGGGCGACTGGGATCCTGCTTTACAGAGCTATAAGCAGTAGAAAGAGGGCGACTGGGATCCTGCTTTACAGAGCTATAAGCAGTAGAAAGAGGGCGACTGGGATCCTGCTTTACAGAGCTATAACCAGTAGAAAGAGGGCGATTGTGATTCTGCTTTACAGAGCTAACCAGTAGAAAGAGGGCGATTGTGATCCAGCTTTACAGAGCTATAACGAGTATAGTTTTTCTTTTATCAATCTTCTAGGTTTTTAGGTTTTGTAATCCTGACTTGTCCATATAAGGTGCACAAAATTCAACCACCTATTTGTATTACTACGCTTAGAAGTCCATTAGATGGGACATAGTGGGTGTGTTTAGATCCTGTCCCGCAGTGAGTGACTTTATGAGGGTCTTTTACGGTAGAAACCCACCACATGGCTATTCTGCAGTCAGGACGGCCGGTCAAGTCTGCAAGTTGCAGTCTATAACAGCATGTAATTGACCGAGAAAGCATTTTCGCTGCTGTCAGCTTTCCCTGTACTCTCAGGTGGAACGAGGGCTTACGGTTTCCTCAAGAGCCATGTTATTATTTTGTCCTCTTTCTTTATTTAGTCCACGTTTTGTGACAATTGCTGATTATTACAGAAACTGCATCAGTCAGGCGTGGATATAGGAAGATGGACACTTTCTGCCTCGGGGCTCGTGATCGATAAACAAGCGCCGCTTCCAGGCAGAACTAAAGAACGCGAATAGCGTTACTTGACAGACGTAAGCAGGTTTAAATGTTAATAGATGCTTTATTGCTGGAGCAGTGCAGATTTGAAGAAATTGACGTTTTAGTATATTCTGATCAGGAAAACATTTCCTACAATTATCCGCTTTAAGGATACAGAAGAGTTTCGGAGTCGGGAAGCTCCTGATTTTCCACTATAAATACCCTGGAGTATAGATCAGTGCAATGTAAAGGTCATATATGTGCATTAAGCCACATACTACCAGAAAGTTACACAACTAACAGCACTTTGTGCACCAATAAAGGAGACCTTTTCAATCGTTTTCTATTACTGCAGAATATCCAATTACATTTCAATTACAAATTACATTCCCAAATGGGCAAGAATCCTAATTAAGTAGTAGATCAAAGTCTCGAAAATCCCCCAACAAGTAATTTCTTCCACTCTTCCATTGCAAAAGTAATATAATCCTGAACATATTTGCAATACATTGCCACTTAGATTCCCTTTAAGCAATCAGTCACTAGGACAACTTCTACATTATATCTTGCATAACTGCAAGCTCGCATGAAACGGCACACGGGCACCGGTGTGTGCGCCGATCATCCACCGGCACGGCACACGCACGCCAGTCTGTGCGCCGATCATCCACCGGCACGGCACACGCACGCCAGTCTGTGCGCCGATCATCCACCGGCATGGCACACGCACGCCAGTCTGTGCGCCGATCATCCACCGGCACGGCACACGCACGCCAGTCTGTGCGCCGATTATCCACCGGCACGGCACACGCACGCCAGTCTGTGCGCCGATTATCCACCGGCACGGCACACGCACGCCAGTCTGTGCGCCGATTATCCACCGGCACGGCACACGCACACCAGTCTGTGCGCCGATTATCCACCAGCACGGCACACGCACACCAGTCTGTGCACCGATTATCCACCGGCACGGCACACGCACACCAGTCTGTGCACCGATTATCCACCGGTACGGCACACGCACACCAGTCTGTGCACCGATTATCCACCGACACGGCACACGCACACCAGTCTGTGCACCGATTATCCACCGGCACGGCACACGCACACCAGTCTGTGCGCCGATCATCCACCGGCACGGCACACGCACGCCAGTCTGTGCGCCGATCATCCACCGGCACGGCACACGCACGCCAGTCTGTGCGCCGATCATCCACCGGCACGGCACACGCACGCCAGTCTGTGCGCCGATTATCCACCGGCACGGCACACGCACGCCAGTCTGTGCGCCAATTATCCACCGGCACGGCACACGCACGCCAGTCTGTGCGCCGATTATCCACCGGCACGGCACACGCACACCAGTCTGTGCGCCGATTATCCACCAGCACGGCACACGCACACCAGTCTGTGCACCGATTATCCACCGGTACGGCACACGCACACCAGTCTGTGCACCGATTATCCACCGACACGGCACACGCACACCAGTCTGTGCGCCGATTATCCACCGGCACGGCACACGCACGCCAGTCTGTGCGCCGATTATCCACCGGCACGGCACACGCACACCAGTCTGTGCGCCAATTATCCACCAGCACGGCACACGCACGCCAGTCTGTGCGCCGATCATCCACGGGCACGGCACACGCACACCAGTCTGTGCGCCGATTATCCACCGGCACGGCACACGCACGCCAGTCTGTGCGCCGATCACACGCACGCCAGTCTATGTGCCGATTATCCACCGGCACGACACACGCACGCCTGTCTGTGTGCCGATTATCCACCGGCACGACACACGCACGCCAGTCTGTGCGCCGATTATCCACCGGCACGACACACGCACGCCAGTCTGTGCGCCGATTATCCACCGGCACGACACACGCACGCCAGTCTGTGCGCCGATTATCCACCGGCACGGCACGCGGACGCCAGTCTATGTGCCAATTATCCACCGGCACGGCACACGCACGCCAGTCTGTGCGCCGATTATCCACCGGCACGGCACACGCACGCCAGTCTGTGCGCCGATTATCCACCGGCACGGCACACGCACGCCAGTCTGTGCGCCGATTATCCACCGGCACGGCACACGCACGCCAGTCTGTGCGCCGATTATCCACCGGCACGGCACACGCACGCCAGTCTGTGCGCCAAATATCCACCGGCACGGCACACGCACGCCAGTCTGTGCGCCGATCAGCCACGGGCACGACACACGCACGCCAGTCTGTGCGCCGATTATCCACCGGCACGGCACACGCACGCCAGTCTGTGCGCCGATTATCCACCGGCACGGCACGCGGACGCCAGTCTATGTGCCAATTATCCACCGGCACGGCACACGCACGCCAGTCTGTGCGCCGATTATCCACCGGCACGGCACACGCACGCCAGTCTGTGCGCCGATTATCCACCGGCACGGCACACGCACGCCAGTCTGTGCGCCGATTATCCACCGGCACGGCACACGCACGCCAGTCTGTGCGCCGATTATCCACCGGCACGGCACACGCACGCCAGTCTGTGCGCCAATTATCCACCGGCACGGCACACGCACGCCAGTCTGTGCGCCGATCAGCCACGGGCACGACACACAGACATGCACTTGAATGTTCCAATTCTCATTCGTGAAACCAACAGGCATGGGACATGCCATGAACAACTTCTCTTGTGGGCTGATGGAAAAAAAAGCACCCATGTATCTCATAGGTTATAATGAGTCCATGTGCATCCTATGGAATTATTCAGATGGCACACAGCCCCAAAATATATTAGTGTGCTGGAGGTCTGAAAGACATGATACTGCGCAAGGATGCTGCCATTACCAATGTCACATTAACAGAAGCCTTTATAGGGGTTGTCCAGGAATTTAACAAAATAGCTGCTGTCCGTGAAAGTCATGGAAAACAAGTCCTAGGAAGTATTACATCCAAGTCAAGACTGGAGCAGGGTCGGAGCCTAATACTTGCCATTCAGCCCAACAGGAACGTACAGGGGGGTGTAAGACTTAGCCCCCTATCTCGGGTCCTGGGCACTCTCCCCTGCATCAAGAGATGGATTTAACCTGTACTAGGACAGTTTTCCACAGCCTTCATGGACGGCAGCCATTATGTTGAAGTCCTGGACAACAGCTTTAAGTGAGCAGTGGCATGACTTATACCACCCATCTCCTTGCCAGTACCATTGGGCAGTGCCACTCTTTAGATAAAGGATGTGTTCTTGATCACGTCTGACCTAGTACCTCTTCTATACTCCACACACAAGATAACCATAGGTGTCAAAAGGGAAAAGATAGAATGCATGAACAAGATGGTTCTACAATAGGCACCGCGCCTGCGGTAAGGAGAGCAGAGGCGAGGGAAACATTGCTGCTCTAAGCAAAAAACTCAATGTTTGAGTCTTGTGTGGAATTTTGTTTTTTTAACAGCATGTCCCCATTTTTTTTAGACTTCTAAGAAGTCTTCTTGCAAACTATGAGCAACGCGAGTCTCATTGAGTGCCCATCGGCATAACAATTAATGTTGGTGCCACCACCAGTACTTCTCGGGTACTTGAGAGGGTGCAGTAGACCACGGCCCTTGCTTTGGCAGGTTACAGTTGCCCCAGTTCAGAGGCTTCTGTATTGCAGTGACAGAGGCCGTATCGCCAGAGATTAATGAATAACCCAGAGTACTAAGAGAAACATTTGTTAAATAAACCTTGATCTCTACAGAAGGCGGCAATGTTTTCGTAGAAGAACATTCTGTGCGCCAAAAGTTTAGTTTGCTTTTTTCTATCAGTTGAAATATACAAGTTGTTTTTGACAAGGTGAAAAATAATAGGTCAGATAGGTGATGGTGCCATGGTCCGGGACCGTCACCTACTGGGAGTGAGGGCGCCATGGTCCGGGACCGTCACCTACTGGGGGTGAGGGCGCCATGGTCCGGGACCGTCACCTACTGGGGGTGAGGGCGCCATGGTCCGGGACCGTCACCTACTGGGGGTGAGGGCGCCATGGTCCGGGACCGTCACCTACTGGGGGTGAGGGCGCCATGGTCCGGGACCGTCACCTACTGGGAGTGAGGGCGCCATGGTCCGGGACCGTCACCTACTGGGAGTGAGGGCGCCATGGTCCGGGACCGTCACCTACTGGGAGTGAGGGCGCCATGGTCCGGGACCGTCACCTACTGGGAGTGAGGGCGCCATGGTCCGGGACCGTCACCTACTGGGAGTGAGGGCGCCATGGTCCGGGACCGTCACCTACTGGGAGTGAGGGCGCCATGGTCCGGGACCGTCACCTACTGGGAGTGAGGGCGCCATGGTCCGGGACCGTCACCTACTGGGAGTGAGGGCGCCATGGTCCGGGACCGTCACCTACTGGGAGTGAGGGCGCCATGGTCCGGGACCGTCACCTACTGGGAGTGAGGGCGCCATGGTCCGGGACCGTCACCTACTGGGAGTGAGGGCGCCATGGTCCGGGACCGTCACCTACTGGGAGTGAGGGCGCCATGGTCCGGGACCGTCACCTACTGGGAAGAAGGGAGCCCATGAGCTCTATTCATGCGTACAAACCCTCTATTGAAGACTATAGAAAGTGATATTCCGCCATGGGGAGGAGGGGAGAGCGTTGACAGGTCTCAGCGGTGAGCCTAATAGATAGGCTCACCGCGGAGAATCGCAGCATGCTGCATTTTAGATCCCATAAGCGGAGAAACGCTATGACTCTCTGCTCATGGATGCCAGCGCTGGGCTTTCCATACCAACGCTAAGGAAAGTTTCACACAGCATGCTCCGCCGGCAGATCCTTGGCCGTGGACATGCAGCCCAAGGCTGGGTTCACACAGGGCGGACTTGCCGCGGAGTTTCCTGGCAGAATTTCGCTGCGGCCGCCAATCCCGGGATTAGCCAGCCATGTGGATGAGATTTGTCAAAAACCTCGTCCACACGGGGCGGACAATCCGTCGTGGCAAAGCCGGCACGGGTTCACGGGACGCAGCATGTCAATTTTTTTTTTTTGGGGCGTTGCGGCCTTGCTCCCCTCTATGAGAGAGCTGTCCGCAATGGAAAAGCATGCGGCACTCTCCCATGAGCATGGGATTCTGAAAAGAGTTCAATTCTCGCGCAGCGCACAGACTTTACAGGCGGGCACCATGGGAGTCAGAAAGCAGGCAAGTATGAAAAATACATCCCCTGGTGCCCCCTCAGGTGCCCTAGCAGCACCATTAGTTACTTTATGGTTCTTTAGCCAGGCGACTTGTTCCCTTTAAGTGGCTATCAGAGGAGTCTGGTATTGGCTTCTCCCCCTCTTCCCATTGCAAACACTTGGGTGAGCCAAGCATGCAGACGAATGGGGCTGTCAGGAACAGACGCCGTCAGGTGACAGCTTCTGCAGGTGTAGGCGCACCTTTACTGCACTTCTCATAGTCTACCCATGTTTGGAGCTTTTGTAACGTCTCGCCCTGTGCTAATCACATAAGTGGGCTGTAAGGCTACTTACTGTAAATGTCACCAATTGGGATAGGAAGTGATGTTATAGGCTGACTAGTGTGAATGACGAGGGTGTGCCGCCATGTAATAGCACGTATGTGAACGACTGACGGAAAGAAGGGCGCGGCACCAAATATGTGGTCACGAGTCAGTGTACTATGGCAGAACTAGGTGAAAATTCCTAAGTGATGAGACAAGTTTCATCTGCAGTGTAGTAATACAAGCCGTAGACCAGATCAGGAGACGAGTGCCTAGAATCTACCTTCACGTCATTCAGGTTCTAGAAATGTACCCGTTAGTGGTAGTCACTAATCACTGCCCTATGCAAATGCTGCGCCCCTCCCTGTTCCTGCAGCTGGATGCACTTCCTCACTAAATGGTAACAAAAACTAACAATTTTTAACATCTTGATACCCCATTTACTTCTCTACTTAACACTATGATACTTTGAAGCAACGTTGCTGTGCTGCGGCTTAAAAGGCTAATAATGTCCTATACTCATTAGCGTTCAGACTTTACGTATCGCGTTCCATTTTTCGAGCAGAAAGACGGAATTAAAAACTGAATTTAAAAAAAAACTCTCAATTAAGAATTTTCCCCTCAATTAAATTTTAATGGGGTTTAAAAGAAATAAAATTAAAAAATATAGCCCAACAGAAAGGGAACCGACAAAGATTTTATTTTTGTTTTTTTGCAGTCTGCAGAACTACGTGTTCCATAAATTAAAGGTATTCTTGCAATAAGGCATTTTTTTCAGTTTTCACCCATCGGCTAGCTAAATCAGTGGGGGCCCACCGCTGGAACCCCCGCCAATCCTGAGTGTGGGAGACCCGTATTCCCCCTATTTCATAGTGGAGGATCCCTTCCCTTGTGTAGCAGCTCTATTCGGCTTAATGGTAGCCAAGTGCCAAGCTAGACTATTTTCCTCAGCCCCATTGAAATTGGGGTGATGGAAATGGCTGAGCACTGTGCTTGGCTATCTCTGCCTACCCTGTTGAAATGAATGGAGCAGCAGCCGCTCACGTACTCCGCCTCTCCATTCATTTCAATGGAGCAGACAAGTAGTTGAGCATTGTGCTTGGCCATCTCTGTCTGCGCCATTTATATGAATGGAGCCCTTGCTGCACAACAGCAACCAGCAGCACCATTTGCCACGACACTACAGAAATAGGAGAAGGAATCCTCCACTATGAAACAGGGGAGATGTGAATGTCCCGTTGCCGGACTGTATATAGTTTGATGCAAAGTAAACCGCGTGACTTACGCCGATTACTAGAATTAGGACTTTAAGGAAGTGCGCTCTGCCTCAGCCCCCAACTGCTGCTTAAAAATAAACCGCCATACTATTACACCGCCATATCAATACGAAGCTCTGCTAATATACGTATGTATAGACCGGAATCCTGCCCTTCCCGAGAGGAGTCTTCCAATGTGACTAGAGGTCTGCATCCATAAAGTCGTAGGCAGACTAAGGGCCCGTCCACACTGGCACCGCCAGGCGAGAAATGTGCGTGGAAAAAAACGTATAGAAATGCGTGGATTTTTAATCCCGCGGCCTATTTGCAATGTCAATTGCAGATGGGTTGTGGGTCGGACGGTTTCCATTGACTTCAATGGAAGCAGTCCGTGTGGATGAGCCCCATAATAAATCCGCCTCCTGTCTACCATTGTGTTCACATTGTTTAAACTGGTTGACTCTCCCTTTGGCGCAATCAGACTGCAGGGGCCGCAGAGTACAGCTAATTGCAGATTACTGACCTCCCACAGAGTCAAAAGGAGATCCCTACACCGGAGCTCTATGGAGACCTGCAATCACCACCCATGTTGTGCGCCAAAGTCAAACTTTTCTCAAGTGACATTATGGGATTAAGTGCAGTCAGACGTGAGGCAAGTGTTGTATCCATACAAGTGTGCAAACAAACCATTAGAGCAGCAAGACTTCACTCGGTCTGCTCAGCAATACACACATCGCTTCTCTAAAAAAAAAAAAAAAGTCTGGCCCCATGTTGGCTACCACGCTACGGCGTACAGTAAGGAAGATAATCTTGAGCATGTGATACCTTTTAATGGTTAACAAAAAAAAGAAAAAAATGATACCGGCCTGATAAAGAGGCCGAAGTAGCCTTGAAAGCTTGCACGGTTAACATCAGTTTTTGTTAGCCATTTAATGCTGGGTTCACATGGGACGGATTTGCCGCGGAAATCCCGTGCGGCAAATCTGCCCGCGGCTTCTAAACCCGGGATTAGCCAGCCATGTGGACGAGTTTTTGCAAAAATCTCATCCACACGGGGGTGGCCAATCCGTCACAGAAAAGTGGTTCTTCATAGCACAAGAGCCAACATTACTCGGACGAGCTGCCGGACATAGTTTTCTCGATAGCTCGTCCCGTGTAAAAGGAACATCGGTGCTGGTCAGTGTAAAACTGATGGATTTTAGGGTTTTGGTTTTTTTTTAAGTTGAAAATAAAATCAAAAAATGATTAAATAAAATTAAAAAAAAGCACATCACACGCTGCCAGCAATTCTTAAATATGTGTAACGCAAGAGCCCGGTTCATACAATGGGTGATCTCAAAGGAGATCAAAAGGTGCAACTGGTAGTGAAACGTCACGAGAGAGAAGTCACTATATTGTGTGTTCACGCACCGCCCGATCACGTAGAACATGCGGATGATGCACGCCTTATCGGGGGCGAGCGGGCTGTACATGACTACTAATCACATGCTCAAGGAAGTTGCCAAGATTCCTTGTCAGTGATAAGATTTTTGTTTCCTTAATGTTGAAATATTTTCACAATCTCATTTCCTTGAGTGTTTAATGAGTAACGTGCGACGGGGATCTGAGGGCCGCCTGTCATCTGTATGGAAGAATAAGGGGCTGAAAAAACGACATGAAATCAACTGGGTGAACGTAATCCGATGTCACCGCAACAATAAACAATGTCCTGTATACAATATATTACGCCAAGAATAAATTACAGCAATCAAAGAAGTACTGTATATAACGAGCCGAGGAATAATCAGCGCATACCGCAAATAACAGCTAGCCACAACTCATAACATCCCCAGCTTTGTTTAGAAGTAACCTCCTCAGCAAGTAGAACATCTTAATAGATCTCCAAATTCTTCTCCTTCAGAGAAACCAATATACAAAAGAAAGAAAAAAGTATTGAGTCACCAACAGCTGCTAACTACATGCTGATTGTTTCCATGCAGAAGTACATCTTTTAAAGAGGTTGTCCGTGACTTTTAGTATTGATGACCTCTCCTCAGGATAGTACAAGAGTCAATCAGACGGGGGTTTGCTGCTTGAGATACCAGACAATCAGCTGATCGCTGAGCCACCACCAGTGTGACAGAGGACAGCGTTGTCAATGTTTCAGAAGCCCAGGTTGGCACAGCTTCCATTGAATTAAATGGCAGCTGTGCCTGCAGTATTAAACCAGCCTGCTGCCATACAGAGAACGCTATCCACTTCTAGCACTGTCCACACTGACAGCTGGCCTGGCGATCAGCTGATCGTGGGGATCCTGATCGGCAGACCCACTCGCTAATTAACTATTGATTACCCATTTGGAGGATAGGTCAAGGGATTTTTCAGGGAAATACCATTGATCAGCCATCATCAGGATAGGTCATCAATAGTTGATCGGCTGGCGTCCCTCGCTTGGGACCCCGACCAAGCAGCTGAGTAGGCACATGCTGACAGCACCACCAATATATAGAGGTCGGAGTGGAAGCATCCGCTTGTAACTGCAGACACTGCTCATTGAAATCAATGGGAGCCGTGCCTGCATTTACAAGCGCCTGCCACGATAAGGAGGTCATGCGGAGGCTTCCGCTCTGCCCTCTGTTTATTTGGAGCGAAAGTCTCCACAACGACCTCCCATGTAGTGGCCGGCGCTTATAACTGCAGGCACAGTTCTCATTGAAATCAATGAGAGCCGTGCCTGCAGTTACAAGCGCCGGCCACTACACAGAGGTCGGCACTGATGCTTCAGCTCCAAAGTCAGTTATTGCTGCGCTGTCAGCTTGTGCCCGCTCAACTGATCATTTGGGGTCCGAGAGACGGACCCCAGCTGATCAACTATTGATGACCTGAGGATAGGTTATCAATAGCATTTCCCTGGAAAACCCTAAATGTCTTGGACACGCCTTTTAAAAGATCCCACTCTTGATTCACAGATTTGATGGTGACAATTTTAGCAAGACCAAGGACCTAAATCCTGAGCGATCAGGACACATGACCATTTTTACTCTCCATCCATCTTGATACGAGATCTTCACCCGGCACTTCGTAAAGCTTCTGAACTTTGCCGAAAACTTTTTGCCAGACTTTGCACCATAAAGACCGATGTTCATCACGCCTGCCAGACTAATGAAGCTCTTACTGCAATTTATCAGAAAACACCCCCGACGCATCAATTATGGAGGTGAATAAGGTCACGAAAACAGTATGACTATTCCATAAAGCAACTAAATATTACCCCAAATACACCCAGCCTCATTAACATGGCTGAGCGAGACGTCTGGACATAAAGCTTACTTGTACCCTGTAAGAGAGCCCCAGTGTTTCTATCGCACTCGTATTCTCTGGGTTGCCGCCAGCGTTGGCCGGTTTCCACTTTTGCAGAGACACATCCAAGTTAAAGTAGAACAAGAGTGGATTCATCGTACGCTGCAAGATTTCCTTGGACAAATCTCTGTTCCATTAATCAGTACAAAGTCGAAGGACTCCCCCGTGCCCTCTATATCACTTACACCTATCTGCAAGTATGTGTGCAAAAAACAAAAAAGAGCGCCTCTGATGGGTGAATTCCCAGGTCACTACTTGGAGAAATAAAGCCTCCGCTAACCTGCAGCTCTTCATTGAAGATTTAGTGAAGTTTGCTCAAGAGTTCAATCTAGTGATACACTGTATAGTGAGAATATGGTAACATTGTAGCTTGCAACCAGGTTCGACATACAATGTAACAGATCTGCAAAGCATGAGCTTTGCTGGATCCAGCCAATCACCCATGGGATAGGTCATCAATACTTGATCATCTGGGGTCCACCACTGCTCACGACCCAGGCTCACAGTTGGACAAACATCAGACTTCTTCATCTAATATCAGTCAGTCACGGTAGGTAGCTGGGATCCAACTTGATCAACTGATTGGTGTCAGGGGTATAAAGTAGAAGCGGCTGCTCTGACCTGTTTAGTTGAAATAAATGGGAACTGTGTCTGCAGTTACAAGCACTGGCCCCTACACCAAGGCCGGAGCACCCGCTTCCATTCCGTACCCCAGTGTATTGCTGCGCAGACAGCAGGTGCCCAATCAGCTGATCAGCCTGAGCGGTGGACCCCAACTGATCAACTATTGATGATCTATTGTGGAAACAGGTAGTCAATAGTATTTCCCAAGAAAACCTCCAATTTAAACAAAATGCTGGCTTCCTCCAGCCACAAGGGGCAGTAGAGAAATCTACTGCATACCAGTTATACGTTAAAAAAAAATAAAAAAATCAATAAGTAGAAAACTCCCTCTAATGGTGACAGAATTGTATAAATTGACTCTTTAGAGGGGATTTAGAGCTCTGCGACAGAAGAACTGACCTCTTGACTATTAAAAATGCATTAAAAAATTAAAATCAGCACAGAAGTCGGACCTACAGTCAACACGGTGTTAAATGATGGAGGTTACGACCATCTGATATAAATGGGTGCCTGTAATAGGAATAAACCCATTGAAAAGGTTGGATTCCAAAAATAACACTAGATAAAAAAATATTTCTACAAATGGTTAACGCTATGCAGGTATTAGGGGGAAAAGGGTTTAACCTCTTAAATACCAAAGGAATTCTATTTGAAGTAGAAATTTTGAAAACGTCGTCTTATCTTCTTCTCGGTCCCGAAAGTTTTCTCCTTACACCTCTAATGTGCTGCCAAGTCTGCCGCCTTCTGTTCTTTTCCACAGAATGTACAAGTTTCTGAAACAGCGTCTTTTACTGCTTACTTTACTGGAAACTATGCCGGACTTCATTCTCCTGTGGTTTGTTAAGCCTTAGTCATAGTAAAGTCTAACAGCCATTTTTCATCACAACCTCACCATTTCCCTATAGGAGGAAAAAGTTGCACCACAAATGCAAGAATTCCGACCAACGGCGGCGGCATTTACTACGGCGGGGAGTTGTAGTTCGTTAAAACAAACTGCTTGATGTGTACAATAAGTTTTCTAATCTACAGTGAAGTGCCATAAAGCTTTCAACTAGACTAGTGCCTACAAGCCTTTGTAATCCATCCAGTAACATTCCCAAGCAAGCCAAGATAAAAAAAAATACAAAAAATACATAAAACAAAAGCCTACACAAGAAAAATGACAAAGGAATTCCTCCATAATGATGTAAATATACATCAGTCAGCGCTTCTATATCCATAGACCGCATTGTTGTAATTAGGGATACAATATAGTAACTTACAGAATCCTCCGGGGGTCTCTGGATCTTTCCCCAATCAACAGAAGGACCTTTTTCCTGCAAGAACCGATGAAACAACTTCTGGAAGCCTCCCAAGTCTTTCTTTGTATGCTGCAGGAAAGAGAACATATGCGTATTACTTGAGCGACACGTTATGGTGGACGAAATATAAAGCGAGTCAAAAGTGTCCAGAGATCTGGTCTGAATGAGAAATACATAATCAGCTGGGCATTAGCCCTTAGGAAGATACAATTCCATCAGGTTCTATTGAACCTAAGTGCGATGTTCACGCTGCGGAATTCCACCGGCATGTTCTATTTGCCGCAGAAATACGCGCGTCCCGCTTCCATTGTAGTCAATGTAGCACAACGGAAGTATAGCGTGAATACGCTTCCCCACCCATCGCTGGCCGCGTCATATGTCACATGCGGGACTTGCACAGCGGATCCGGAGGCGAGTATGGGGTCTTTGGGGGGACGCCATTACTGACTCTGCTGCGGTTTTCCGCTGGCAGAGTCAGTCACGGCCGTGGGCATGAGCCCTAAGGCTGCCTGTACACGGGCGTTTTTGAATTGCGTTCCCCACGGCGATAATCCGGCCGCGGGGAATGCAATGCACGCTTTCCATAGTGTTGCTATGGAAAGCGCTGCCCCCCTGTCCACAAGTGGAGAACCATAGCAATTCTCCGCTCGCGGCCGGCAAATCGTAGCATGCTGCGAATTGCCGCGATTCTCCACGGTGAGCCTGTCAGATAGGCTCACGGTGGAGATACGTCCACCGACTCCTGCTCCTAGGCAGCGGCTTCCGCCGCAGGATTTTGCAACGCCCGTGGACAGGCAGCCTAAAGCAAAAAGAAACCCATAAATATCGGCCCTTAAGTTGTGTTCTATAGCTTGAGAAAATGCGGAAACAACCAAGATGCTTACTATTCTAGTCCTTTCTTGGGGTTCTAAATGGCAAATATGTCTACTTATCTAGTGATACATAACATATAAAGGTATATAACACAGCATAACTGTGACCAATAACAGATCGGCAGCACTACCCCAGCTCGCACAATCACGGCTTCCAGAAGTAACCAAAAAGAGACAGGATTGTACAGGCTTTTTGAATTTTCAAAAAAAGTGTGTGACTGCCCTTATCAGAGAGGCTTACAGTATAGCCCTTTAAAATAAATAAATCAATCTTGTTATTTGTATAGTGCCAACATATTCCGCAGCGCTTTCAGGTAATTTATTACCTGCCCACCAAGCTGGGTTCTCATTTTACCAACCTCGGAAGGATGCAAGGCTGAGTCAACCTTGAGCCGGCTACCTGAACCAGGCGGGGATTGAACTTGCAACCTTCAGGTTGTGAGCGAGAGCTTAGGACTGCATTTCTGCTGCCTTAGCATTTTAAGGTTTTCGTTCCTTGCTTGATAGGCAGATTCGAGCATAGAGTAAGAGAAGTACAGTTCCAGAGGGGCTGATGGTTGGTCCACTTTCACACTCATCGGATAGACTCAACCACCATAGACTCAACCACCAGCGGCTCCAGAGTTGCACTTCGATTACTCTACGCTGGACTCTGATGTTTTTGCTCCTGCTCTCATCATTGGGAGTGTCACCAGCCTGCCCGCCACCGATGAGATACCCATTACTTTGTATAATCCTATTTGTGTAATGCCCAAGCGCGATTTTTTTTTTCTACTGCCAGATCCTTCGAGGAAAACAAATGTGCAACACTCCAATGCATGCCATTTTATAGAATACTGCATTTTGTTTTTGCCACATTGCGCCTACAGGTCCCCTTTATGGACTAAAAATGCAGTTCTGCACCATTGTACTGGTCCATGCAGGCATAGTCCTATAGGCCTGAAGTGGAGCCACGCAGCTGGAAATAATCTAGTCATTATCCCCTGGAACAGGCGGGAGGGAGGATGAAGCTTTACGGACAAGAGAGCCACGCAGAGTAAGTGTACTCGGAGTAGTCTGGAGTTAAAGATTAACCAGGACGCTAATGAGGGCAATAAACGTGCTTTCACTACACTTGAACTCGTTTTTATCTGCTGCCACAGTCCTATTTGCTTGGCATGTTGAGCACTGCTGCAATCCATTACGGATGATAAGAAATTACTTACACATCTGGTTACATCATCCTCAAACATTGCATAGTAATGTGATGAAACCATAACGAACAACTCCATACATTACACTGATGATCACCATGTAAAATATGAGTGACAAGACCAATACATACATTTTATTTAGCTCACATAATGAAATCACTTCCAGTTGCCAGATTTCTTTAAAGTATATCTGACTTTTCAGAATAAGCTGCCATGTATATACATGAGAAATCACACAATGTCTGGCCATTATAGGACTTGTATCCTGCATTTATCACCAGTTTTCCCCCAGTGCAGACTGTACCTCTAATTCTCAGTACTCTCCGAGCTGGCGGGGGGAGACTAGCTGCTATGTTATCATTTGTGCACTGCACAAGGAGAAAACAGATTCTGCTCTCTATCTGTAGAGTACACACACACAAATAATATCATACACAGTGTACTGAGCAGTGTAGATGTGATTTCAATAGCTAGAACAGAGTAAATCACTATTAGCTGCTGCAACATCTGTGTACGTCTCTCTCTGTCTCCCTCCTCCTCCCCTCTCCATAAGCTTCCCTGGGTAACACGAGTGATTACCCTATTTTACTCTGCTAGGCCGCCTCCACACGAACGGGTCGGATTCTGGAATCCAACCCTGTGCCCAGCCAGTGACCCGGCGTACTTGTCATTTCTTGTCTTCTTCAGTACGGCGGATGATCCAGACAGCGAGCTATCAAATATGTGAAGTGGAGATTTTTTTTTTCAAATGTTTCTTTCCCACGGCATCGCTAGGTGAAGACGCGGGTGCTGCGACCTTTCTGCAATGTCAATTGCAGAAGGGCCGCTGGTTGGACAGCTTCCATGGACTTCAATGGAAGCCGTCCGTGTGGAGCCCGCACGAGAATGGAGCATGCTGCGATTTTTCCTACACGGATAATCACAGTCGCTGTTCGCTCGTCTAATCGGACATGCGGATGCTCAATTGGTTTGAATTGGTGTGGAATGCCGTGGATTGACCGTGTGGGAGACAATCGTGGATTCCGCAATTCAAATCCGGAGAGGGGAGCGTTCAGCTGTTTGCAGAGGGTGGCGAGCTCGCACAATAAGCAGATTTCTGCAGGAAGCAGATGGCTCTTTTCTCTCTGCAGTGGTCAGGCTTGGTATTACAGAACTCTTTCATTCAATGAAAGCTTAGCTCTGTTCCCACTGTAGTGGCCAGACCTGGTATGACAGTATAGGCTATCAATAATTTACAACCTTTTCCCCCACTGGAAGATGTGTACCTCTAATTCCGACTCCGGTGCTGTAGACAGTATTTTTTCCAGGTCCACCTTCATGGCCTCCTCCAGCTCCTGTCTGATGGCTTCTTGGAATTGTGACATCCCTCCACCAGACATTGCCTTACTTAGATCTGAAAAAAAGAGGAAAAAAATTAGTTCCTGCAGAAACTAATTCACTCAAATCCAACCTCAGCAACATTCTGTAGCACTCTGCAATCTCTAAAATTAAGAGTTACCAGAGGACTAGAGATGCCGTGTTCACCCCTATCCCATAGCGGCCAAGACTCTTGTAAAAACACTTGATATTTGTACACAGAAGTCCTTGTTTTGCAGTATTATAATGGGGGGAAAAAATTAAATCTAGAAGTGTCAGTAGAAGGTGGTAATGGTTTTTAGAGCCACAGACACAAAGAACTACATTGCTGGCAATAAAATGTTGCTAAAGTTTTGCTTAACTGGAATGCCCCTTTAAATTTTTCTTCCCATGGTTCTCTGCCCAACGGAGGCATCTCCATAAGCAGAATAGGAATCATAACCGGCATCGGCAAATTTTCCCCGAATGCAAGCAAGATGCCCGCAATAGCGCAGAAAGAGGAATCAAAACCTAATTAAGCTACAAATGCAGAATGAGCAAGCTCTTGGATGTAGTATGCCAACACTACCAGGCAACAATGCTTACCCCTGTGCCTGTGGACTTATCTCCATGACCCAACATGAAGCAAATTCACTCATTTTATATTTTCTGTTTAAAGAAAACCATTTATAAAGTGCTACCTCTTAACCTTGTACATTAAAGGGTTAGCAGTCACGATCCATGAGAACATTGATCGCGGCTGTTCGTTTTCAAAGACCACTTATACTGGCTGTAGATGGCGCAGGATCGGCTCCTGAACCTTCTTCATACAAACCCTGCATGCCAAGAACGTACATATAGGTTTTGCGGTGCTACATGACTAATTTTTACAATAAAAAGAAGAAATATTGGATGTCCCAGGGGGCCACATCATTGACTAGGCTCCCCAGGTTAGGAGCTGTTCACATTGTGTTGGAGGTTCCAGTCACTGAATTCCAACCCCCCCCCCCCCCCAAAAAAAAATAGACGACCAAAAAGGTGCGGCATGCAGCGCCACTTAATTCTGTAAAATGTCAGATGACCAGTTGGAAACCAGATGGATCCGGTTATAGACTATGTGGTCCGTTCAGTGCTATTCGGTTCCATCATGACTGTTCCATTCGGCCAATGGGTCCCATAACTGTAGGAAACCGGAACCCGGAACACTAGTGCAAACTACTCATTCCAGCGCTGAAATAAGAGTGGAGGCGAGGAGATTAGTTGGAAGCCATTTCCTCTTCTCTCTACAAATACTGCAGATAAGCTTAGGGCCTTTTAAGTGCAATTATACGTGAGGGATAGCAGCGTACCAACGGGATTTATTGCTTTTTTCCCCTCCAAAATGGAAAATTAAACATGACCCCAGATACCATCAATTGAAAGCCACAAAAGGTGCTGCAGGGAAAAAAAATTACATTTTACACGCCTATAGATAACATGCTGCGACTTACAAAAACGCATAGCGAGAATCCGTGAGGGGAGCTGAATATTTAACTTTTTTAACTTTGTCTACTTTTATGCAATCACAGTTATCCATTGAATAATGGTGAGCGTATGACCGGGGGGGGGGGGGGGGGGGGCAGACAGGGAGCGTGTTTTTATGGCTGTGGAGATTAAAGCCCACTTGGCAGGATGTAAAAACACTATAGGGTGGTCACTAAGGGGGTAAACCCTTATGCCAACCTATTCCTGGATGATCCCTTTAACCCCCTAAGGACCAGACACTGTAAAATATATGGCCCTTGGTCCTGGGCTTTAATCCCGACCGACAGCGGAAGTACAACATGGGATTAAACCCCCCTTAATCAAGCAGGAGCAGGTCAGGTCTTTGGCTACAATGAGCCACCATGTACTAAAGAGATAAAGCGGAAGTGTTCCTTCCGCTATTCGACCCGGGTATTATAGGACAACCAGGCGCCCCCTGTCACAGCAGAGCTCTAGCAGGCCCTGATCAGCTTTGTCAATGACTATCATCACTACATGGGAAGGTTTAATCCTGTAACTGGGGATGCTCCAGTTATAGTGGAAAAGTGAAAGACCCCCCAGGAGGTCTTATGTGAAGTCAAGGGGGACATAGCTGTTAAAAAACAACAAAAAAAAAAAACGAAACAAGTATAATAATGGTATAAGAATACAGATGGGTTAATGTATCCCAACTCTAATAATTCATATTTCACAAAAAAAAAAAAGTTGAGTCAACGGCGTTGCTTTTGTTTCACAGCTACATTGTGTTTTATCATCTTTCCTTTTCACTGTAGCTGAAAAACATTGGGAAATACCTAGGGACCGGCGGAGGAGCCAAGCAGCCCATCTACATCTGAAGAATCCCTTAAGGCTACGAATAACCTCAATCCGCATAGATTCCAGGCCGGCACATCACTCAGGAAGCAGATGCCGCACGTAACGCGCTCCACTCGTTAAACACTCTCTTCAGTGATTTGACTGCAAAACGTGAAGCCCGTTGTAAACGGTTGGATCCTGCAAGCCTCCCTTCTACCCGTCAGACAATTTTGTAATTAATAGCTTTATTAATAAAGTTGTTTAGTCAAATAACGCAAGTCGCTTGGCAAGACACCCGATTCCCATTGTGAGTCGTCATACTGCTGTCTGAATGAGGACAAGATAAGCAATTACACGTTTTTGTACTGGTAGCATTCGGTTGTTACATTCTATGGGTATTTCACAAAGGACAAAAAAACCAAAACTGAACACTTAAAACACTTTCCAGGTCCTCTTAACGTCTCAGCATCCCACAACAGATCCTGATGCAGCGCCCAAAAGGTGTGGAGAACCCACAGAACCCGCTGGGGATCTGCCCTATATACAGTCATGCAGCAAAACTACTTTATTACATAGGCTGTAAATGGGTCTACAAGTATTCTTAGCAAATTAGATGGTCAGTAAAAGTGGGCCAGAAGTTCCTTGACCCCTAAAAAAATAAGTGGCATAATTAGCTGTCCTACCACCACCATTTTAAGATTGTGCCTTAAGGGGGTATCCCAAAATCTCAAAAGTTATCCTCTAACTAAAAGTTAGGAAATAACTTTTGGATCGGGGGGGGGGGGGGGGGGGGTCTCACTGTCAAGAACCCCACCAGACCTGAAAACAGCCGCCAGCCAGTTTTCCCCCAAAACAAAAAAAAAAAAACACGGATCCATCCAAACCGGAAATCAAAACCGCTGATCAAAACAAGCTTTATTCACCATCATTTATAGAAGTCTTTACTTCATTAGTAACAAGACTAATGTTGGAAGCTTCCATCGGCATAAAGGAACCCAATACAATAAGGCTGCATTCACACTAGCATTCAAATATCCATTTTGGCTTTCCGCCGCTCTGTTCCGTTTTTGGAGCAGAGAGACGGAACTAAACCAGAAGAAGGCCTCATGTCCACAGGTGGATGTTTGCTGCGAAATTTGGACATATCCATACACACACACACACACACACACACACACACACAATTTTACTGCAGTTCCCGTACGGATGGCTTCCAGTGAAGTCAATGGAAGCCATCTGATCCGCGGTCCAATTGCAGACGGCCTGCGGTTCCGCGGGACAAGCAGGAGTTCTCTCACATTCAGTGCTGCAGAAGGACGCCAGCATATTGCACGACACTCGCTCGCTCCTAGGTCTAGTCGAGACGGAAGCCGTTAACAAACCCTCAGGAATTTTGAAAGACTCAAGTCAAATGCCGCCCCGTACCCATCGGAACACTAAGTTTAATGCCCATGTGTCGGCTTCAGGACAGTGAAGCCCCCACAGTGGCGAGATGCCCAGCTGTAACAAGAGATGGATTATGTGCACTTCTATGCAGCCACGGTTTGACTTTTGCAGCACTTTAACGGAGAACAGATATCTGTGCAAACACGAAAGCTGTGCGATCCCGAAGAGAAACCAGATGGAAGAGGACTACTGATATATAAAATGGTCTAAGTGTCCTAGTTATCATATGTAGTAGAACGATTGTACTCAAGTACAGCCACGGCTCACCACATCCTGTAGACGGCAGGCCCAAAAGAGATAATGATCTTCTGCAGACCGTGGAGGGTTCTTTACAGTAAAATCATAAATATAAGAGATAGCTGCCAATGGCTAAATGATCATTCAGCCAACTATTATGTTCCCACCACACTCCTCCAAGCAAGTTAATCTATGGAGGTAGGGATATAAGTGACAATCGAGCACATATCTTCAGGGTTGCAGATGGCAACTATTTTGGTGGCTAATGCACTTAAGATTTTGCAAATGGCAACAAGATTAAAAATCTTGTTGCCATTTACAACTACTGCCACCATGCAGGACTCTTCTGCAAACAGCCCGCATTTCTTGGTACATTCGAGAACAAAGAATGTGGGGGTGTAAGATGACAACTCATGTTCTTATGCCTTATTGGAGCATATGCCCAAGTCTCCAGCTTGTATGAGGAAAAACAGAGGATCCACTCCTATAGCAGAAGTGCCTAGTGGGCCATGGCTACAGGCAACAAAATTCACTGTCTACCAGAGCAAGGGCCTGGAGTGATCAGTGGATTGCCCCAGATGTTGCATTGTGAAAGGCAATCTCTAATGGGATAACCCCTAGGAGAAAGTATTGCCATTCTGGTACTTCTCAGTCACTTGGCTCAGCATCTACTGCTTACAATGCTAGATATAACATACAGGGCGATTCAAAAAGTCAGGGTCACCCAGCATATCTTCTGAATGAAAAGAGGTACAAGTAAGAAATTTTGTAGAACACTTGGATGGACTACAGAATTTTTTTTTTTTTTACTACGGTGGAACCCATTAGCCATCTTTGCAACAGCCTTCTTGGATTCAGCCCAAGCAGCTTTAAAAGAAAGCTGGTCATAGGATGCATGATTTAAGGGTAAGTTTTCATCAGACTGATAAGGGATGTCCTTTTTTCATACCTACAGCCATTTTCGAGTTATGGATGAGGTCATGTTGCATATTAACCCCTGAATCCCACAGGACGCAAGTTGGCTGAGGGAGTACTTGACGCAAAAGGACGTAAACTTACGTCCTGTGCATGAGCCTGCTCTATCCCGGAGCAGAAGCCAGCTGGGACCGCCAGCCGCAACAGCAGTGATCGATGAGAACATTGATCCCCACTTGTCAAAGCGTTTAAAAAGGTTCACAGATTGAGCATGCCCCCTTTTTTGTGACTTCACCGGCACTCTGCGATGTAATTGCAGAAGGCCCATGTGCTAGCATGGCAACCGAATGCCACACACTCGTGTCCGGGTCTGCGAACACTATAGCGAGCAATAATGCACTGAAGTACAGAAGTACTGCAATGCAGTATTATAGCAATGAGAGCTTTAATGGTTCAAATCCGCTACAGGGACATAAAAAATATAATTAAAAACAGCCTTTTGCGCACCTTCCTGTTTGTATAAAAAAAAAAAAAAAAAAAAACAAAACACACCACCACATATGTGGCATCATCATATCCGTTACAACCTGTACAATAAATTGAATATTTATCTTGCATGGTAAAAAGCTTAAAAATTTTGTTAATGTTGCCTCACGGTAAAAGCGATGAAAAAAGAAGTATGCTGTGTTACTAAGGGGTTAATCAACTTTTGTTGTATTCTGTGGTATGGAAACACTAAATCCCATGTCTTAGTCACTAGAAGATGCCATAACTCAGAACAGAATGGACATCATCTTGATTTAGAGCCTTGGCCACTTCCAAATGATCTTCTGCTACCAATTAAGAACACCCAGGAAGACAGACAGCGAGTGCACAAACGGTCAGGAAACCGACTCAGAAGTTCAGAGGAACTGTTGATGTCCGGGACAGAGAACTGGACGTGAAAGTAGTGTTTCAGAACCACAGGTGCCAAGTCGGCAGAAAAACAAGTTGTCGACACCTGGGGATCGAACTCACGGCTTGCACGATTGGTTCTTGGCTTGTACCGGACACTACCGGGGTCTCCCCTGAACTTCTGAACCAGTTTCCGGACAATTCCTAAACTCTCCAGCTGCCTTCCTGGGTGTTCCAGATTGAAAGCCTCGACTACCTCACGTGGACTTCGGTTACCGACCAACAGGATGGTCTGAATTCTATCCTAAATTGTTAACGGCCTCTTCCGACACCTGAAAAAAGAGGAGATTATCGTTTTCCATTCCCCATCGTTCAACACAACTTCCTCAATAACTTGAAAATGGTTGCAGGTATTGAAAAGAAAAAAGTTACATCAATTTGCCGACATTTTACCCTTAAATCATGTATCCCATGACCGCCTTTCTATTGATGTTTCTTGGGTTGAATCTAATATGGCCACAACCAAGATGGCCGAAAGGCACCACCATAGCGTCAAAAAAGGTTTCCTACCCATCTAGGTGTTCTACAAAGTTTCCTACATGTTTCCTTTAAAAACAGCGCCACACCTCTCTATAGGTTGTGTGCGATATTGCAGCTCATTCACTTCAATGGAGCTGAGCTGCAATACTAGACAGAACCTGTGGACAGGGGTGGAACACGTTTTGGAGGAAAATAGTCATATTGTTCTAATCCTGGACCTAATCCAACCTCCTTAACAGATGGAAATATTATGAAACTCATCCCCCTCCCCCCCATAAAACCCCCACTACTTTTGTGTTTTTGTTATATACACTTTCAGCCACTCCTCCCTCTTTTGATACCGCTAACCAAGCTGCCAATACAGCACATTTTCTCCAACTATTTTATTCCCATGAAAGCCACATACATATTTACAGAGCCAACCCCAGACAGCTGTTATTGATGCTGCTGGTGTTGTACGCGGGAGGAGTAATGTCAGTGTCTTAGCGTTACAAGCACTGCTGGCACCGCGCCCTCAGAACACATTTTAAACTTGATTATTCCATAGTCACAAAAAATGAGGCACAAAGACGACAAAGACCTACTAATCATTCTCCATAATACACCATTTCATACATACTGTAGACTAGAGAGCCTAAATGTATCAAACATTAGAACATTAATATAACAATTCATGCCCAACCGCAATCCACTGCCCAACGATAGAGGATTTCCTTCAGCAACAGCTACGGCCTAAATGCTTGAAGTCAACATGATAGATAGAGAGCAGACACAGACCTATCAGTCAAGCCTGTTGAAGGCTTTAGGGTCAGAAGAGTTGTCAGAGGGCACAAAAAGATGGTGACAGTCTCTTCAATTCCCACTGTGGAGGCGCTGCAAGGAAACATTTACGGCCAGGTTAATCCACAGATTACAGCAGATTGTTGGAGTTGCCAGCTGGGGAGGGACGAGTTGTGAAGTCTATTGTCAAGAGGCCCTTCTAATAAATTGGGGTTGTCCAAAGTGGAGAACAAATTCAATGTCTTCAGGGAACTTGTAACATTGTTTAAGAAACATCCACGCCCACTTAAAGGGGTTGCCTGGTTACAAATTCATATTTAAAATTAGATCCAAATGAGTTAAAACAGTGGTACTTACCCATCCTCATTCTTCCCGAACCAGCACTGTGTAGCCCCGTGATCCTCCCAGCCTCTGTTGACAGTGGAAGTCAGGTGACCGCTGCCTGACGATCAGAGGCCGCAGCATCACCGTTCCGAACTCCTAGCATCATGGCACCCAGGATGTGAGCGCCGATGCCAGGCAAACAGACGGTGATGCTGAGGCCTCCAATTGGCAAGCAGAGGTCACCCATCTTCTCCTGTCAGCACAGACCAGTAGGATTGCGGGGCTGCAGTGCTGCCCACCAGGGCCGAGGACAGGCAAGTACAGCAGGTTTTATTGTTTAAGCACATTTGGATCCAATTGTAACAGGCCAACTCCTTTAAGCTTTGTTACAGCGTGTAACCCATCTTAGCTTTAACTAATGGAATTAAAGGTTGCATTTGAATCTTTGGAAATGTTGAGCTTACTACATCCCCATTTAGTATAAGTAAGGCTTATCTCCCGAGACTAAGAGAATTGGGCAGTTGAAATCCAACCCTCCGATCCTTAGCATCCCAGACATCTGTCATTGGTGAAGAGTAGGGGAAGACCCCATACATATATGATGATCAGGCAGACCTGCTAAAAATCGGTGGTTCAGCAAATCTACATGTAATATGTATGGCCACCCCAACACTACCAGAAGACTCCTCTACATCCACCTTCTAAACATTTGACCATTACATACATCCTTAGCAGACGTCTACTGTTGAAGGATCTCACAAATGACCCTTAGTCCTGCAAGAAACCACACATTTCTGCTCCAAGGAAGCTACACTGGAGAAATGCCATGCAGTCGAAATAGCTGGATAATGCATGCAGTGAGCAAATAAATTAAGTCAAAAGCACTAGAAAAGACCCCTCAAAAAAGGATCCTGTGTGTTAGGAAGGCCAAGAATTTCCATGGAATGATCCACTAAACGGTACATCTACATACGACTTCAGCAGCTTTCCATTTATTAATGTACCCTTGTCAAAAGGAAGAAAAAAAAAAAAGTCTACACTTGAATGAAGCCGGGTAAGGAAGGAAACTCTTGTGTTAAGACTTCGCTCATCTGTAAGCATTCATGTATATTTTATGGATTAAGAAAACAAAAAACACGCAAGTCGAAACCGGGATGAAGAATGTAAACCTCCGGATCGGTTCAAGCCAACGGCATGGCTTCCATTCATTACAGCACTAGGATGGATCCGTCTTCAGATCCCAAGGAGCTAGGATGAATCTGATGAATGCAAAATGGGGTTTGTACGGTTTCCGGGAAGGGATGGACACCTTTTACACGGGCCAATGATCAGGCAAACATGATCCCTGGAACATTTGGTTGCCCAGTCTGGTTGTATGAAGGTTCTACTGATCACCCGGGGGATTTGGTGCACACAGCGGTAAGGCTCTACGGGGCATGAACAATCATATATTCGTCCTTAAATAGAGTCTGAATTGGCCATCACAGATATAGAATTTAAAATTTCACTTTTATTTGGAATATATAAAAAGGGTCAGGGCCTACTAACAAAACGAAACAAAAACCATATAACACAGGACAGACAGATCCACGCCAGTGGGGTCCCGGGAAATATAGGGGAAGGAGATAGGATCTCAACAACTCCCGTATATTATTTCCCAGAGAAGCACCAAGAGTCTTTATTTAAAAGACTTATGTGTAAGAAGTTTAGATCAATGTCTTATGATGTATTACACTTTATTGAATGGTGCGTTACTTGTACTTTTTTCACCATTTCTCTCATGAAAACTCTCCAAAACAATAAAATGAGTTTTATTGGTATAGCTCGTGTACAAGAAATTTCTGTTATTACGTAGATATAGTTGTTGCTCGAAGGATGAGAGCTTTTATTTTATTGCTCATATATAGAACTTCTGCTTTTGCTCAACAATAAGAGCTTTTTTTTAAAAATTTGTTTTTGCTTGTATGGAGAACTTCTGCTTTTGCTCGACGCGTTTCTGTATCGGAATGACCGATAGTTCATTAGGAGCAGGGCGAAAAATATGCCCTTGAGTGAGCAGAGAGGAGTTCACTAACAAAAGAGGTATAACAGAAGAGTAACTTAGATGTGTCTGTCAATGTTTCATCAAAGAAGATACTCCCAGTTGCCTTATTATAATATGTTGCTTGACCCTAACAATATTCGGGTTCACCAGCGTACTCGACCCATCTATAGATCAAAACACCTGGATCTAAGTTAGCTCACAATTAGAAGCTGAAGGTAGACATGGGGGGGGGTGTCACTCTGGAGTGAAGTATCTTAAATGTGCACTAGGTGCATCGTGTGAGGATAATGCACACGATCCGTATAAGTGCTACCTGCATACCGTGCGGAATAACCAGGTTTTACTTTGGTATTTGGCATAAAACCATGAACCGTACGCTAGGGCTGGTGGCTACTAAATGAACAGCCACCAGGTTAAATACCTATTAGCCCAGCCGGTTAGAGGGATGTGCGCACAACCTATGCAGGTACTATCAGAGTAGAATCTATCTTAGATAGCCCCCAAGGTCTCTGAGAGGTCAATCTAGACCAGTGAGTCGTCTGCCAAGACTAGTAGCTTCACATGAATAGGCTGCCAGATTGTAAATTCGTCAATTCAGTCTGGGATAATGCCCAAGAATAGCCTAACTACTAATAGTAACTGCCACAATGGCACAAAGCAATTTTAGGCTAGCTATACTAGTCAGCAGAGCGAGAGAGATAAAGTAGAGTAAGGCAAAGAGAGATTTTAGGAGTAATCTCCAGCAGCGCCTGCGGCTCTGATGGTGAGCTTTAGGCATCTGAGGTCTCTCTGTATTGCTCAGGTTTAAATGTCCCGCTAGCTCCTCCCATCTAGGTGTGGTTTTGATTGGGTAGCCAATCACGGGGAACAGGGGTTGTAACCAATTCCCATGTTTAACATTAGGTTTGGTAACATGATGCTGGGCTGCAGAGCATTGCTAGCCAACAAATCCCCTTAAAGAGCCTGAGCTATACTTGCATAGATCGGGTAATATAGTGAATCGCCGGTCATAGCGATTCCTAGTTCAACCCGATCTATGCGTCTTGAGATTGGGACTTCCGCGTTCCCCGGTGGAACGCACGCCTGTAGCGTCATCACGTGGCGTCCCATCCGTCCCCTACCATGACGCTTCCGCGCTATCTCCCGATTGCCAGTAACAGAAGAGCGACGTGGCCTGGGAGTTACTACATGATAATTGTAAGTAGCGCCATTACGTCCCGCCCACTTCTACTGCATGATGAGCATAAGATAATGGTATATTCATATAATACAGAGGGGCATATTGACAGCGCGACTTGGGGGCGTGTCCCAACCCCGATTACCACATCAACTATGGTTAGGGGGCGGTCTTGAGGATGACATTATCAAATCCCGCCCACTGTTGTAGAATGCTTCGGAGCTACAAGTCTACTACGTTTGCACAATTTTATGGGGGCATTGTGATGAAGGGGCATGCCTTCGGGATGTATCAAGTGATACAATAGATTGGTCGTTGTGGCCACGTTGTTGCCATATTGGCATAAATTAAATAGCTCTACACCAAATTTTGGCATCACCCGGGTGTTATCTGAGTGTATATTCAACATGTGCAAACCGTTAATGTTACCACAGTGGAGATAGTTTAATAAGTATCCTAATAGAGGATACTTGCTACTGTGGGAGACTTATGCATCCCTAATTCAACGTGTGTGTTTATGGAGAGACAGAAACTACTGGAGGAATATGTTCATTTCTATAATGATATAGATAATAAAATCCTCTTCTTAATCATTAGAGGGAGGAAGTTTCATTAGTATTTGTTGCCAATGCATTAGATATAAAGATGCAAAAATGATGCAGGCTAAATACTGAAGATAAAGTGATAATATGATTTAGCATCAATACATGTTCAAGCGCTCAACAGTAAGTTGGTTATTTGGCAGAGAGATGAAGTACAGTAAAGTACCGTCAATTTTGAGTCTGAATTGGCCTGAGCAAAAAAGTCTGGTAGAAGAAGAGCGCCGATCTCGTTGCTATACTCTGATCTACGGGAGCGAACTCCTTAGGACCCTTAGGCTATTGTCCACTTTGGTGCTGTTCCTTCTCTGTTGGGGGCTCTGATATTTGGGATAGCAGACAACGCTATTCTTGCCATCAAAAGTACTGGTACGCCAATAGAAAGCCAACTGACCCATGCTTAAAGGGCACTTGTCCTGGTTTCATGCTGCTTGTGGTTTGGGCATATGAGCCCGGGACAGGTAGGTACGTATCTACACGGAGCCCACGCACAACTTTTTTTTTTGTGACACTCTACAGCATTTGATGACGAACTTGATTTGAAATTTGACTCTGAAGAGCGCACCAAGTCATGAGGGCAGCACCGTGCCAGCCTCACCCTACCCACATCAGAGTGACAGCTCTCTCCCATCAATTGTATAGGGGTTAAACTCACTATGTGGGCAGGGAGAAGCTGATGCAGTACTACCCCTGTGACCGTGTGCCCTTTCAAGTAGGTTTATCCTGAGAAGCTGCAGAGTTTCAGAAGACGACTTACCAAGGTGCAGGGTACATACCTGTCCCAGGTTCATGCTGTCTGCGGTTCAGGCAGCGTGAACTTTGTGACATGTTCCCTTTAAAAATTGATGGAGGTTCATGTGAAACGGTTAACTCACAGTTGTCATGGCTACGAGATGGAAGCCATGTCACATGAACGGAACCCAAAGGTCCTTTTACACTGAAAGGTAATCATTAGATTCATGTTGGATCGTGGGAATCTAAATAAGAGTTGTTCAATGTAAATGAGTGAATGACAAACTAATTCATTCATCGTTTCTGCAGACATAAAAAAAAAACAAAAAACAAAAAAAAAAAACCAACGATCGGCCCGTTTACTGTAAATGGAGGTGGGCTGAAAAGTCTCTGGCCCGCACCATCTCTATTCACTAAGCGAGCAACACTCGATTATTGCTGGGTCGGCTGTCAGTCAATTCAGCGCCTGACAGTCGTTCCATGTAAAGGAACCTTAAGGCCTTCTTCAGGCAGGCCATTCAGGCATACTTTTGTTTTTTGTATTTTTTTTTTTTCAATTGGCAAAAAAAAAGCCTGTAGGCTTTATAACATTGCATATCCTAAATCCATATCAGAGAGCCGCCAGGGTTCCATCTGAATGCAGTTTTCGGTGGAACCAGCGGACAGGAAGCCTGGCCTGGCGCCTGTATGAACAGCGAATGTAGCTTGAAATGTAGCAAACTTTTTTTTTTTTTTTTAAACTAAAGTATTTTTAAAAGGTTAATGTAATTGAAAACCTTTTTAAAATAAAAAAAAAATTAAATATAAAACCCCAACGAAGAGGGCTGTCTTGAAATTCGTGCAAGAAACGTTACAAGTGGGGGCATTCTAGGTTTTTTCTTCTCGAAAGAATCAGGAATTTTTGCCTGCTGAAGATTTCTCCCAGCCCAATAAGTGAAGCTGAAGGAGTCTCAGAGCTTCAGCAGAAGACAGATGGGCAAACATATGGGCTGATTTAGCAAAAAAACTTTCCCAGTACTAATTTATGCAGCGAGGCAGATTTTAAAAGGGACTGTATCACCAAATTTTTTCGTATTAATTAAAACTAGACGGTGAAACATTTCACATTTTTTCTAATCGGTTTTTACTTTCTGATTGGAGAATTTTTTATTCTGATGTCTGTACATGACCGAGGGCTGCCATCTTGCCTGAGCTACATTTAACTGCGTTAATCCATTAAGAACAAAGTGTGCTAAATATACGGCGCTTAGTCCTGGGCTTTAATCAAACGGATAGCAAAAGTGCAGCATGGGATGGAAGCCTCTGCTCCGGCAATCAAGCAGGAGCGGGTCAGGGCAAACACAGCCCAGGACCCAGAGGAGAAGCGGATTTTAACCACTTCTGCCTTCTCCTTTCCAAGGTACATAGCGTTCAATGAGCACTAAGTATTACATCCACTAGGTGACCTGACAATCACATGACTGCCGGGTAACCTCTGTCCCAGAGGAGCTGTAGGGTCCTAGCAGACCCAGATCAGCTCTGTTAGTGAATGATGTCACTACAGGGGGAGGTTTTTCCCTGTAACTGGCGCTCCTATGGACACCCCAACATGTCATGTGGGATATAGCTGGTAAGAAAACTAGGAAAACTAGTTACAAAAATTTTTTAAAATTATTAAAAAAACTACTTTTTTTTAGCTTTTTACTCAATAAAAACAAAAAGGAAAAAAATGCAGAAAGTAAATAGCAGTGAGAAGAATCGGGTAGTAAAACCACCACATAGGTAAAATCTCTAAAAAGTATCTGGTCCTTTAGGTACAAAACACGCTGGTCCTAGAATTTAGCGATGTGCTTTACAGCAGCCTCATGGGCCAGTCACACTGTGAGCAGGAGGGGACACATTGACTTGTAGGGGAGACTAGTAGACACGGTCTGTGACCTGCAGGGGTCATTTTGCAAGGAGAGGAGTAGATAGCCCATGGTGGACCCTGTGTTATCTACATATAGGTGTTACCTGTCAGTGTAATCCTGTCTGTGATGTTCCCAAGATGACTGCTGTGAAGTTTTCTGTAGAGATCAGGAAGTATCAGGCTACTATTAGGCTCTGTGGATAGTTAAATGCAAGATTTTAGTTTTTTTTTTTATTTTTTTAAATATTGTGATTGAAAGTTAACAAAAATCACCAAAAATTCTTAAATTATGTTTAACACAGAAATGTGATTATATAGTAGGTACTTTTATGACGACACATTCCCTTTAACATCTTTTTAAAAACTAAAAAGCAGCAATATCCAACAAACTGAAGTGTACTTGTAGAGGCTGCCTCACGTCGGGCCACGTGGCAGAGGGTGGCTTTATTGGCGGGGTTTCACGTACGCTGAATTATCAATGCAGGCTTGCTGCACTCTGCACAGTGATGTGGATATTGCATGGAACGGTGGGCGCACATTTGCAGTGCCATGCCATTCTTTTCAATGTGGCTTGGCTATCTCCGGAAGTCCCATTAACCCCTTAAGAACCAAGCGCTGTAGATTTACAGCGCTTGGTCCTGGGCTTTAATCCCGCCCGATCTCAGAAACACAGCGCAGGATTAAAGCCTCTGCTGCTGCAATCAAGCAGGAGCAGGTCATATTTTCAACTGTTAGTCACAGCTGAGGACACAGAGGAGAAGGGAGAAGCGATTTTTAACTATTTCTGCCTTCTCCATTCCAAGGTACATAGTGCTCAATGAGCGCTATGTACTAAAAAGTGGAAGTTTTACTTCCACTAAACCAGCCGCCAGTCAAGTGACCGCTACAATCCCCTGGCACAGCAGAGCTGCAGGGTCCTAGCAGCTGCTGATCAGCTCTGCCAGTACCTATCATTCCTACATGGGGATGTTTCCCACTGTAACTGGGGCCCCAGTTACAATGGAGGAGTGTGTAATTAAAAACAAAAAAAAAATTTAAGAAAAACACATGAATGTCCCCCAAACATCTTATATGACATCATGGGGGCCATAGATGGTAAAAAAAATAGTTACATGAATTAGGAAAAATTTACAGAAAATAAATATATATATATATATATATATATATATATATATATATATATATATATATATAAAAAAAGAAAATTACCCAAAGCCGACAGCAAACATGACATAGTCGCCGTATGTGTCCTGTAATCTAAAACCATACATACTATATATTAAAACGTCCGAAACCAAATGAGGAACCCATTCCCAGAGCATGTTTGCGCTAAAATAAAGTAATTTTAAAAAAAGGGGGGAAAAAGTGTCTGGTCCTTAAGGTACAAAACAGCCTGGTCCTTAAGGGGTTAAAGAGGTATGAAGCGGCACGTGACAGACTACCCCTCCAATCTCCGTGTCACTTCAGTGGGTGCAGCGTGCATTGGGGACCTCTCAGGATTGATGGGCGTCTCCACTCATCAGACTTGCATCACCCGTCTTGTGGATAGGTGATAAAAGCCTACTATGGAACAAGTCCTTTAACGGCTTTCAGGCTTTACAGCAGTTGTCTGGCCAACATGATCAATCTTCATAAACCTAATTATAAAGGCGGGCAGACATCACAGAGGGGCAGTTTATGAGCCCAAACCAGCCTCGTCCTCCCCCGCACCGATGACCACCAGGTGCTTCCGCAGGGACTCCATCAGCAATCAGCTGGCTTCAATCTTAAAGTATCTTCATAAGACGCTCCCTTTATTAAGGGCTATTCAAGAAGGGTGGAAAAAAACGGTTTGACAATCGCACAGCTGGAGATGGAAAATTCCTCCTTTACAATAACCGCATAAATTACTATTTGTTTGATCCTAGAACACATTCATCATCATAAAAACAACAGCATTTACAATATCTCGTTTCAGAGGTTTGACATATTTGGCGCACTCCGCAGGCAATTAAATCAATGCATTGGAAACTAAAGCAACCCATCACAGGAGTTCTATAGCTTCCCTACATAACATTTAGTATGTTTTATCGGAAGGGGCGCCGTTTCACCTCGTGGAGGCTGACGAGAAGGTGCGAGGAGACTTTACAAGTCAGCAATGCTCTTCTGGGAAACTTGGTATGCAAATAGAGTGCTCTGCAGTGCCACCTACTGGAAGGCAAATTCTCTACAGAAGGACTGCAGGAAAGTCAGACATGGACTTCTGGGGGAGCTGCCTTCGTATAGGTGGAACTACAGAGGCATCTCCCGTTTGCGTAACATAAGTCCTGAATGTGAATTGCATTTTTAAGTGGGCTCAAATACAGGAGATTGAACAAAACCTCTGCAGCGCCACCTATTGGAAAGCAGCAAGTCAATGTTAGACTCTTTATACAAGCCTTGTAACAATGACTGGGAATTGAAAGCCAAGCCAGAATCCATACACAGACAATTTTTTCAGGGGGCCAGAATCCATACACAGACAGCTGTCTGTGTATGGATTCTGGCTTGGCTTTCAATTCCCAGTCATTGTTCCAAGGCTTGTATAAAGAGTCTCATACTGACTTGCAGGAATGCTGCCTTTCAATAGGTGGTGCTGCAGAGATATTGTTCTATCTCCCTTATTTGCATATTACCCAGAGGAGTATGAATGACCTTATAAGTCTCCTCACTCACTGTCCGAGTGCTGTCCCTAAGGAGAAAAGGTAGCGTTCCTGACTTAAGTGGGTTCATAGATGTTCTACATGAAACCCATTTAGTTAGCAATCAGATACATCTTCATGTTTTTGTTGAGAGCCAACCAGGGCTGATGTGACCAAACGCATCTTACCGCCTCTGTACCTACAGTGTTAAGGCCCATTTAGACAGTATGGGTGTGAGGCAAACGATGCCCGGCACTCGTCCCTGCACACCTGCACTCGTCCCCGCACACCTGCACAGGAGCTAGTATCGTCGGCTCACTTGGAGGAGGCTGCGGGAGATTTCTCTCCTCGCTATCTTCCGCCCGTCTCCATTGAGTTAACATAGCACCCGTTTAATGCTGAACGGCTGCCATTTACACTGAGCGATCAACGATCAGCTCATAGTACATAGTTTGTGCAGCATAAACGATGGACGATCAGCTGATTGCTCAGTGTAAATAGCAGCCGTTCAGTATTGAACAGCTGCTATGTTCTGTCAATGGAGAGGGGCGGGGGAGCGCAAGGAGAAAAGTCTCCTGCAGCCGCCCTGCTGTGAGCCAGCAATACTAGCTCCTGTGTAGGTGCACGGGAACTAGTATGTGCGGGGCCGAGTGCCGGGCATCGTTTGCCCGACACTCGTCCACTCTAAATGGGCCTTTACAAATATTCTTGAGCATTTATCGCCAACTGTGTGACTAGAACTCATTTTACTACAAGTTGACGCCTCTGCTGCTACTACACAAAGTCTTTATTTGCATGTAACCTATGCTTTCAATTGTAACGGTAGACTTGCTAATTAGGGATTCCATTTGTAGGGCTGCTTTTCAAAATACTAATTAAAAACTTTTAATGCAATGCCTTGCATAGAAATGATTCGCACCCTCTTGGTTTTATTTGTTGCAAAGCAATCAAGTAAAATTTTTACCTTCATTTTGGCTCAGTTAATTATGGCTTGTTAAGACTTGCATTCCCATAGTAACCAAGCAGCGATATTTTAAGACGCTACCTAATGTCAGTAAAGCGAAGTGTATGTACGGGCTCGGTTCTTTCATTAACACCCCTCTTTGGCCCGAGTTAACAAGGTATTAATGAGGGATAAGTGGTTTGGAGGGGGTATCATCTCTACTTGGGGAGAGCAGTGAGAAGGTGAGTGAGGAGACCTATAAGGCCATGCATGCTCCTCTGGGTAATATGCAAATAAGGGAGATGGAACAATACATCTGCAGCACCACCTACAATAAGAAGACTTCTAATCTTAGCAAACCATTTCAGTATGAAAACTTTGTAGCAGGAAACAAATACACATTTATATGAACAGGTGGAAGAGGGACAAAGTTGTACATACTTTAAGGCCTGCGCTAGAGAACATTTTTGCAGCGCTACCGATTGTTTTTAGGGACAAAGGGAGAAAAATACCCAATCAGGCAACGTCAGAACCTCCACCATCAAGCCACATGATATGACCCTCCCATAGCCTATGACGGGGTCTGGTTGTTTGGCTCTTATCAATAACTAAGCCAGCCTCACAACCACAAATAGGAGGGGTTGGCTTAGTTATTAAAATAAGCCAAATGGCCATTCCTCTGCGAAGATGTCACAGGCAACGAAAGGACCTCATCACGCAACGTGGTGTTGCAATCAGGCTGGAAGTGGAGGTTCTGAAAAAAGTTGAAATGGTCAAGTATTTCCCCTCCCTGGATAATCTCTTTAAAAATCAATCAGTAGCCTACAAAAAGTCTCCATGTAGCCCTGGTCTCTAGAATGGGAGTTGCTGTCCGATTTGTGAATCCTAGAAGGGTTCCCAAACAAGGGACTCCTTTCTATACAGCCCAAATTGTCCACTAGTTCATATGGAACGAGGTTGCTTCACAAAGAGGGAATTTTAAAGTGACCCTCTGGTTTTGGGACAGTAGAAGATTGGGGGTGTACTACCTGCATTTCTTCTCTGTCGGTCCTGATTTCAGCCATCCAAAGCGGCCAACACTATCTTCAGACTACCTAATCCCTCAACGGTGCATTGATCGTGTTAGACTACTAATGCATTATACCTTCTCCATGACTGTCCAGAGCTGCTCATGTGATCAGCACTGGCCAATCAGAGAGCAGTATATAATATGCATTAGGCAGATGGGAATTTGCTGCAGGCATCTTGGACAGCTGAAAACAGGGCCTGAAACTGGCAAATCGGAGTGGCACTTGAGAACTGCTGCTAATATATTCCCTCCTGATCCATGATGGTATTTTTCCCAATACTGCAATTTCACTTTAAAAATGGCTTTTCCGAGGATCCTAACAGTGACCCACACTTTAACTCAATCTAACCTCATAGGGGATATTCCCCTATTCACATACCAGAACAGCCACACCAATGGCTAACATTAATATTATCTCCTGGAACGTGCGAGGAATGGGCACCCCTAGGAAAAGATCCATGGTATTCTCATGCATCAGAAACCACAACCCACACATTATATGCCTCCAAGAGACACACATGATCCCAGAAAAAACAGGACAACTACAGAAGCCATGGATCCAGTGGTCCATACACTCCACATACTCATCCTATGCTAGAGGAGTCTCAATTCTGATTCATAAAAGACTAAGATGGGAACCGGGACGTACAGTTAGAGATCCAGAAGGCAGGTTTATCTTTATCCAGGCATGGGTGGAATCCCTTCCTTATGTAATTATAGCAGTATACCTCCCCCCGCCGGCCAACATCACAATTCTCCACCAAGCTGCCCAATTCGCCTCACAATACCCTAACGCCTCGGTGCTGTGTGTGGGAGACTTGAATCTAGTGCTAGACGCTCAGATGGACAGATTCAGTGCCCCAGAAAGTCACCCAATTCAAAGTAGCCCCACGTCCTTAGCCCTATTTGCGCAGGAGGTGGGCTGGAGGGATGTCTGGAGAACTAGACGACCAACGAACCGCGAATACTCATGTCATTCGGCCGGCAGAAATACTCTCTCCCGTATAGACTACTGCTTTGGGAATTCTAGATTATGCACTGCAGTAACCCAAATTGAATACTTGCCCAGGGGTATATCAGATCACTCCCCCATGCGCATCGAAATTACCACTTCGGATGCACACTCACATAGACACAACTGGCGCATACACCCCTTCTGGTTAAATTTGTTTGGTACAAACGACAGGATACCTGACCAACTGACCAGCTTCCTAGAGTTAAACCAACCAGATGCTGACCCGGTGATACTGTGGGAAACACTAAAGGCCTTTCTGCGAGGCGCCCTAAAATCTTCCATATCATATATAAAGAAGGACTCCTCCGGGTTAGAACAAGAGATGGCCTCCCAGTACGTGCACCTGGAAGCGGCCTACGTTGCAAACCCAACTGATGAACACAGAGAGCAATGGTTGAGACAGGGGAGACAATACTTAATTCACCTACAAGAGAAGGCCCGTAGAGCCTCCTTTTTTGTAAAACAACGGTTCTACGAATTGGGCAACCAATCCAGTAGCCTACTAGCCCACTTGGTACATCAAAACACGTCCTCCCCGTCGATACTACGTATCGCCTCTGAAACGGGAGAAATCCTCCATGAAAAGGACCTTATAGGGGCACGCTTCCAACGCTTCTACAGTGGTCTGTATGCTACTGGATTCCATGCCTCTCAACAGGAACTCGAGAATTATCTTTCAAACCTTATCTTCCCGACCCTTACTCCAGATCAACAGGCCTTAATGGATACCCCATTCACACTGACAGAACTCTCTGAAGCCCTCCAAGAGATATCCAACGGGAAGGCCCCCGGCCCGGACGGCCTACCGATAGAGATATACTCTAAATATCAGGAAACACTCCTGCCCACACTACTAGCAACCTATAATGCGGCATACAGTAAAGGATCACTCCCTCCATCCTTTTACGAGGCCACGATTGTTCTTATCTTGAAACCAGGAAAAGACGCATTGGATTGCGGCTCATATAGGCCCATTTCCCTTCTTAATTCAGATTACAAGCTTCTTACTAAAATGCTGGTTCGACGCCTCAATACCGTTATCCTAGACCTCATCCACCCGGATCAAACCGGATTCATGCCGGGAAAATCCACGCGAGAAAACCTACGACGGGTTCAGGTGGCGACACAGATAGGCTCGGAGGGGGGGAGAGATTGGGCCCTGGCCTCTTTAGATGCTACTAAAGCCTTTGATTCCATTGAGTGGCCCTTTCTACTCCAGGTGCTAAAGAGATTCGGGTTCGGAGAAAAATTCATATACTGGATCTCACTAATATATAAAACGCCCTTGGCGGCGATATCAGTAAACGGCACCTGTTCCCCGTACTTCCCCTTGTGTAGAGGTACGAGACAGGGATGCCCTCTCTCCCCGCTCCTTTTTGCCCTGGCAGTGGAACCACTGGCCATTCTACTCCGGACATGCCCGATATACCGGGGGATAGAGATAGGAGACAGAGAAGATCGTGTGGCACTTTATGCAGATGATCTTATGCTCTTTATGTCGGATCCGTTGGCCTCCCTCCCCCGCGCTATGGACATCATTAACAAGTTCGGGACATTCTCGGGCCTACATATCAATTGGGCAAAATCTGCCTTAATGCCAGTCTCCACACAAAGCCCTTTACAGCTGATGGACTCATTCTGCGGTCTGCAAGTAGCTAATGAATTCAAATACCTGGGCATCCAGATCACTAACACAACAAACCGGGCCCTCGATCTGAATGTACTCCCCTTGATAGACCTTTACAAATCCAAATTTAAGATCTGGGGATCTCTCCCTCTGTCAGTGGCGGGCCGCATTAACCTAATTAAAATGATAATGCTGCCTAAGTGCCTTTATATTTTACAGCATATCTCTGTGCCCGTCCCCAGGAAATTTTTCCGGACCATGAACTCCCTCATGTCCGCCTTTATATGGGGAAGCTCCCGACCGAGACTTAAACTCTCCACCCTCCAAAGGCCTAAGAAAGAGGCCGGGTCGGCACTCCCAGATCTGTTTTTATACTACTTAGCGGGTCAACTGCTGCACCTGAAACCCTGGCTACTAAGTAGCCCACTACCTAATTCAGAAGCACACCTGGCTCAAACCCTGAACATACCCAGTCTTTGGCCGGTGTTGGAGTTCCCCACCACAGTGAGGGGAGGAATGCTACCCATACATAAACTGGCGACACAAGTTTGGCGCCGGGCTAGGGAGGTAGACGGGTTCGTCGATATAATAGCGGACATGCCGCTGTGGGGAAACCCCGGGCTACGAGAGCTAACAAGGTTACCCGACCTTGAAGCTTGGAAACAATACGGTATAACAAACCTAGGCGACCTATACAACCTAAATGTCTTCCTGACCTTTGAGCAACTGCAAAATCAACATCAAATTCCCCGAAACCACTTCTACAAATATCTGCAAATTCGGCATGCACTCCAGGTGCAATTCCCACCGGCAAGTAGCAATATATCTCATTACCCGTTAATAGGCATATTAAGATCACAAGGCCCCAGGGGTCTCGTTTCAATACTGTATTCCCACCTAACAACCTCAAAGGCCGCTCGGGAGGTCCCTCCAGCTCTCCTCAAATGGAAGTCCATAATCCCAACACTGACGGAAGAAACTTTCCAAGAAGTTCTAGAATCCCCTCTATATGTCTCTCCATCAGCAAATAACAAACTGACCCAACTGTATATAATTCATCAAAGCTATCTTACCCCAGCGAGGTTATACAAGATGGGCAGAAACCCAACCCCACACTGTACCCGATGCAGCTGCGCATACGCGGACTTTTGGCACATGATTTGGGACTGCCCACAGATCCAGTCATACTGGGGGGAGGTTGCTGACTTGCTATCCACAATCCTGGACGTCCCGGTTCCCATCACTCCAGAGATCTGTCTCTTTGGCGTCCTTGACGCAGAACAATGGCAGCACTATGACAGAGTCTTTTTGCGGGAAGTATTATTCCTAGCCAGAAAGGTCATTGCGTTGCGCTGGATGGACCCAAGAGGTCCGACTCTGACAATGTGGAGAAAGATCACAAACTCAACCATTCCATACAACAATCTGGTTTACAAAGCGCGCAAATGTCAGGACAAATTCCAAAAGGTATGGGGCCTGTGGTGTGACTCAGCGCTAACCTTGTTCCCCCAGCAACCACTAACTCTAGCTATATCAGCGTTACAAAGGCGACGCCGTTGATTTGAAGATCCAGACTGACCCGCCCCTATATAAAATTATTTGCCTATTCGCTTAAAATACCCCACCCTCGCTCCCCTCTTACGAATTTACTAATGGATGCTCTCCCCATTTCTCCTCTACCCCCCCTACCCCGTTCCTCCACTCCTTCCTGCTGTTGAGAGTACTATACCAATTAAAAAATTTGTATAGCTTATAGATACTTGGTATCTAAGTGTTGTGAACGCCCGTGTACTGCAAATGTTGTTATGTTGTAAAAGATACTTACTTGTCAATAAAACGAGTTAAAAAAAAAAAATGGCTTTTCCACTTGGACCCCCTTTATAAACAAGACTGGATCTTGCTCCAGAAAGTTAAACCGTCCCAAGTTTTACATGCTTTTCCTGAAGATTAGTCAAGAGGTGAACCACCTAAGCCCCAAAGAAGAAAATACCCTCCTAGCGTCTCACTTGTGTAGCCAATTTACATTGTGGTCTCCACTGAGCTCTCTGGCAAGACGAGCCCTTGGGTGGTCAATGTCAACACCCATTCTTTCAAGTCTGCAAACAGTATTAGTTGGGTACGTGATCATCTGGCCAAGAATCATTCAGTGTATGCGGATACATATGTATATACATCTACATCTTGTTATAGATCATACCACAATCCACTATGCAATACTCCTTTTCCTATCCAAAGGCTGGAAAGTGTGACAAGACTCCCCACTAACGAAAGTACATTTTCAGAAGGCTTTCCCGATTTTTTGGATTTCTACATGCAATCAAGACACTTGAACAGCATGAGGCCAAATAAACGTTTCCTAATTATCACTTCAGTCAGAATGTTGTGCGCAGCGTTACAACAAACACTTAGAAATATCGGATTCTTACTTAAGAAGTTAACAAAAACAGTCTATTCGTATGTAAACCCCCCCCGTAAGACGTCTACATCTAGTAGGTGAGAAGATACAAGGAAGATAAGCTACACACGGAAGTGTAATAACCCCAACTACAATGTGAAACCCCCGCAGGGACACATTGTGCCTTTATCATGTAACACTAGAAATATCAGAGGTCGCGGTAACATTTGTCTTGTGTTTATCCAACTGTATGTTTGAGCCGAGGGTATTTATGGATGGAAGAAAAGGTCATTTAAAAATACATATATTTGCAGAGGTTAGAGCCGGGTCATTACTTTTCAGGAGAAGTAAGTACACATTAACGGGAAGCTTTCAGCTATTAGCCCCATAAACTAAAGTAATGGGTTCGTAGGAGGTGAAGCGTTAATCTGGCGATGGGACTCATGCGCACCCTCCTTAGTGTTCCCCTCTGTCCTCTCACACGCATCCCACGGACTACATAGACACGTGCACAAGATGAGAGGACTGTCATTCCATGCCAGTGCCATATCCTTTCATTGTAACCATACATCTTATACCCACATCCTGGCAAGTCTGTGGTTATGCGTTTTGATGTACAGGCTACATATGGGCAAGGGATAGAGCGCCAAAGGGGGCATCCCGCTAGGCAATGAACGAATCACTAGGGACATGGCATACATTGACCCATTCAAAACTAAAGGCACTAAATGATTGATGACCCAACTTCAGGATGGGTTATCAATAGTTGATTGGTGGGGGTCTATTGCTCACGATCCCCGCCGATCAGCTGACTGAAGTGACAGCAGCGCTCGGGTGGGTGCCGCTGTCACTTCAGTACTTTAGTCCATACCAGGCACAGTTCTGTTCATTGTATAGTGGCCATGCTTTGCATTGCAGCTCTGCCCCATTCATTTGAATGGAACTGCTCTCAGGCAAGTGACGTCACTGGCCTGAGAAGAGGCTGGAGCGTCACGGCCTCTTCAATCAGCTGATCGGTGGGTATCACGAGTGTCGGGCTCCTTACTGATAACCCATTCTAAGGATGGGTCACCAATAGATTATAACCAGAAAACCCCTTTCAAGGAAGCTGATGTACATGACAGCATCAGAAGTGCCAAAGACAAGAAGGATCCGAGTCTTGTGACCATGTCTAGGATCTCAGGAACCACGATACTATGCCTGGTAGGGCGCCAATTTATAAAAGTATGTAACTGAGTGGGCAAATGTTTTACAAAGTGGGACATCGCCTTTACAGACTGTCACATACCCGAATTTAGAGTTTCTGATCCTATGAGCCCTTAATAGAGATGAGTGAGTATACTCGCTAAGGCACATTACTCGAGCGAGTAGTGCCATAGCCGAGTATCTCCCCGCTCGTCTCTAAAGATTCGGGGGCCGGCGGGGGAGGAACGGAGGGGAGATCTCTCTCTCTCTCCTCCCCCCCCCCCCCCCGCTCATCTCTAGCCCTTAACTTTAGTTTATAAGGCTCATGCACATGGCTGTAGTGTTGTATGCACATACAGGAGGTGCCGATCATTGCCATATCACCATTTTTTTTTTCTCAATTTATATCTATTTCTTGGGATCATCCGCCCTTGGGCCACGTCTGGTATTGCACTCATTGCTATTGAAGTGAATGGAGCTTAAACTGTAATATCATCCACTGCCTATGGACACAAGTGGCGCTGTTTCCTAGTCGTGGACAAACCTCTTACTCTGGGATCAGCGATATCTCAGATCCCAGGAGGAGTGCGGCTGTACATTGCAGCTTTGCTGTCGCTGGCGTGGACACAGTAACAGTGCGAAGAGATGAACTTACTATAAAAGTACATGGAGGCACGCCTTGTAGAGGATGGTGTGCTAAACAGCGATGGCAATAAATATTCTATACAGTTATTAACGTGTCCGGAGGGCTGCAAACAAGTGCTGTTTATCAAGTGGGCTCAGCAGTTTTGGAGGCTTTTTCCTGGCCTAAATGCCAAAAGCCATTGATCTGAGCTTTGATTCTGCTTACTAAACTTTACAGGAAGAGAAAGATAAAACTCCTAACTTTCCAGAAGTTATTAATCCCTTCCTGCAGCTCGCACGGCTCATGTAGTTTACAGATTACAGCACCTTTATGACCCGATTTCACAGACTTTAAGCATATTAATGAAAAATACCACCGGGTTGTCCAGGACCTTTACTATCGATTACCTATTCTCAGGCCATCGATCGTTGATAGGAAGTCCACCGCTCGGGCTCCCTGCCAATCAGCTGAAATCAATGACGTCTGTGCTTGTAGGACCCAACCGGGCTTTGCAATGCCGACACTGCCAGTAGGCCCGATGATCAGCTGATCGGTGGGGTCTGCTGCTCAGGATCCCCACCAAACTATTGAAGACCTATCCTGAGGATGGTAAAAGTCCTGGACTACCCCCCTTTAAAAATGGTTAAAGTTATGAGTCTCATATGGTACATTTCTTTGTTAAATGGGTTATCGAGAACCCCAAACATCCGTGGCAGTTGGGCGCCAAACTAAAAAAAAAAAACGAACAAAAACCCAACAGCGTATTTCCCTCCGCTGTTGACCGCTGCTCTGGTCTTCTATTTACTTTGGGTGGCAGCAGTAATGTAGGTTGTTTACCCACACAACCCCTGAAGCCAATGGGAGGCCAGCAGGGACATCATCAGCGACGTCCCGTAAACAAGCATTAGAAGCCCTTGTGACAGGTTTACGAGGCATCACCAGGCCTTCTGGCTAGGTAATGTTAGATGGCGTGACGGTGGACCATGCGTGGCACCATGGCAAATATATTGCTTCGATATAGTGCTGGGCAGAGAAGTAGCAACTCTTAAAAGCCCTTTATTTCATACATCTAGAACCCAAATTGCCATCTACACTCCATGTCCAAGTATTTCTTGATTTTGAAAGAGTGGGTTTGCAAGAAGAGGGAGCAAATGTAGAGTGAGGCAACAATCCGGGATTAACATAGTCTGTATCCATGGCCATCTACCCAAAACCGGATAGTCTTGATTAAAAATATCTAAATAACTGATGCATATATAGAGCAGATATATACCGGGTCACTAATGCACAGACAGTTACACCTAACGTTCAGTTTTCTATTGATGTTCCGCTAACAGAACGTCAAGCTAGCTCACCGATTCATCTGGGTGGCCCATGGTGGTTTCTAATGCCAATATCTGGCCCATCACTGGACTACAGAGGCGCTTTGACAAAATAACCTATAGCATATCAATCTGATATTAAATAAATTACAGGCCCAAGTAGAAAAGAGAGGGGTCCCCATAACAATCAAAATGGACCCCTTGTTAAAGGGCTAGATTTGGGACTCAATGACAGAAGGGTCTGGTGTTTCTTCTCCTTTTCCATAGCCCTTTAAGGGGGTTTCCAGGCATCACCAGTTGTCAGCGCCGGCCTACCCCGGAGTCGTAGTGCAAGCCGCTGCTCCATTCACAGTTTTGGGCCCTGCAGATCGCTGGGCCTGCTGTCATTGTGGACAGTGCTGTCCATACTGCAGCGGCACGTGTTGGTACTACAGGCATAGCTCCCATTAAGCTTCGGCTCAGGTTGGTACTTCTGTAGGCACAGCTCCCACACCGAATTCAATGGGAGCAGTGCCTGTAGAACCAACCTGCACAGACAACGCTGTTTGCACTAATCAATGCGCTATGAGCTAATTGGAGGGAGCCCTGAGCATCAGACCCCCTTGATCAACTACTGATGACCTATCCTGAGCCAGCAAGAGTAAAAGTCCTAGACAAGTTTAATTGGTGGGGCAACAGAAGCCAATCAGGGGTGCTCAGTCTTGACGGAGCATTGGCCACTACTGCATTGCTATCCTACAATCCAGGGGTTGCCCAAGAATGAAAACAAACACCCCACTTTAATCCTCCCCCAGTCTGGCATTGATGCTCTGGTGTCCTTGTTTGCATCTTGGGAACGATGCGGTGCTGGCTGCAGTGGTCACATGCTAGAACAATCCAATCACTTGCTTCAGTGGTCATGTGACTGGCATCTTACCGGGCAGCCTCAAAAGTTATACGAGCACAGTACATGACCGCTGTTATGATTCTGCTCCCGAGATGCAAGTCTAGTCCAGCAGAGCACCATCAGAGCATCAGTATTGGACCCATTAGGTCTGCAGCTACTTTTTGGCTCTTGGACAAACCCCTTTAAATTTGGTAAGACAAAAAAAAACAAAACAAAACTGAAGGCCGCACTTTCCCTTATTTCAGTACTCACAGATATCATAAATGTTAATGAAGAGAAGAAAATGGTTTAGAAACAAAAGCACAAGAATGGCAACAATATCAATTTAACCATATCCATTATCGGAATCGCTTACTATGAAAGCAAAAATAACAGGGGGTCCCAACACTCAACCTAATAGTGCATATCCCATCTATAGGGCATAAATCTGTAGTTAATGGTGGGAAAACCTATTTACGTAATTATCCTGAAGCTAAACGAGTTGCACAGCTGGTCTAGCACAGCTCGATGGCAATGAGAAAGTCCGGGGAGTTCAGGTTAAAAGCGCGGCAAAAAGTTTTGGTTTTTTTTCACGCCTCTGTCGGTGTCATACAACATCCAAAAAGTTTGAGTCCAACTCATCTGGAATCGGACAGATAAGTCTACATGTAACTGGAGACTTAAAGGGGGTTGTCCCGTGCCGAAACGGGGTTTTTTTTTATTCAATAGGCCCCCCGTTCGGCGCGAGACAAACCCAAGGGATGGGTTAAAAAAAAAAAAAAGGTTTAGTACTTACCCGAATCCCCGCACTGCGGCGACTTCTTACTTACCTTACCAAGATGGCTGCCGGGATCTTCACCCACGATGCACTGCGGGTCTTCTCCCATGGTGCACCGTGGGCTCTGTGCGGTCCATTGCTGATTCCAGCCTCCTGATTGGCTGGAATCGGCACACGTGACGGGGCGGAGCTACGAGGACCAGCTCTCCGGCACGAGCGGCCCCATTCACCAGGGAGAAGACCGGACTGCGCAAGCGCGTCTAATCGGGCGATTAGACGCTGAAATTAGACGGCACCACGGCGACGGGGACGCTAGCAACGGAGCAGGTAAGTGAATAACTTCTGTATGGCTCATAATTAATGCACGATGTACATTACAAAGTGCATTAATATGGCCATACAGAAGTGCTGAACCCCAACTTTGTTTCGCGGGACAACCCCTTTAAGAACCCACATTAAGAAAAATGGATTGACAGTGTGGAAGAGATATAGGCAGAAAAAGCTCAAACAAGAGGGGAGACCAAACCCAACAAGGGACGGGTCTACAATACTCAACGGTCAATGGTGTAGGTATAGGTGCTGCTGGCCTAGTAACGCATCAGGTAGGGAGTAGAAAGTAGTGGAAAATACCAAAGCACTTATCCGACTCTACGAGTCCTTAACACGCCGGTGGTCAGCCCTACTTTTACGTGCATAATACGCACTGAATAGAACCCACAGAACACAAAACATGAGTATTTTTCTTGCTACTTTTGGTCGCATGAAAGAAAAAAAAAGTGGCATGTCCTATCTTGGTGCATATTACGTGCCGAAATAGGTCACTGAAGTCATCAGACAACTTGATTTAAAAACGGCAGGCAACGTTTCGAGGCGACATATGGCTCTTCATCAGATAGCTGGACAAAAGTATCCGACAACCCTTGTCCATATACTCAGTTAGGATACATGAATACCATAAAGGTGCGTTCTGCTCCGCGTTACACTACATTCACACGGGCAAGCGTGATATCAGGTGGAGGAACTCTGTGCAATATCGCGCTTGCCAATGTGCATTTTACACGCAGATGTAGGATGGTTTTCATTCAATAGCGCCTTGCATCACTTCTGTGAAACGGCGATCCTCGAAAACGTGCTTCACGGGCGCTAGAGGATCGCGTTTCCCATTGATTTCAATGGGAGACATCACATCTCAGTCGCATGCGCATGGCATGTGAGTGCCATGCAAGGTCTTTAAAGGTGCCATTGAAAACGGCTTCACGGGCGGATTTGAATGTACAAAATTCACAAAGAATAGGAAAAGTTTAATTTTTCTGCGGATTTGCACCCCAAAGGTCACCATATACGGTAAGTCAGTTGGGGGGTGGGGGGGGGGGGGTGCGCAAAAATGGACGATATCTAGAATTAATTTCGCGATTTCATTCAGTGCGTTGGTTTGCTGCGCGCAAATGAACATGCCTCGCAGGGACAAAAAGTACAGGAAAAACAAGTTATGGTCCCGATATCTTCAGGTTATCTGATGTTACTCTGTCAGCACTTAAGTCATTTGTGGCCTATCCGTATACACAGTCCACAGCGCCCTGTATAAACCCATTAGTTTCTATTACGCAGGCACAGACCAGATTTATCATCCAAGGAAATCCCGCTGATGGCAGATGAATTGGATTGCCCTACAAATGGCGCTTTGTTAATTTCTTTCTCCAGAGTTTTGCTTTTAAAAAAAAGACTGATAACTAATCCTGATATTCTTCCGTTTGCTTCTGGTTACTAAGAGGCTTACGTTGGGCAATGAAACACCAGCTAGATTTCTTCATGGAAATTGCAGTATTAACAGTGTTATTGCCTAATGGAAAAAGTCGAAACATACAGGGGAGAGTTACAAAGAGCTTAACGCCGGAATTCTGGAATAGAACCGTCGCAAGTTTTAGTGCAAGTCCCACCTGTGCAAAAAAAACAAAACGGATTTTTGGTTGCGTCACTTTCATAAAAGTGGGAAGGGCTTGTTGAAAGGCCCTTAACATTTATGTAAAAATTGGTGTAAATTAGATTGGATACCTATGTCCACCCTTAGCTGGCATAGATTTCAGTCAGCACATGGAGGAGCCGCGATGCAACTAATATAGGAGGAGGCATGTGCCGGTGGAAATGATTAAGATTCCCCCACAGTGTGCCTAATGGGGGTTCATCTCTGGGTGTAATGTCCAAAAGCTCAACTGGTCGGCTAGAAGGTCTGCCTACAGACTTAACGCTCTATTGCCCATCTTACGGCCCTTTTAGACGGTAACAAAAATAGGAACGAGCATGCAACCAGCGCTGACGTAGCGTATACACTGCATTTACACGGAATAATTGGGTAGTTTTCGTAATTTGTATAGCGCCAAGTTATTCCGCAGCGCTTGCAAGTCATTTATTTATTCATTCCCCCCACCAAGCTGGGTTCTCACTTTACCAACCTCGGAAGGACGGAAGGATGAGTTGACCTTGAGCCGGCTACCTGAACCATGTGGGGATTGAACCCCCAACCTTCAGGTCTTGAGCGAGAGCTTAGGACTGCATTTCTGCTGCCTTAACACTCTACACCACACGGGACTATAGTCAACCCTTCTGCAGCTGGTCAGCAAATCGTTACGACCCCGGGTTACACAAAGATTTGCCGCAGACGTATGATAATGCTCAGGTCCGCACGAAAGATCCAATCAGAGATAACCTAACGATTTTTTGCTAATCAATGCATTTACATCTAACAAATATCATGCAAACTGTTCTAACGATTATTTGCACGGTAACCTTGCAAAAAAAATAATTAAATCTTTACTCCGGAACACAGACACATCGGAAAATTACCGAACTTGGTGAAGGTCCATAAAGTTTGGATCTCCACCACTTCCAAAAACTTAGGAGCTACTCTGGAAGAGGAACATGACCCTACTTAGACTGTGCAGAAATCAACCTTTAAACACTATGTTTCTATAACACAAGGTAAGTGTGCCAACACAGCGCCACTTAAAATGAACAGAGCTTCCAACGAGGGGCTACGGCAAAATTTCCCAATTCGCAAAATCTCCAGTCAATGCCGAAGGAGTTTCAATACATATTCGAGAGCAGCGGAGTCTTCACTGCGAATCAGTGAGAGATTCTCCACTAATGTTATATTATGAAATGAATGAAGACACGGAGAATGCCTTCAAGAACCCCCGTGAAGTTCTGTACCAACACGAAGTTATTTTAGCCACAAGACCCTACGAGAGGACTACCCTACCCTACAGCAGATGGATGATCTCCATTCACATTTACGGCAATTAGCCTCAATGTCATTGGAGGACCATAAGGTCTCGGGTATATGGACCACATCATTTTGATAGTTGACCATTGATTGCAGCTCACAATGACACATATGTCAGCGGTCACCATCTCTCCATCGGAGCGTATTGATAAACGTTGAATCGGTAATCTATACGCCGCCTCCTTACCTCATAAGTAAACCATTAAACTCATTACTTGCTTGTAAATCCATCGGGATTGAAAGATTTATCTCCGTAATGCTGCAGAGTATTTGCAACTGAACAGAAGGCACGTAAAAACAGGTCTTTAGGGAAAAATAAAATATCCATAACGGGCATCTGACACCTGAAGCGGACATCCAGAACATCCCTCCAGTGCCCGGCGGCACCAGCCAACGGGCAGAGCCGATAGCCCAGCGTTGTATCTGTATGCAAACATGCATGATCACACAGTTACAGCAATGCAGCAGTCATTTATGCTCCGGCTATGACCTCCAGATCCTGAGGACTAGTTCCTGCTATTCCACAAGCCGGGAATCAGGGATCCAGCTCACGTCCACAGCTTCGCAGCAACACCATGACAGGTTAACGGCTCCATCCAAAACACATTATTAAACCCTCTGCAACAAATCCGATGCTGCCGCTGGCACATCTTACTCCCATGACCCCGGTCAGACAACTAGGAAGCCCCGAACCCGCTGCTAAGCACCCATCCGAAAGCAACCTAGCATGTTCTGTTAACCCCTCACTGACCACGCTGATGTAAAATACAGAGAGAGTCTACTTACCCTTCGCAAGAGAAGACATGTTGGCAAAAATCTTTGGTCGAGTACAGTCACCCGCTAGGTCGAATGTAGACTGGTGACACTTGAGTCGATTAGGAAGTGGCACCAATCAGCAGGCATTAATATTGGCTTCCAAGGCAATGCAAACAAATTCCTGTACAGTGGAGGGGAAGGAAGGGGGGGCAGGGGAAGAGGGGGGGGGGGGCGTACTCCTCCTCCCCCACAGATGGGGTACAGGCAGGGAAAGTTCACTGGCACTAGTGCCCCCTGTGTGTACAGCAGCGGCTCCTGTGATAATGCACTGTGCAGGGCTGAGCACTCGACATGCACATTTCATCAATGGGAGTGGGAGTGCCTGACATGGCATGTGACAGCCCAAAGGGCCATAGAATAATAGTGCACGTATTCGCCCTCCTCTTCCTCCACCTCCTATGAGTAATGCATGTTCTGCGTACCGTGCAGCCCAGCAGAGGACACTCACATCAAGCACACATGATCGCTGCATTCATCCTATATACACACACAACCCTCCATTATTGCTGTAATATCAGCTGCAGCTCAAATGTGGGAAAAGGGGAGATTCTACTCCGCCTTCTGCAAATCCATCCCTGCTGACTGCCACCCACTACTAACCAGCCAACCACAGGCACACACATGCCAGAGGAGGCCACCGAGGCTCCCTAGGCTGGATCTGCCCGCAGCACATTGCAGAACACAGCAGCTCTTAGTAGAAAGCACTTCACTCCAACGATCGGTGGATCTCAACGTCCTTCAGCTGACCTCAAAGGCCACTCAGACATTACTTAGTTGTATCCATTGCAGGAAGCGCTGGGAGATCACCACTATGAAAGCTCTAGTATACAGCTTTCCTTGAGTCCAGAATGGTCTCCGTTGCAATGCAGATTTGCATTCAGGAACTTGGAAAAGCTGGGTTGGCGAGCCAGGCGGGACATTTGGATACCCACCCAACTTTTCAGAAGTCGGATATAGCTAAGAAATGGTCTTGAGAGAAGTCAGGGACTTCAGTCCTTGAAAAATCGAGACTCAAGGACATCCTTCATGCGCTTTTAATCTATATTAAAAAAAAAAGAGATGATGGAATCGCAAGCGATCGGGAAAAAAAAAGTTTTAGAAAAAGACGGAAAACTCTAAAGTGAGATGCAAATAATTTTGCAGTTTCTATGCCCGCTGCGATTGGAGTTAGTGACCGAAAACGTGGAATCACCTCTGCAATCTGGAGAATAACTGGGAAGCGAGATATTGCACAGCGGTCCAATAGGCAGACGTCGTTCCCATCTCTAGTCTGTACCTACAGCACAGTCCGCTAAAAAGGGAACACGGAAATTGCTATTATGACGGCCGCATGAGACTGGTCAGCTGCAGACTGTCCACAATGAAAACAGCAGCAAAAAACACCATGTTTTGATGCAGCAATGCTCTGGATTCCCCCCTTTGCTGCACAGAGGGTAGACTGTGCTGAAAATCTGCAGCATAAACAGATCTTCCTCTGAATCAACATTTGGGGGGGGGGGGGGGGGGGTGGTGGACTATATGCCTTTTTTTGGCCTTGCATACTACGGAATAAGCATCATCTGACCAGTCACTAAAGTGTGTGAACGACTGTTCGTGCGCTTTTACACAGAGCGATGGTTGATCATTTGTTGAATTTCGTGATTGCTAAATAAATTGCTACACGGAACAAGAATGTCGTTCATTGATTAGTTGGGGGGGGGGGGGGGGGCGAGGGTCTTTGATGGGACTGTATTTGAAATTTCAACCCCTCCCTAAAGGCCCATTTACACGGGTCGATGATCGCTCAAAGATCGCTTAGACGACAGTTTGTGTGACGGCTTTGAGCGATCATTTTGCATAAACTATTAAGTAGTTACTCAGCTACCTAATAGCTTATTAGCATGCAAATGAAGCCTTTAGGTGAATGTAGTTTATAGCCTGAGGGCTCTTATCTGCCTTCAGCGTCAGGAAACAATGCTATCAGCACTACCCATGGAGAACTCAGCGTCCTGATAAGACCACGATTTTTAGGTTGGCCTGAATTTAACGATCAGCTAGCAGTGCACGAAAAGTGCATGATGGCCGCGCGTTTACACGCAATGATTATCAATCAATAGATTTTTGAGCGATCGCTCCCTGTAAATCGGCCTTAGCACATTTGGTGCAGAGTCCACTGAACGTACATAAATTTGTGCAATCGAACGCTCGCAGCTGCAGCCTTTTGCTTGTCCGACTGAACAGTCGGTGCTGCAGCGAGTGTAGCTTCAAACTCCAAATCCCAGCCAGGGACCACAGCAGCGAGTGTTCTTTCACAGTCCAGCAGGGACTGTTCTGTAAGGATCACTGGCATTTAAGTAAAACAAATCCGTAAAATTCAAAGGTGATTTTTAGAATAAAATGCTGCCAGATTTGTTTTACTTAAATGCCTTTATGTTGGGTTTTTCGGATCATTAACCCTATCCTGGCTCTGCACTCTTTTCTCTCCACCCTGTGTGGACTTTTCGCAACTTCTGCGAGTGCTGTAGGATTCTACACCTACAAAGGATCACCGGCATGTCTGATGAGCGTTAAAGTGGGAGGGCAAAGTGTTCAAAAAAAAGGCAGGAGCCAATGAGCATTCAGTAGGAGGGGCATGCCTAACAAGCGCACAGCTCCCTGCAAAGTTGTTGGCTAGTCATTGATAGACAACTATTACTAGACGATAATTCATAAACCAGCGACTATTTTTAGGTGAGCTGAAAGGTAGCGGCTAGAGCACGAATTCTCGAAAGAGCAAGGGAAAAAAAAAAAAAAAAAAAAAACACAAATCACAGAAAGATGCGCTTTAGCATGCGTATTTTAATGCATTTTTTTGCATGCACATATCATACACACACAAAACGCACAAGCACGCTCCCATTGATTTCAATGGGCAATTAAGTGTAATGCGAGTTATTTTTGTGCGCAATACACATGAAGATAGAACATGCTGCAGGTTTTTTTTTTGTGCGACCAAAAAGCACACGTGAAATCAATGGGTTCCGTTCACTGTGTGCGCAGGTTTTGCATGAGTAGTACACAGTGCAAATGTGTTTGTGTGAATAAGCCCCATGGTTGAGCAACACAAGAGCAGCAAAAAAAAAAAAAAAAAAAAAGACTTACGACTACATAAAGTACTCTTGTATTTACAATGCAACCATCTGTAACACGAGTCTGAATGGAGAGGAAGGACACATACTTAACCCCTAATGTGTACGGGGGTCCCGTCTCGCCTGGCAGCAGCTGCAGATAGGAGGGTGCAGGATCGCACATGCTGGACTTTAACATTCCGATTCCCTTGTTCTTCATTGACATAAGCCACATCCTAAGATGTGCGGCAGCAGCTGAGGCTCCTTTTACACGGCGCGATAAATCGGAAATAATGACAGAGGCTTATCCAGCCTGCTAATATAGGAGGATATGTTGCTCGCAGTTTCATTCACAAATCGTTAAGTCATTCACATTCTCTGCACCAGTGAATGAACGACTACACGATCGCTGTTCATACGCTATGACGTGTAAAGAGCAAACGATTATTTTTATGCCTGCGTTAAATGAACGACGAATGAGAAGCGAACAAATTCTCGTTCGCCATTCAATCGCTCAAATTCGCACTAACCAACAATTTTTTTAACCATAGTTCGGTATAAAAGGACGCTTTCTACCCCCCACCCCCACCCCTCCCTATTCAGGACTTGGCAAATTGCGCACAAGTATGGGGAGGTCAGAGAAGCAAGAGTCGGCCAAACGAGCGTTCGCTACCTTAGGTGTACGGGCGCTTGCATAGATCACCTACCCACAGGATGCCTCAACAGGCCGTGCATTCTGGATTTACTCAGTATTAGGGCTTATTAACACTGGCAAGACATTTGCGCGAGAATCTGTGAGATGCGCAGATATGAACTCCATTGATTGGAATGGGCTTATTCACGAGTGATTTTTTCCATTGAAATCAATGGGAAGCACTTGTGATCCTCCAATGAGCGTGAAACACTAAAGGCCCTTTTACACGGAACCATTGTTAAAAAAAAAAAAGTTCAAACAAGCAAAAGGGAACGATAGTTGGTCGGTCTAAACGCAGCCGACGACCAACGCTAATCGTTCGGCATACATTTACATATATGCGGGCGTAAAACTCATCGCGGCTCATTCACTATTCAGTTTAAATACCGATCCTTCTCATTCACTTAGGCCTTATGCTCACAGGTGGATATTTGCAGTGTGATCCGCGGCGGGCGTCTGTCGCAATGTCCGTCCCTAGTATGCAATGCAAAAGTGATGGTCCCACGCACACGAGCGGAAGTTAACTCTGATTTCCGCTCGCGGAGGAAGAGAAAATCGTGCTCCATTTCGGAGTGTTTTCCACACGGGCGGCTTGCATTGAAGTCAATGGAAGCCGTCCGATCCGCGGCCTAGTCAGAAAGGTTGGAGATTCCACGTAATTGCCTAGTGAGGGCGCGGGGAAACGTGTACTGCGCATGTGCGATGGCCGGCACATCCACAGTACAGAAGACAGACGACACGGACAGGTACGCAGGAGGATTACGTGGCGGAGTTCCCACATGGAATCCGTGTGCATCCGGCCTTACACAATGAATGTGACTGACCGGACGATCTCGCGTTTGAACGCGTAAGTGATGTAACCGCCTGTATAAACCGCGAGTGAACTCGGACGCAGATGTAAACGGACCCTACGGATATGAGATAACCAATGCACGGACGGTGTAATGCCCAGCACCTCTGGCTACGTGTTACAGACCGCGTCCCTCTTAGGACGGGCGTACGGGTGTAACAAGACGGCTGCAGCAGCTCAGACATCAACAAGCAGGTTTATTTTAGGAAAGTCCTGAGAGATCTGTCAGCGTGATGTCCGCCACCTGGCAGCTGCCGCGTCATCCCTGACCTTCACCAGGGGGCAGGCTACAGGAGAACGCGACTACTGCGAAGGGCGATCACCCTCAATGTCATCGGCCCGGTACACATCCTATATGTCTGCTTCTGGGAGAGCTGGGTGACGGGACGCTCGGCGCTATCGTGCAGTGGGTGCGATCATGAGAAGAGGCTCTCTTCATGGCCTATAGCAACCAATCACAGTGCAGCTTTCATTTTCTACACAGCTGAGGTAAGCCGCTTCCTACACGGCCAAGGTAAACCAAAAGCTGCGCGACGACTGGTTGCCGCTTCCCACACGGCCGAGGTAAACCGAAAGCTGCGCCGCGACTGGTTGCCGCTTCCCACACGGCCGAGGTAAACCGAAAGCTGCGCCGCGACTGGTTGCCGCTTCCCACACGGCCGAGGTAAACCGAAAGCTGCGCCGCGACTGGTTGCCGCTTCCCACACGGCCGAGGTAAACCGAAAGCTGCGCCGCGACTGGTTGCCGCTTCCCACACGGCCGAGGTAAACCGAAAGCTGCGCCGCGACTGGTTGCCGCTTCCCACACGGCCGAGGTAAACCGAAAGCTGCGCCGCGACTGGTTGCCGCTTCCCACACGGCCGAGGTAAACCGAAAGCTGCGCCGCGACTGGTTGCCGCTTCCCACACGGCCGAGGTAAACCGAAAGCTGCGCCGCGACTGGTTGCCGCTTCCCACACGGCCGAGGTAAACCGAAAGCTGCGCCGCGACTGGTTGCCGCTTTCCACACGGCCGAGGTAAACCGAAAGCTGCGCCGCGACTGGTTGCCGCTTCCCACACGGCCGAGGTAAACCGAAAGCTGCGCCGCGACTGGTTGCCGCTTCCCACACGGCCGAGGTAAACCGAAAGCTGCGCCGCGACTGGTTGCCGCTTCCTACACGGCTGAGGTAAACCGAAACTGCGCCGCGACTGGTTGCCGCTTCCTACACGGCCGAGGTAAAACGAAAGCTGCGCCGCGACTGGTTGCCGCTTCCTACACGGCTGAGGTAAAACGAAAGCTGCACGGCGACTGGTTGCTATGGGCAACAAAGATTTTCTGCTTTGATAAGAGTGGTGCCGGCCTACTTTTCATGGACTCACATTATTCCGGATTTACCATCTCATTACAGTAAATTTGCCATTACTAATTATAATAAACGAGCCATTTATGAAGGCGTTGGAGGTTCGCCGGCGCAACAGTCCTGCTGAGCGCTAATACAGTCACTAGTCGCTTTGTTTCAGCTCACCTAAAAATAGTCGCTGGTTGATCATCACTTGGCGTAAACAGATAATCATTGTCCTTCAGCAACTTTACAGGGAGGTGTGGATTTTTTTCATTTCGCCCTCCCATTTAACGCTCAGCGGTTCCCAAAAAGACGTAAATACGTGCGACTGATCCTCAGATGAAGAGTCCGTGCCGCGTTCCCTGGCTGTTTTGGTCTTTGAAGATACGCTCGCTGCAGCACCGACCGTTCTGTCGTACCAGCGAGAAACCGCGGCGCTCGTACGTATTTCAGTGTGTTCAGAGGACTCCGCAACCAATGAAAGTGTGTTGGGGGAAGGGTTCAGGGCTTATTCACACGACCGTAAATTTGGCGCGTGACATGTGGTGAATGGAGTCCATGAAAGTAAATGGATCTTTCACATTTGCATATAAGCACTGCATGTGCGCAAGAAATAGCGCTATCAAGAGTACCGCAAGAGTGCGAACCCTAAACTAATGTATGAGTTACGCAATATAGTGAAGGGCAACGATTTATACGCAACACCGCTATGAAGCAAAGCGGGGAATTAAGGCAGTCACACCTCATATGACCCTGCGCGTTAGATACGCGGTCACGCACAGTACACCGGCTGCCATACATGGTCTCAGCCGACATCACAGACCGGTACGACACTGCGGGCACCGGTTTACACATACCGGTGGTGTGAACGAGGCCCAACTAGTTGATGAATATCATCGGGTCCTGCGCCAATGTCTGCAACTATTCGCTCTATGTAAAAGCTTTAATGACTATTCAGATGATGGTGGTCCTGTGTAAAGCCAACCAAATAGGCACTTTCACACTTGGCAGAAAACTTCCCCCTTGGCCCGGGGATTCCCCTTGGCCCGGGGATTCCCCCCAGCCAGGATTCCCCACAATACGTGCAAATTTGCAAATGGGGAAAGACAACAAACCCGCATGAAAACCCACACGTATGAGACACGGATTTTCCGTCACGTCAAAGAACACCATTACCGTACGCCTCGCTGGATTTACCATCAGACGCCGAACTCAAAAGCTCCTGGTCGTCGTCCCCCCCCCCCCCCCCCATTACAAAACCCACAACAGGACCCCAAAACGAATCACCCCCAATTTATATTACTTCTCACATGTAGCAGAGAGACCGTCCGCAGCCTCCCATCATCCCGGGACGCGCCATTCAGGACTCTAGAGAACCCCGCGCCCCCCCTCCATGTAGCGGCAGATATATTTGTCACCCAGCTTTCCTAGAAAAGCAGAATTGATGCTTTTGATGGGGATTTTGGGGAAGATCTCAACCCATTCTTGTAAGGAAAAAAATTTAACAGACGTTTTATAAGGTTTTTACTCAACGTGACACATATTAGCGAGTCATCCATGATAAAAATAAAAAAAAAAATGGCGAGGCACGTACAAGTTACTGCCCGTAAACCTCCAGCGGATGACGCCTCCATAATTCATGCATTGATCATTTTCAGGGCTGATGGCAAATGATCAGCCACAGGGGATGAGCTCAGTGATAAACCAGAAGTACTACAAGTCCCAGCACACAGCAGCAAGGTCAAGGGGACCATAGTGTAGTCTTCAGCACATGACTATAATAAGGCATCCTCTATAGTGCATGCATATATATGGGCATGCAGAATGGCAAGCCCTGTGCAGGCACAAAGGGTAGGATGGTGGGCAGCTCCTGCAGGTCACCAGCAGCTCTGTGCTACACATGCAGCGGGGAAGCCCGAGCCGCTGATTACGCACCTGATAAGAGCAGCTATGGACGGGCCGCTGAGACCTGCAACTGACTGACTGGAACACTTCCGACCCCCGCTGACATCACTCACACTCTCCCCCTCCCTTATCTGACTATTTCCCAATATGTCTCCATTACACCAGCCATTTTTTTGGAGTCACCCGTCATACTTTGGTCAATAAATCTACGACAAAATGGCGTCGCTGTGTGCGTGTTAGCCAGGTGCCAGCATAGGATTGGTTTAAGGTGTGTCAGGTGACCAAACTGTAATGGGAGGCGCTTCCTTGGTACTCTCGCTGTCCCGCCTTAACCAATTAAGATAAGGCACTCTGACACGCCCACTGATAATATCCAATAGTAATGTTTATGCAAAATAGAAGGCGGGGCACAGTGACCGGTTGCGGGGCGACAGCTTGGAGTGTAGATTTTACAGCTGAGACTCGTCGGCAGAGCGGCTGATTAGATCGCAAACAGTGAATGGAGCTGCACGGAGTCTCCTTGAGATCTGCTGCATTCCATTTCAACGTGTCAGCTGATCCTCAGCTGCTGTTGCCTAGCAACAGATTGTCAACGTTCTCTTTGTCGCTACACTACTACTTCTCACTATTGGGAGGGTTTAATAAGCGGATACTTTTTTTCATCCATCACATATCACTATTGTTTTTTGCAGGATGCGTTGTATTTTTAGCGCACTGTTTTGAGTTACATATATTATTTTGTATAAATTTTATTTTCTAGGAGGTGCGGACCATGGGAAAAAAAAAAGTCATTTTTGGTGATTTTTTTTTTACTTTTTGATGATCTATATTAAAAAAAACCCTGATAACCTGCAGTCTTCACATGCGATCCACAGTGATCACCAATACCCCAATTTACATGGGCCAACTGCTGGATAAACGAGCGGGTGACGTCACCGCTAGTTCGCATGCAGAGCGTTAAGGCAGGCCAAGTATCACTCACTTCCCACTGACTCCTTGCTCAACGCCTCACATTCTATGTGAAACAATGAGGGCGCGTTTACACGCAGCGAGCAATCAGCCATGATTTCTATGTTGGTTGAAAGTGAGCGACAAACAAATAGTGAACGATGATTTTGCATTTAGACGTAACGATTCATTTAGACGTAATTCACTTTAACAAATTTTGCGCTATAATAGTTTCATGTAATTGGCCCTTAGGGCTTATTTAGAGGACCTTATATCGGCTCAGTTTTCACGCCGAGCCGATATACGGTGTCCTTGTCTGCAGGGGAAGGGGAGGATGGAAGAGCCAGGAGCAGGAACTGAGCTCCCGCCCCTTCCCTGCCCCTCGCCACTATTTGCAATGGGGGGCGGGAGCTCAGTTCCTGCTCCTGGCTCTTCCATCCTCCCCCCCCCCCCCCCCAGACAAGGACACCGTATATCAGCTCAGCGTGAAAACCGAGCCGATATACGGTCGTCTAAATAAGTCCTTAGGTTTGTTTTACACGGGTGTTAATATTGCACGATGCAAGAGGGAGTAAGAACGCAGAATTGTGAAACCAATGATTTTCAATGGTTTAATTCCCACTTGCGATGTTTTCACTCATGCGTGAAAAAAAAAAAATCAGAGCATGTCCTATCTTTCTGCGTTTTACAATATTTTAGCACCCATTTCCCTATGGAGCCTCCTTTTTTTCGCAACGCAGTTTTCATGCGATGCCAAGGCGTTTTTTAACATTACAAAGTCATATTGAATTTCACACTAAAAAGTCACGCAAGAAAATTTCAAGCGGCAGCGATGTTTTTGCAAGAAAAAGCAGTGATGATGCTCACAAATCACAGGAACAAAGACGTGATTTTGCAGCGATTTTCTCACAGCAATATCGCAGTCCTCCGTGTAACACTACCCTTTAGCCTAAAAATAAGATGACATCTTTCTACTCTGTTTAGAAAACGTTTCAGCAGTTATCCCATTATCGTCACAGACAGAATCACAATGACACTAATATATAGATAACACCGAATCCACATTACTATAGGTGATGTCACAGCTTACCTCCTCCCCCTCACTACACAATGTAGTCACAGAGCATGCCACAACACTCTCCCAGAGAAGTCACTGGATCAGCTTCTATCCATTAGAGCTTATTCAGATGTGCGTACATCGGCCAGGTTTTCACGCATGGCCGATATATACTGTCCCCCTCTGCAGGGGGACGGGCTGGGAGCAGTGCAATGAGCTCCAGCCCCCTCTCCGGCCCTCGCCACTATTTGCAATGGGAGGGGCAGGATGGGGGCGAAACTTAACTCCACCCCTGTTTCACCTCTTACATTGCAAACAGTGGCGAGGGGCAGAGAGGGGGCGGGGGCTCAGTGCACTACTCCCGTCCCGCCTCCTCCTCCTGCAGAAAGGGACAGCGTATATCGACCAGGCGTGAAAACCCGGCCGATATACGCACGTCTGAATGAGCCCTTATATGAATGGCCCATGAAGCTGCTGTAAAGTATCTCTGAATGCAAATCAGGCGAAACAGCCGCATCCATAGTTATGTACAGACAATAACATTTAGAAAAATCTCCAAAACACAAAAGACCAGATTAGAAAAATTGAAAATGTTTCACTATCTGGTTTTAATTCATAGAAAATATTATAGACGACGCATTCCCTTTAAAGGGGTTGTCTGAGTTTAGAAAAAAAAATTAACACGGCTAGGCATTCCATAAAATATTGAAAAAAGCTATATTTACCTCTCTTTCTCCTCTTCTCCCCCCCCACCCCCAGCAAAGACAGGAAGTCAGGCGATTGCTGCAGCCAATCAGAGGATGCCCAGGATGTAAGTGCTCAGGTCAAGAGAGCTGGTGGTGATGTTGTGGCCTCTGATTGGTTGCAGCAGTCACCAGACTTCCAGTATCTGCTGACAGCGGGGTCATCACTGGAGCCGCTCCACTGTCTCTCGGGGGAGCGAGAAAGAGAACCCGGCGACCATAGCGCAATTGTGCTCTATGGTCGCCAATATACCCACGTCATCCCTAAGTGACGGCATGGGAAATACAAACAAGCAAAAGAAAAGAAGTATTGCACATGACCGACCACCTGTGAGAGTACGTGGTCATATGCAGTACCCTGTTTCCCTGAAAATAAGACATACCCTGAAAATAAGACATAGCATGATTTTCCAGAATTTGAGGATGCAAAATGATTTTTCAGGCTTTTTGAGGATGCTTGAAATATAAGCCCTACTCCAAAATTAAGCCCTGCTAACAGTTAATTAAAAAAGTCAATTTATATAGTGTCCAGGCAGCTATACATGTAAAAAAGTTAAACCTTTTTGAACAAAAATTAATATAAGACACTGTCTTATTTTCGGGGAAACACGGTACAATAACCGGCCATATTCAGGGTCTCAGCCGGGCTCACAGCTGAAATCCACTGCGGGCCTCCGCAAGCTTATTCTGCTTACAGTCATGTGAGCCCGGCCTTAAAGGGGTTTTCCAGAACTTAAAACAAAAACTTACAGGCGTAAAATAGTACAAAGTAAAAAAAAAAGGTTCACTCCCTGCTCCAGCAGCTGCCCGTCCAACATTGGAGACCGGTCTCCGCAGTACGGAAACTGGAAGAAGGCGAAGGGTGCTCACGTGCACAGCGACTGCCTGTTGGCTTCTTCTGGGCTCCAAGCAGTGGGGGCCAATGTGAGTGCTGGCCATCTGCATAGAGCGCTGTGGTATAGATGAGCATGGTATAAAAGTAACAAATCTGCTCTAATTACCGTGCATGGTTCAGCTCGTTGTCTTCTCCTCTGTGCCCCTTAGTAACTTTCCCCTTCTGAGGCCTGCTTACGTCTTTTATACCCCATTGATGCTAACGCAGTTTGTTCACTCGTTACATGGAGACACCCAGTCTCATCTTCAGAGTGATCACATAAACTCTAGATTTCGCTTTACCACTCCCCCCCCCCCCTTTCTTTATAATATTGTTAAGGAAGAATGATGGTGCCAATTCCTTATCACCCAGGTCAGCCCTGTACGCATCCAGAGGTCACCTTTCGTTTACACCCCGTAGTTTTAGTTGGTGACGCATTGTTCACTCATATTTGCCATCAGTAAAGCTATCTGGGAGACTCTTTTGATGTGACTATCTGGGTAAATGATGAGCTCTCTGCGTACTGATAAGGTGCATTCTATTTGGACATGCAACTAAACCATCACACGACCGTATTTGAATTGCGGAATCTGCGATGATCACCAGCGCAGACGATCTGCGATATTCTGCATCCATTACAAGAATAGAACATTCGCATGTCCGATCACATGAGCATGTTCTATTCTTGTGCGGATTCCTCGCGGATGGCATCCATTGAAGTCGATGGAAGCCGTCCTGCCCATGGCCCATCCACAATTAACATTGCGGATAGGTCGCTGGTATCCATGTCATCTGCTAGCGACGGCACGGGAAAAAGAAAGATTTTTTTTTTAATTATGTACCGCACATGTCTGAAAGCGGCTCGCCATGACCATCCGCAATACTGGAATTGGATAGGGCCGTATTCCCGCATGTGGAATCAGACCTGTCCATGTGAGACTGGCCTAAATGAAATAGGCTATAAACTAGAACGTAATGATCCCCCGTGCACAAGCGGTTCGGATTCCTCTTTTGGGAGGCCCGCAGCGGATTCTGGCTGTTTATTACTTTAGAACTACTTTTTCTTTGCCACCACATTCAGTTGGACCCCCATTGATCGGCAGGTAATGCCTGATCCTATGGATAGGGGGATAACTTGCTATGGTGGGATAACCCCTTTAAGCATGTAGACGCTAAAGATTCCTTTAAAGTCATAAATAGATTTTTGTTTGCACAGTTTTAAGATACATGGTAGATACATTGTAAATTAATATTACCAGGAGGAAAAAAAGTGGAGAACTCATTTATAAAATGCGTAAGTGTTCCTTTAAAAGCAGTTGTCTATGGGGGCTCTCTTAATTATGTGCTAAAAGAGACCCAACCATTATTATAGTTATTACCATGAATTTATATTTTCCCTTGCCAACATATTCTATAAAGCAGTACAAGGAATTCACTCAGCAGCCCCTTTATCCACTGGGGCTATCCTTTTATCACACTGAGAGGCGCCAGGCCATAATGTTTAACAGGTTGGCCTATCATAGTAATTTACCACCTATTAACAGCATAAGTGAAAATTGTCTGATTGGTGGGCATCTGAACTCTGGGGCCCCCAGCGATCATGGAAATAGGGGTCCGAGTCTCACCGTATGAAGGGAGAAACAGTCCATACACCTCTATGATAATAAGGGCTCCTTCACATGGGCGCTGTGAAGGATCGGCTGCATTTCCCGTTTTAACGCCCATTCAGATGGCTGGGCTGCGGCATATGGGGTGGGGGGAGAGAGTTTAGCTGCCGGCAAAGGGACGGGGCAGAAGCTAGTGTGTTAAACTCCTGCCCCCTCTCTGCCTCTTGCCGGTTACCAGCAAGGGGTGGGGGCGGGACAGGGCAGGAGCTTAGCAGAGCTAGTGTGCTAATCTCCCGCCCCGTCCCGCCCCCTCCAGCAGCCAGCAAGGGGTGGAGAGAGGGAGAAAAGGGGGAGGGAGTTTAGCAAAGCTGCTGCTAAACTTCCTCCCACCTCCTTTTCCGGCAGTTCTCATAGGCTCCCATAGGAGTCTATGTGACTGGTTGGCATATTCCGGCAAAAGATAGGACCAGACCTATCTTTTCCGTCTGGGCGTAAAAACGGCCGGAATGCACACCGTATGTGCTATCTTTTCTCGCCGGCCAATTTTACGTTCCCGAAAATCACCCATCTGAACAAAAGCAGTGAAATCCAATGCTTGAGATAGTCGCGATTTTCAGCCAGTGTTTTATCGCAGCGATAATACGCTCGTGTGACTCCAGCCTAATGGAGATAGCTGAGTACAGCGCCTGACTTCTGCCAGCAGCCCCACAGAGATTCATAAAGCAACTAGACTATTGATTATAAAAGCCTACAATCTAAAATATACATTTATTGGCTTTTTAGTACACTTTTGTACATGACTCACTTCATCCATTACACAGCAGTCTCCCCGTTATCCACTTCTTTTCCAGTCTTTACTCGTCTGTGGTGAATGCATTAAATGATATCTAAGGTGTGTTGTCAGAAAATAATGGAAAAGGTTGAGAACCCCGAGTTAATGGAAAAAAGTCATGCAAGAAGTTATTAGTGAAATAAAAAATGTGACCTCAAATACCTGCACAGGTGTGAAAAGTATTGTTGGCTTTATGCGCAAAATATACTTTGCGGACTTCAGAGAATATTCGCACCGTTTCGAATGTGAAGACTTAAACTAGAGATAAGTGAGCATACTCGGTAAGGACAATTACTCGAGCGAGCATTGTCCTTAGCGAGTACCTGCCGACGCGGGTGAGCGGTGAGTTACGGGAGTGAGCAGGGGGAGCGGGGGGGGGGAGAGAGATCTCCCCTTCGTTTCCCCCTGCTCTCCCCCGCCGCACCCCGCCCCCGCCAGCACCCAAATCTTTTCTTCCGAGCGGGCAGGTATTCGCTAAGGACAATGCTCGCTCGAGTAATTGTCCTTAGCGAGTATGCTCGCTCATCTCTAATTAAAACATTTCTACTCTTCAGTACATGACTCTTCTTAAATTGCTTTTCTTCATCATATTATATCTAATTGTCGTTGGGGGACAATCAGTAGACCCAAAAAATATTAAATTGCTACTCTTACACTAGAAAAAAAATATTAGATTGGAAAACCTTTTGAGCTATAAAGTTCTCTTAAACTTTAATAAGAACAAACTTTTTAGAAAAGATGGGACATTTTTGTTCTGCCCTTTGAATAGAAATACTGAACAGCAGTCTGGGAAGCCAAATAATCAACTGCCGGATGGATTCTAGCTCAGCGGTGCAGACACAGAGGCAGCGGTAGAACCCGGTCAATTCATGGGAGATTGCAACCATTTGAATGTTTTTCCATTTTACAAACTGATATAAATGGAAGCAACGGAGGAGCTAAAATAAGCTGGAAATGTTTATTTCTTCTAATTTAAGAAACGAGTACTACAAAGAAATATGGTGCTACAATAGAGGGGGAAGAGGGGTTGATGCAGCATTGTAGAATTGGTTACTTAAAAGGGTTGACCAAGATTAAGAAAATTTTTACAAAGGGGTCCCAGTATGTGAACATAGTAAAGGGCTGATAGAGCTCCTACTCACCACTCCGGCTCCAAGTCTCCGCTGGCCTGCTTTGTTTACAGGTTGCAGTCACCCTACGATGTCCCGTAAATTTGCTGCAGCGGCGGAGAAGCAAGTCTAATGATGCGGTAAGACGTAACGATATTATTCAAAAAAATCTTTCCAATGAGCGAATGTGAACCAATTGTTCAGTTTAAACGCAAGCCAACAACCAAACGCAGAACGAGAATCGCGCACTTTTCATTCGTTGTTCAGTTCCAGCAGGAATAAAAATCATTGGTGGATCATTCACATAGGCATGTGGAACACCGAACGAAAAGTGAGCAATTCTTAACGATGATCTGTCTAAACAGGCTGTAGGAACGCGAACGAGTGCGAACAAGTTAGCGGTGGCATCACTTGCTCGTTCAAACAAGAATCGCCTCATCTAAAAGGGACATAAAGTATATTGAGAAGAGTATTGTATTAGCAAGGGCAGCTTCACACTACCGTATGCACAAAAACCCTTGCGTAAGCGCAGTGCGCCATGAACTATCAGCGGGACGCGAGCTGAAAGAATCTTAGCAGCGCTGCTGACTGTGAAAACAGCCGTCACCGCTGATCAGAGTTCATGGCTCAATTCAAGAAAACTAGAATTGAGCAAGGAACTCGTGCACGAAAACTGCATGATGTCTGTGCATTTAGAACCAACCATTCTGGCTCAAATGATGGCTTTAAGCGAGAATCGTTGGGTCTAAATGGGCCTTTAGTCACTGAATTGATGATGTGGCAGCTCGACTCTTGACCACGACAACCAATCACTAGCCACAGCGGTAACATAAATAAAGAATGGAATAACAGGGAAATATAGGCCAAGGAGCAGCAGCGATTTAGAATGTAAGTACTCTCGTACATTGGAGATTTTTTTTTAATAATTTTATACTAAATTTTATTTTATTTTCTAATGTATAAGACTTGAAAAGCTCTTTGAACTATAAGGTTCTCTTAAACTTCAATGAGAACAAACAAAGTTGGCCATTTTTGTTCTGCCCTCTGCATAGTCTCTACCAATGCAATAAGATGTTCATATTACATGTAGAGATCTGATATAAACCTGTGCATTCCTCATATCATGAACTCCTACAAAGTGTATCCGTGGGAACTATTGGCCCTTCCTCACCTCGGGTTCATGTCTTACATTTTAGGTTCTCATAGTGCCATGTTTTACAATGCTGCCCTTTGTGAGACATCTGGGTAGTACAGTGCCTCTCTCATGATATACAGGGCTTTGAGTCACAGCTTGACTGAAGTTATGGAGAAGATAATTGTCTTTAATGAAAATCTGGCCTTCAGTAGTCTGGAGGTTTTCATTGCTGACAGGAGATCTGGTCCAATCTGTCACTGGAGATTAGGTATAATACCGTCGATCCTATAGAACTTGTTACTACGTATCACTAGAATAGAATGGATGTGCCCTATTTAGACCGGCTCACATGACATTGACTGACTGTGGAAGGAAAGAATAATACCTCAAACTCAACGGTCAAATGAAATGAAAAATGTGTTTTCGAGAACGGGCTAAGTGGTGTAAAGAAGTGGTTCTCAATGTAAAATTTCTATCCAAATGTGCGGTTCTGCAAGGAATTGTGATTTATAATGTATTTTATCTACATTGACAACAGTAGAGTTGAAAGACTTAAAGGGGTTGTCCCGCGAAAGCAAGTGGGGTTATACACTTCTGTATGGCCATATTAATGCACTTTGTAATGTACATTGTGCATTAATTATGAGCCATACAGAAGTTATTCACTTACCTGTTCCGTTGCTAGCGTCCTCGTCTCCATGGTGCCGTCTAATTTCACCTTCTAATCGCCCGATTAGACGCGCTTGCGCAGTCCGGTCTTCTTCTTTTCTCAATGGGGCCGCTCGTGCCGGAGAGCGGCTCCTCGTAGCTCCGTCCCGTCACGTGCCGATTCCAGCCAATCAGGAGGCTGGAATCGGCAATGGACCGCACAGAAGAGCTGCGGTCCACCGAGGGTGAAGATCCCGGCGGCCATCTTCACCAGATAAGTAAGAAGTCACCGGAGCGCGGGGATTCAGGTAAGCACTGTCCGGTTTTTTATTTTTAACCCCTGCATCGGGTTTGTCTCGCGCCGAACGGGGGGGCTATTGAAAAAAAAAAAAACGTTTCGGCGCGGGACAACCCCTTTAAATTCTTTTTTGCATCTCATTGTCTTCCTGAAATCAATACCACAACCAGTAATTACCGATTCTGACCAACGGCGTAATGATCAGTTCTCGCAGTTCTTCAGGGGGAAGGTGCCACTTTCAAAAGAATTGTCCTCAGGACACAGATACAGTTAATAACTATGGTGGTAAAATGAACCGTTGGCTCTTTGCCTGGTCGCTTATTCTACAAAACCAGAATTGAGTTTGGGAGCACACAGAAGATGTTAGGCGATGCAATGATGTCACTGCACTGGTGTAACTATAGGGGATGCAGGGAATGCGGTTACATCCAGGCCCAGGAGCCTTAGGGGGCCCATAAGGCCTCTCTTCTCCAAAGAGGGAGCCCAATAGTATGAATAAAGCATTATAGTTGGGGGCCCTTCACAGGTTTTGCATTGGGGCCCAAGAGCTTCAAGTTACGCCTCTGGGTTAAGGGGTTAAGAGAAGTTGGGGGGCCCCCAAGATAAACTTTTTCACATAGGTCCATGAGCCTTTAGCTACGCGCTTGCGTCATTGCATTGTGCCGCGCTATGGACAGCAGGCAGGAAGAAGAGGAGTCAGCTGCTCATCATGAGAATGGAGTTAGGCGAGTTTCATTTTTTTGCTTATTGGTACAAACAGGAGCTCTATGAATGGGGTGAGATAACGCATACTGATAAAAGAAGTCCTAACATATGAGGGTAAATAAGAAAGTGATCATTCCATGTCTGAAACTTTTTATCTATTGGAATGGCTGTGAATGGCTGTGAATGGCTATGAACAATGTTATTTAAGTTTCCTTACTCTACTAATGTATGCTTTACCTTTTCAGACCGTGATTAGAACCATGGATCTGAGGCTAAAACAAAGAACTGTCAGTGAATTTCTGGTGAAAGAGTGGTGTGCACCTAAGGAAATCCATAGGCTGGCTGCACACGACCTGGTCATATTCCGCATACTGACATGCGTAGTACAGTTGTTTTTTTTTTAGACCCCGGCTTTTTCTGCGTCGTCACTAAGTGATGACGCAGGTACCCGCAAACTTTCCGCAATGTCATTGCAGAAGGGCCGTTGAACAGACGGCTTCTCTTGACTTCAATGGAAGCTGTTCGTGCAGAATCTGCATGGAAATAGAGCATACTGCGATTTTTGCTCTGCGAATGGAAAATCGCAATTGAGATGGTTTGTAGGGACACTGCCATAGACAATAGCAATGTGCAGTATTGGGTGAAGAAGTTTCAAGCAGGAGTAACTGAAATTGCAGATATGCCGAGGAGCGTCCATCCGTCAACTTTAGTCACCAATGAGACCTGACAACCTGCTGATGAGTTGATTTGAGGTGACAGACGCAGCACCGTTCAGAATGTTAATGATGCATTGCATGTGTCATTTGGATCTGCACAAGCGATGATTACTGACACACAGTTTGTGTTAAGTGGGATCTCAAAATGTTGACAATCGGAGGAGGTGGGTGGAGGTCTGTCAAGAGCTCCGGGATGCCTTTAAAGCTTAGGACAGGACTTCAAAAATATGTTCACTTGGGCCATACCTGTGTCATTCTTCACAACCCAAGTGGTTGCCAAAACAGGGTGGTGTGTGGTGCCTCTTCCACTTCTCAGCCCTGATTTAGGCCCTTCTGAATTCCACCTGTTTGGGCCTATGAAGGATAGCCTACGTGGAAAGAAGTTCAAAAACTTGGATGAAGTAAAGCTGTAAAGTCATGGGTCAGGAAGCAAACACCTCAATTCTTCCAAACTGGCTTTCATACTTGGGTTCAACGATGGCGTAAATGTATTGCATGTAATGGTGACTATCCTGAACAGTAATTTTGTGTACAGGAGAGTACATGCTATAAGGGTGGTTTCATATCTACGTTGGTACCTCTGATCGGTATTTCCGCTGCCGATCCGGCATGCGACAGTTTTTCTTCTGGCTAAAAACCAAACAGCTAAGCAGAAACTGAATGGACCCCATTATAGTCAATGGGGGCCATTCCATGAGAAGGAGCTGCTGGAGGATGTAAATCATTTTCTACGTCAAGAGCAGCAGATTCTTCAGGGTCCGTATAGCTCACACAGTAGCTGCAGACCTCAATCATTGTGTGCCCTGTTGAGGATAAAACGCCTGCATACAATAGCATTCCAGACTGGCTTACCTTTGTAGATTTTGTTTACCTTGACCAGAAATAAATTCTCTTTCAAAGCTGGAATACAAGAGAGGTCATTTGGAATAATTATATGAAAGTAAAGACAGAGGTGGATACGCAGGGACCAAACAGAAAATGACTCACGAATCCTATATAGAGACGCTATTGTTACTTAGTGGGGCTTATACGAGGGGTTGCTGATAAGTCTTTGGCTTTTTGGGGTTTTTTTGTTTCTATGGTAACAAATGTTACATCGCATGAAAGCCTTATGTGTCTAATATATGTTTTCAAAATGTTGTGTTTGTAGCTTATGGCAGCAGTGATCTCGGCATGCGGGAAAACAAAATGGCGGAGTCTAAGGCGATATTCACAGCAAATGAGAGCAGAGGAGTGATAAAATTCTTGTTTCTGCAAGGAAAGTCCGCGAAGGATATTCATGGTGATATGTGGCAGACATTGGGGGATCGATGCCCTTCATATTCTACAGTTAAGAACTGGGTTACCAAATTTAAAACGGGCCACTTCAGCACCAACGATGAGGAACATCCTGGACGACCAAGAGAGGTTGTTGTTCCAGAGATGGTCGATGCTGTGCACTACCTCATGCTGGAGAATCGGCCAATTTCAGCTAAAGGAATAGCAGACATCATGGGGATTTCTGGTGAACGTGTTTGTGTTATTATCCATGAACATTTGAGCATGAAGAAGCTATCTGCAAAGTGGGTCCACAAATGTTTGACAACAGATCAGAAAAGAATGCGAGTGAAAACTTTCCGGTCCATTTGTCAGCGTTTCCGGTCAGATAAGAACTTCCTGGATTGACTGGTCACTATGGATGAGACCTGGATTTATTTGTATGATTCTTCTCGCCCAAAAAAGGTGATGGCGTCTGTGTTCTGGGATAAGGAGGGCGTGCTGCTAGTGGACTACCTTCAAAATGGTTCCACCATCAATGCAAGGTAATATATTGAACTTTTGGACCAATTGAAGGCAGCTCTGAAGGCCAAAAGGCACGGCAAGCTGTCCAAAGGAATCTTGTTCCTGCCAGACAACGCCTCCGCTCACACTGCGCAAGCGACCACGGCAAAACTGGTGCAGCTAGGCTTCCAGCTGGTTGACCACCCACCTTATTCACCAGATCTAGCTCCCTCCGACTATCATCTGTTTCCAAACCCTAAGAAACACCTCAAGGATACCAAATTTCACACCATTTCTGATGCCATTGCTGCTACAGATGACTGGTTTGAGGCACAACCGAAATCCTTCTTTTTGCAAGGCTTACAGAACTTGGAATACCGATGTAAGAAGTGTGTTGACATCAGTGGAGAGGATGTGGAATAAATGTAAAGTTTCATCTTCCTATCTTGTTTCTTTCTGGGTAAAGCCAAAGACTTATCAGCATCCCCTCGTATCACAGCATGCTCTATTTTGCCGCGGACTTTGCTTGGTCGGCCTCCACTGAAGTCAATGGAGGTGTCTGATACACAGCCCATAAGCATTTAACATTGTATATGGGCTGCGGGTACCTGGGCTAAGTTATGGTAAGGAGATACAAATAAAATTTAAAAAAAAATTGTACTGCATATCACCGACTGTGAGCCCAGGCGACCATACGCAATACAGGTTAATGCTGTAAGCAGAGTCACCGGCTGGGCTCACAGACGTAATCTGCTGCGGGCCTCCCGCATGTGGAATACAATCCGGTCGTGTGAGCCTGGCCTTAGACAGTTCAATGTTACACTTAAAATGTGCCACATTTATCGCTGAATGATAAATTTGTCGCATTTTAAAACTGTTAAGTCTAAGTTTAGACTACCTGTTAGTTGCTTAATTTCCACCAAAAATTCTGCCAATATTTAGGCACAATTTGTTTCAATTTGGCACAATTTAGGCCATGTCCTTTTTTTAGCTGTAGTGTCCTCCAGGGTAGTCGCACAATCATCAATCCTGTAACACCTAGCTACATGCTCCTAGGAGACACAGAATGTACCTTACAGCGGAAAGACCCTATCTTCCCCTTTCTTAACAAGCTTAAGCTAACTACTTGGCAACAGCTGGTTGCTGATTGGCTGCTTGTCATTCTATCCCTAATTGGTAGAGAGGGAAGAATCAGAGCCAAGAGTGGGAAAATGAGCAGAGTGAGGCAGGATGTTAGGAAGTGTTTAGAGAGAAAGTGCGGGAGAGAAGACAGGAAGTGAAAGAGGAGTTAGAGGGAGTTGTGAGGAGGTTGTCATCGGAGTAGGACGTGAAAGGAGGTGCTCCTCAGTGTGCAGAGGATTAACATTGCCCAGAGGAGGAAGCAAACATCTACAAGCTTCCCAAATTAAGCGCAGTTTGGAGGAGAAAGTGTGGGACCAACCTTCCTAACAGTGAGTTACACGAGCCCCTGTTAAAAGTAAAAGGCAGGGGAAGTGAAAAAGGACCATCATTAATTTAACTTCATCAACTCCTTAATCGTCTGCTAGAAATGAACCCTCAGATAACTAGGACTGTGGGAATTCTACTGAGTAACCTTTCAATACAAAAAGAGAGAGAGTTAAAGGTTTAACTTGTTGTTATACTATACTTGAACTTGGAGCAATGTTGTTTAAATGCAAAGCAATACCTCTGCACATGGATGAACTGTATATATTGTCTTCTGAACGTTTTACTAAAAACTTTAGTAAACTGCATAGCTCCAGTTTGCAAATCAAAGCTACCAGGACTCATGTCTATTATTTCTCTACTAATCCTTGGAGTCACTAAATGAAGAGGTACTGGCGTCACGTGACAAACCACTATTGAGAATTACTAACCCTAGTAACCCTTTCGCCACTGTGCGCAACCGAGCCAGGCCCTTTGCCACTATTGCCGGGAGAGATTGCAGAGCCACCCATGACATCCATCTTGTTTCCCCTGTGGTCTCCCCCACTTTGGTGCGCCCCCACTCAGACTCTGCACAGCCAAGTCGGGAAAAACTGTCTGAAAATGTTTAAAAATGCAAGATAAATGAGGTGCAAGCATGAAAGACAGTTTGCTTGTGTAATTTGTACCAGAAAACTTGTATTTTGAACAGTAAATAAGCCCCATTGTGTTTCATTCTATAAAATGGATATGTCACGGCTTGGAAAATTCAGAAAAGCAGATGTCAAAACCTCACTCAGCAATTGCTGGTTTTCATTTATGTTCTCTGAAGAAATGCAGCTTCCCACAGTGACATATTATTCTATATTTTAAAAGTGCGCCCATTACAACAATACAGTGCTGCCTACTGACTACGGCTTTGTGTTGGCATGTGAAAGGGAAGAAAGTTGTTCAAGCACCAAGGTGACAACTGGCTGTATAGAAAGGAACATTTTAATAGTGGCATTAACCCTAATAATTCCAGAATGTTCCAATGTACATTGCATATAATAGCTTTGCACTCGACGTTCTGTGCTTAGTTATATTTCTATACTTGTTATTGAAGCTTGGGTTAAATAATTGTTGGATGCTTTAAATGCTCTGATAACACAGTGCTTGGGACTATAGATGCCAATACGGTTCCAGTACTAGCTATTACTATCACGACTGCCATTGTGTGTATATGGGCATTATCTTCTGACACAATACTGGGCATTACCTTGCGTCAGGCATAAGCACTTTTACCCTGGTGGTAGCTTTAGGAAATGCCTGTATTGTGTTTTGTTCCCTATGTCCCTTTTATATGTGCAACAGTATGAGCGATGACGTCACCGCTAAGGTCGTGCAGAGCATTTACACTAACAGACTTCACTGCTGGATCGCGGGCATCTCGCTCAGCACTTCGCCTTCTATGTGTGGGGGGCACGGAACAAAAAGACCGCTATCAAGCCATTTTTTAAAATTTATTTATTTATTTTAAAAGGGTTGTCCCGCGCCGAAACGGGTTTTTTTTTTTTCAATAGCCCCCCCATTCGGCGCGAGACAAACCCGATGCAGGGGTTTAAAAAAAAACCCGGATAGTACTTACCCGAATCCCCGCGCTCCGGTGACTTCTTACTTACCTTGTGAAGATGGCCGCCGGGATCTTCACCCACGGTGGACCACAGGTCTTCTCCCATGGTGCACCGTGGGCTCTGTGCGTTCCATTGCCGATTCCAGCCTCCTGATTGGCTGGAATCGGCACACGTGACGGGGCGGAGCTACGAGGAGCAGCTCTCCGGCACGAGCGGCCCCATTCAGAAGGGAGAAGACCGGACTGCGCAAGCGCGTCTAATCGGGAGATTAGACGCTGAAATTAGACGGCACCATGGAGACGAGGACGCTAGCAACGGAGCAGGTAAGTGAATAACTTCTGTATGGCTCATAATTAATGCACGATGTACATTACAAAGTGCATTAATATGGCCATACAGAAGTGTATACCCCCACTTGCTTTCGCGGGACAACCCCTTTAAGTCAAAATGTGTTTTTTATTAGTCTTTTACAAAGCTTACACCAAGGCTGACATAGCCTGGAACTTGTGCAATATCAATACAGAAAGAACAATTCCAGAGGTAGGCTACACTCTAATTAAACATTTTACTACAGTCTCTATGCTTTATGTAATTAACACTAACTGACTGTTAGTGCTAGGTCAACAGATGGTCAAACAGCAGAGAAATTATTACTAAACATTATTAACCCGTATGGGAGATATGTGAACCAGTCTCAATCCCTGTGGACTGATATTCCTGCCTGGAGATCTCTGCATAGGGGCAGGAACAAGGGAAGAAGCCAGTGGAAGGGTAATTGGGGGAATACTCGAGCCCTCAGGTATGCTGGGGAAAAAAGGGATGAGTGGGACAAGAAGAGAGGGGAAGAAGAAAGGAATAGCAAGAGGGAAAGAGAGAGATTCTTCTATTAGTTGGGTAAAACCCCATTCATCAACCATTGGTCATAACTGGTAGACGTACAAAACGCCATCCGGACCTCCCATGTTGTATAAAACACCATCGATTTATTGTCTTTAGCTCTCAGTTCCTCCATATAGCTGATTTCGTCAATGGCTGTTGGCCAACTCATCCGGGTCGGAGAGGCTCACGACTTTCAAAAGCTGTGAAATCACCCTCCTCATGGCCAGGAGAAAGAATCTAAAGATTCAAGTCTTGATTGAGCCCGAAAGAATTGACAAAAGGGCTATCTCGGAAGTGAGCGCTAATGAGCCCTGTCTTAGGGTATTGTACAGGGCTGATATTTCCGATCACAGTCCAGCAATGAGTGGAGAGGACCAGCAAATATGTGAGAACGTGCCCACCCCTTCCAAACACCTCCAGCATCTGTCAGGCGATCCCAGGTACATTCTCGCCAAGCAGGCTGGAGTGTGGTACCACCTAGTCAAGAGTTCTGCTCATGGTGTTTACCTGAAACCAACATTTTAGGAGTTAATGTTAGAGCTTTGTCCAGTCATCGTCTGATAGAAGCAGGCTCTATTCCCTTTCCCAATGAGTCCTGGAACCTTGGCTTAGTGCCCAGCACCTCCCCAGACACTAGAATACCATAAACTGCGGAGATCTCATCTCTCGGGCCCCGAGGCGCCAAGCATAAATTGTCAAAAGAAGTGGATGGGACTGTCAATTTGTAAATATTGGAACCTGCTCTGCCCTTCCCTCTGTGCCAATAATCCTGGCGTCTTTGTGTGTTCTGATTACCTGTATTCCTGTTTTGCATTGTTTGTTCCTGTTCAGTTATTCTTACCTGGTTCCTGACCTCGGCTTACCTGTCTGACAACCCATTACCCTGCTATTCTGTACATTGTAGTCCTTCCGGTTCGGACCCTGCTTATACCTGATTTTGAAAGTGATTGTAATAATGATAGGCAGGGTTTTATTTTTACATGGAGATGCCATAAAAATGAATGTGGTTTAGGGGGAAGAAATTTTTTTCTTACATAAACAGCTAATGAACAAGGAAAGAAGTTGCATGAAAGGATTCAGGAACAAAGCCGAGTTTTGATTTTTGACTAGAGGGTCATTTTAATGACGGCTGTCACATGTAAACCGGCAAAAGTGAAGTAGTCAACCAAATTCAAAAATGAATGCACATAGTGAATTGTTCCTTTGTGATTGTTCCCGGTCATTGTTACAAGGCTTGTATAAAGAGTCTGACATTGACTTGCAGGAATGCTGCCTTCCAGTAGGTGGCGCTGCAGAGGTATTGTTCCATCTCCCTTATTTGCATATTACCCAGAGGAGCATGAATGGCCTTATAAGTCTCCTCACTCACTGCTTTCCCTAAGGAGAAAAGATAGCGTTCCTGACCTTTGTGATTGTTGTATCTCTGCTGAGTTGCATGGCCGCTCACTCTGTCGTACTGTTTATGTATTAGCCTTTATGTTACATTATTATTTTTGTTCAGCCTCAGAATACTTCTTAATTCACATTTGTCAATGCAAAAGTTTCCACTCTCAGGGTTTTTCACCTTGGACAACCTCTATCAGATTCTGGGTACTCTAGAGACAAGTTGACCGTCGGAGGAACTGTTTTCTATACTGCAATGCCAAAGAAGTACACATTACCCACTGAAATCAATGTGTATGCAGTGTTCTCTGGTAATCCTTCAGAGCAGAGAGCTACTTGAAATAGTCCTCAGCACTAGGTAACGGAGAGGGAATTGCTCTAAGCCCAACATGCCTTAAAGGGGTTGTCACGCGCCGAAACGTTTTTTTTTTTTTTTCAATAGCCCCCCCGTTCGGCGCGAGACAAACCCGATGCAGGGGTTTAAAAAAAAAACGGATAGTACTTACCCGAATCCCAGCGCTCCGGTGACTTCTTACTTACCTTGCGAAGATGGCCGCCGGGATCTTCACCCACGGTGGACCGCAGGTCTTCTCCCATGGTGCACTGTGGGCTCTGTGCATTCCATTGCCGATTCCAGCCTCCTGATTGGCTGGAATCGGCACACGTGACGGGGCGGAGCTACGAGGAGCAGCTCTCCGGCACGAGCGGCCCCATTCAGAAAGGAGAAGACCGGACTGCGCAAGCGCGTCTAATTGGTCGATTAGACGCTGAAAATTAGACGGCACCATGGAGACGAGGATGCTAGCAACGGAGCAGGTAAGTGAATAACTTCTGTATGGCTCATAATTAATGCACAATGTACATTACAAAGTGCATTAATATGGCCATACAGAAGTGTATAACCCCACTTGCTTTCGCAGGACAACCCCTTTAAGAGGCAGTCTGTTAAAAAGATAACTCATTAATGAGCTGCTGTTGACGTCATTGAAATGTAAGAAAAGAAGGCTTTACACGTTACATCTGTGCTGACATATGAGCTGATCCTTAAGATGACTGTGCATAATTCTCCTATTCAGTGCAAATAATTCCTTCATAAGGTTAGGTTCTCACGGCCAAATTTTAAGTTGTGCCCAAGAAACTTGGGTGCAACTCGCATCGGACAGCACATGGACATCCAACCATGTACATTGCATGGGTATTAGTGTATCTTGACGCCACCAAGAAGCTAGGGGTTTGACAGGGCTTAGATGCAGCAACGTCTCTGTCACACCCTTAGCTCCCCATTGGCTGTCTTGTATAAGGTCCTAGCAGCAGCATGTATAGTGCTTTTTGCCTGCCGTGGACAGTTAGGTTTAGGGATAATTCTCTTGTTAGGCTTATATGATTACTAGTAAATGCTTCCATGTCACACCTGTTACATGGAAGCATTGCCAGTTATAATGTAAGCCTAACAGGACAATCAGCCCTAACCCTAAGTATTCACAGCAGGCAAAAAGCGCTACACAGCATTCAGCCATGTGTTTAGCACTAGCAGGCGGCCCCTACCATCACCCCTGGCCAAGCAGTCAGTCCGGACAGAAGGCACAGGGCCAGTGGGTAGGAGCAGCTACAGCGGGGAAGGGCCGCACTCCACTGTCGTGCCGATGTTGGATTACCATACACGGCATGTGCTGCTGCCACTGGGGAGAGAAGGACAGCGGCGATGAGCAGGACCGTGCAAGGGGACAGAAGCCACACAGACACCGTCGATCAGCGGAGTTCGACAGCAACATCAGCGGGGAAGGTGACAGAAGGGAGACGTCCAGCTCGGGAGCCTGGGACAGTTACTGCAGCAGCGGGGGGGGGATAGCAGCAGGAAGCTGGTGATATTAATACTTACTGCAGCAGTGGGGAGGACAGCAGCAGGTGCCTGTGTATATTCATACTGAGCTTCCAGGACCTACTGGGTACCCATCTCAACAGCCAATCAGGTTTAGGGGGCGTCACCGGCCTGTCACTGCTCTCTCTAGCTCTACTAGATGGTGGCGTCAAGATACACTAATACCCATTGCATGTCCTATTTTTGTCCATCAAAGCAGATGAGAATAGAACGTGCAGCGATTTCTTTTTTTTTTTTGACCCTCGAGGGATTTGAAATTGCAATCGTCCAATGACTAACATACTACACTGCACTACTTATGAAGTTTAGTGTAGTATACTTTTGGCGGCTCTTTTATTAAATCCTGTCTATACCAATAGGCTGTATTGCATGGCAACGCTGGAGGCCTTAATTAGTAGTAAATAGCCAAACCCACGTTCTTTCCTTCAAAAGACTCCCAAGCCAGTATAATGGCTCTTTTACACGGGAATCTAAATCGTAATCGTCCCATGTAAATGCATGCAGCAAATGAATGAGAATCGATCAGTCCAGAGGCGTAACTTGAAGCTCCCAAGCCCCAATGCAAAACATGTAACAGGGCCCCCAACTATAATGCTTTATTCATAGTACTGGGGACCCTATATGGAGAAGAGAGGCCTTAGGGGCCCCCTAAGGCTCCTGGGCCCGGGTGCAACCGCATCCCCTGCATCCTCTATAGTTATACCAGGGGATCATTCACCTTTGAATAACCGTCTGTTTACTGTGAATGGAGGCAAGTAGGGGAAAAACTAGGTGCATCTTAGGAGCTCTATGCGCCTGCGCAAAAACATACGCCAGATCTGATCAGGAGTTCATTTTTGGTATAATTTACACCAGTTTCTGGCATAAATTAGACATAAATGTGTCGTGTTTGGAGCAGTCACATCCTGGAAAAGAGGAGGCAGCGCAAACAGCAAAAAGTCCTACATTTTTGCATAAATCTGCACTTGCAAAAAAAAATTGTGACTGTTTAACACCAAAAACTGTTGTAACATTTTTATGAGTGTCCCCCAGGCTTTCTACTGTAGCCTTATTATGGCTCCGCATAAACTGTAGTCCAAATATAGCCAAAATCTTAAAAGTTCTGTTATCCGGATCTGTATGCTTCCATATGAAATTGGAGGCACACGGAGGTACAGTACAGACAAACAGATGTCATATTACAGCTACATACAGCTCAGGGCTCATTCACACTAGCATTGTCCCTTCATTTAGCGCTCACGCCCACGGTCGTGACGGACTCCGCCAGCAGAATATTGCAGTGGAGTCTGCCATGCCCCGCCCTACAAACTCCCATAGTTACCACTACGGATCCTCCGTCCGCGTCCCGCAGGGAGTGCCGGTGCGCGTGCGCAGTGCAGCACATGACGTGCCGGCAGCGTCAGATGATGCTATAGCGGAAGTATAGCATAACGGCCAATTGTAGTCAATGGAAGCCGGCCGTGCGTATTCCCACGGCAAATAGTACATGCCGCGGGTTACTTCATGCTGTGGAATTCCGCAGCGTGAACATTGAGCGGTTAGGTTCAATAGAACCTAATAGCTGCGATGTAATGCCGTGGATTTCACACGGTGGAAATCCGGCCGTGGGCATTAACCCTTAGGCCTCATGTCCACGGTAAAAAGATAATTTAAAAATCCGCAGCGTTTTTCCCGCGCGCGGATCCGCGCCCCATAGGGATGCATTGGACACCCGCAGGTAGGCTTCTATTGAAGCCTATGGAAGCCGTCCAGATCCGCGGAACACCCGTACCAGAATTAAAACTTACCTGTCCAGACGCTGCGGATCTTCTTTCTTCGGCCTAGCGGGGCTTTCACATGGATGCGGGACACACCCGCTCTGTGTGTCCCGCGTTTTAAAAGCTATTTAGCCTAAAGGGGCTTTCCAGGGAAATGCTTATGATGACCCATCATCAATGGTCTAGGGGGCAACGCATAGGACCCCGACCAATCAGCTGAATGGGCGCATGCTGTCAGCACTGCAAATACACAGGGGTCGGAGTGGAAGTCTCTGTGCCGACCTCCCATATAGTGGCCGGCGCTTGTAACTGCAGGCATGGCTTGCGCTGATTTTCACTGAGACCCCAGCCTGCAATTACAAGCGCCGGCCACTATACGGAGGTCGGCGCGAAGACTTCCGCTGCTTGCGCTCCAACCTCTGTGTATCTGCACCCGCTCATCTGATCGGTCGGGGTCCCGAGGGACAGACGCCAGTCGCTCAACTATTGATGACCTATCCTGATGATAGGTCATCAATGGTATTCTCCCTGGAAAACCCCTTTGATTATTTGCAGATGTGTTATTTTTCCTGTGGAATTGCGCAGCGTTTAGCACAATCGTGCGGAGATCGAGTGCGCACCTACCACAGGCTTCTATGGAACCTTGGGTGCGCAAATCCGCACAAAAATAGAGCATGCTGCGTTTTTTTTCCGTACGCGCAAAAAAGATTGATGAGAATGGATGCATTGTAACCAATGGGCTCTATTCTATGTGTATTACAAAGTCGTGTGAAGCCGCCCTAATGCTGATATAATTTTGCTTCAAAAAAGGAACAGCGAGACAGAAAGCCTGAATGAAGGTAAACCGCTAACGTAAGTGCGCCCTTCTACAGAGTTATAGTCCGCGTGCACTTAGTGACTTGAAATTCAATTAATGAAATTAAAAATAGATTTATTAATTAATTAATACCGGAGTGTGAGGCCTGTGAGATAAAGATTGTCTTAATATCAGCCACTTTTGATTTAAGACAGTTGCAGGACTGGTTGATGAGGCCTCAATAATGGCTTTTAGTCCGCACTTTACTGATATGTTCTCTCCACAGTGCCATCTGCTGGTCATTGGCTAGAGCTACCACACTGAAGTTCTACTCCAAAATACATTTGAGACTCCTCTACAAGAAGCCAGCTGTATGCCTCGACCCATTAACACGTACATGAGAATGACGCAGAAGTAACTGCGCTCCAGCAATGCAGCTTTTAATCCCTGTATGTATATAACGTCCGAAGCAAAATAATACCTTGAAAAGAAGTTACTATGACATTTTTTTTTCTCTTGCGCAAGGGTGGTTTCACATGATTATAGGGGGGAAAAAAAAACAAAAAAACATAAAATTCATGGTATTTTTTTTCTGCTTGCAAAAATGGTGCTGTGGTCTACTGCGCATATAGCTGCTCCATCTAAAAAAAAAGTGGGGGACATGTCTTGCTTTATGAATCTCAGCAGCATTACAAGCATCTACATTCATTGACACAAAAAAAAAAGAATGCACCGAGAAGTGGTTTCCAATGCCTCAGTTCAGATGGCCATTTTTGCGGTGCGTAAAACCGGTTGGCAAAGATAGCGTATACGGTGCGCCTTCCGTTCGGCTGTTTTCATGCCGGCTGGAAAAGATAGTTCTGGAACTACCTTCCATCTGGAATACGGCGGCCAGTCCCATAGACTCCTATGGGAGCTGCTGAAAAAGGGAGGGAGCTAAGCAGCGTCTCTGCTAAACTCCCTCTCCGCCCCTTGCCGGCTGTTGGCAAAGGGAGGGGGCGGGGCAGGAGATTAGCACACTAGGTCCCACCACCTCCCATTGCAGACAGCCAGCAAGGGGCAGAGGTTTAGCAGAGCTAAACTCTATCCCTTCGCCCGACGTATAAACACCGCACTCGGCTGTCTAAACAGGCGCTTAAACGGTCACGGCTATCTCTCATTCAAGCAATTTCCGTGACACAACCGGCCAAAAATCGCAGAGCCCATGTGAAAGAGCCCACAAATGGACATGCTATGGCTCCCAAATCTGCTCCACAAGTCAATTTCTGCATAGATGTTGGGCAGGTATTTTTCTGTCGCATTTGAACAAAGTTTTTAAAACCTCATTCACTTTGCTGGTGCTGGAAGTGCTGTGGATTTTTAGTACAGGGGACTGCACAGAAAATCCCAGGCAAATCCGGCCTGTGTGAACATAGCGTAAAGCCCAAATACTACTTTTGAATGCAGCCCTGGTTTTGGCACCAGCATCATCTGGGGGCGCTCACGGTTTAGTCAGGGTGATGGTCACACTTTCAATTCTATTACTTTGCAAAGGAATTGATGGCATTACCAGATCAGAAGTAATTTCTGAACTCCATTAGCAAGACAAAAGCCGTAAGCAGCTTGTTGTTAACAGCATCACAGAGCTAAGGTAATTAAGTAACAAGACAAGCGGCTTTGCAGCCTGCTGATCCATAATCTTCGTATCTCTCTGTGGCGTCTGTACCACGTAGTAGGATGATATACATGTCCAAAATACAGACAAGAGACATTAACTAGCGGCAGTTTTGGATGAAACACGTTGCGTGTTAAAGGGCCTTTAACTCGTACCTGGACATCATTTGAGTTGACAAGTCCAGGTCCAGCTGCAATCGGCATTTCAAGAAACACCTAGCAGCATCGTTATGGATGCTGCAGATTTAGGTAGCAAACTTATTTCACTTAGTTTTCAAAGAGTGGATTTTAACCCCAAAAGAGTAGATTGTGTTCTAACCTGTTAGCTGCAAGAACTACTACAAAGACTGACATTAAAAACCTATTCTGGGACAGTGAGTAAAGCACATACAAACTGTTCCTTACTGCCCTCTAGTGGCCAACTGGATCCCCAGAATCCCCAAGCAATTTCTCCAAACTTGCAAATAAGATGAAACATTACCTCTGCAGCGCCACCTATTGGAAAGCGGCATTCCTGCAAATCAATCAAACCAAATTACCAATCCATGTTATAAAGACTTGTATACAGAGTGACATTGATTTGCAGGCATGCTGCCTTCCACTAGGTGGCACTGCAGTGGCATTGTTCTAGCTTTCTTATTTACACATTTCCCAGAGAAGCAAGCATGGCTTGGTGCTCTTCCTAAGGAGAGATGATACACTGATGAAGGCATGTCTCCAAGTTCAGATCAGGAAGGGCAGGAGATATAGCCTCCAGCTATTAACGGTGCTCAGTGAAGGCTTCATTTGCCTACTAATTGGTACGTAAGTAGCTACTTAATAGTTTATGGAAAAGAGTGCACAAAGCGGTCACTCAAACTGTCGCTTTGAGTGATCGGCAAGTGTAAACCAGCCTTTAGGCCTCATGCCCACAGGCCCGCACCGTTTCTGTGTGCAGAATCCTGCACCGGATTCCACCCCGCTTGCAGACATAAGGGCCAGAAAATAAATTTACTCACCTGCCCGGGCACACTGTGGGGCTCTCATGCATGGCAGATGTGCTTGGCATGCCTGCACTATGCCCATGCAGCTCGCTTTCCCATGGTACAGACCCAGTGACAGCTGCATCTGTACCACAGATCCAGACTGCGTCCATGTGGGAAAACCGCAAAAAAAAAACCACGCACGCTGTGGTTGTTTAGCCGCTTGCAAGGGAAAATGATATCTGCAGGTATTTAATTACCTGCTGGTGCCCAATGATTCCCTATTGGCGCAGATCATGTGTGCGGGAGACCCGGGCAGTTTTTAAGATTATATTTTTGCGGTGGACATGAGGCCTAAACCACTGACAACGCCTGTGGCCGCCCACACAGGTCACTTCATGGTTACAGGTGTCATAAATCCCCCCGACACAGAGTGATGGCTGTGATTGGTTCTTGAGAGCTGCACTAATTGCCTGAGCCACAGACTGCAGAAACCGTGCCGGGGCTCTGGAGAATAGAAGGATCTGGACTAGCAATAGCTTTTTTTTTTTTTTTTTAACAGTCTTTTCTGCACCTAAGGCATTCCTAGTGCTTTTTTTATGAACTGTAACTAGGGCCTATTTTTCGGGTAGGGCTTCTATTTCAAGCCTCCCTAAAAAAAAAAAAATTTTGAAAAATTATTCTAGGGCAGGTCTTATTGGGTGGGGTGGGGTGGGGGGGTAGTATACACACACTGTGTTGTGCAGAGGTCAGGTTGGTACACAGTCCCATACAGGGTTTAGCCCTAGTCAGCAACTAAACATTATAGCAAAAGCCACTCAACTGGAGTAGAGACAACAATCCATCATTACTTAAAGACATGAAGGTTGCTCAGTCAATCCAGAAAGTGTCAAAAACGTCAGTGGAATCTTCAAGTTCTGACATGGAAATGATCAAATGCCACGATGAAACTGCTGCCCCAGGAAAGCAAGACAAAGTTACCAGGCTCGAAACCACAGATTACCAGCACCTCATATCAGAGCCCACGTAAGTTTACAGAGAAAAACTACCAGACCAATCCCACCAATTGTTTAGAAGAGACTGCAAGAATTAGGTTTTTATGGTCAAATTGGTGCAAAGCAGCCACTACTGAGGATCAACAAAGAGACATGCTAGGGCCAAGAAACAAAAAGGAATATACATTAAACCAGTGGAATCTGTACTTTAGTATGGAGTCAATGTATGAGAGACATTTGTTCTGTATGTGGTTCCCTCTGATACATGGAAGAGGTGGTATGATGGTGTGGTGGGTGCTTTGCTGGTGGCACTGTTAGAGATTGTCAAAATCCAAGGTACACCTAATCAGCATGCCTAATGCAGTATTCTATAGAAACATGACATCCCATTTCTATTTCAATAGGACAGTGACCCCCTAAAACACCTCCAGGCTATGTAAAGACTATGTGACCAAGAAGTAAAGGGATAGAGTGCTGTGTGTCTGATGACATAGCCTCAACAACTTGAGCAAAAGCCAAATGAGATTTGGAGAGTTAAGCCCCATTTACATGCAATGATTATTGCTGAAAATTTGTTCAAACAGTTACATGCAACCATTGCTCAAAAGCAATGGCTTTTCTTTGGCTAAACGATGATTTTTAGGAGGAGCATAAAATCCATCGTTTAGCTGGAGAGATATAGCAGGGACTGCATGCTGTGTTCTCCATGGGAGCAGCTGAGTACATTGTATTCAGCTGGCAGCCTGCGCATGCAAAGTCCAGACCACATGCTGGCATTTGCAAACAGCTGCTGGAGGCTCATTTGCACACAAATGAAGCTGTTAAGTGCAAATTGGCATTAGTGCCCATTAGTACTTTACGCAGAGTGATCACTAAAACTGTCAATCTTTCAATAATTTGAAAGATTGTCTTTGCGTGTAACTGAGCCTTTAGGCCGGATTCACACGAACATATATCGGCTCGGTTTTCACGCCAAGCCGATATATGTCGTCCTCATCTGGGGAGGGACCCCATCTCGCCTCTCCCCATTGCAAATAGTGCAGAGGGGCAGAGAGGAGGCAGAGAGGGGGCGGGAGCTCAGAGCACTGCTCCTGGCTCTTCCAGGCTTCCCCCCTGCAGAGAGAGACGCCGTATACCCGGCTGATATAGGTTTGTCTGAATCCAGCCTAAGGGTGCGTTCACACGAGCGTAGGTGTATTTACGTTCGCACGAGCGCAGCAGATAATCGCCGGAAAGAACGTTTTTCACCGATCACGACCAGAGCTAGAAAGCGTATTTTCGTTTGTTCCTACCTTTCAAACGGTCTTTTCGGACATCGAATATGCGTTGGCGCGTATTTCGGTCGCATATGTTCCGTGTTTTTTTCGGGTTGCCGTTTTTACGCGCCGTAAAATCACCCGTGCGAACGAATACATTGGAAACCAATGCCTCAGATGGTCACGTTTATACAATTGGGCGCAAAAACGCGCCATTTATGCGCTCGTGTGAACGCACCCTTAGACTGCAGAGTGAAGAAAAAGCAGGAGTCAATGCTCAGCATTTTGGGAATTCCTTAACCCCTTGAGTGGCAGGTTTCCTACCACCCTGTCGTGCCCACCAGGGCAGGTTTTTTAAAATGGTCTAATCATTGAATTTCAACTAGTTTTGCAGTTGCGTCTCAAGAGCCATAACTTTTTCATTTTTCCATTGACATGGCCATATGAGGGCTTGTTTTTTGCGGGACAAGTTGTGATTTTTTAAACAGGGGGGAGGAAAAAAAGAAATGGGGAAAAAAGAAAAAAAGGGGCCATGTCATTAAGGGGTTAAATAATGTATTAACTTCCTTCTCTGGGTCATTACGATGCATGGATACCACATGTGTGATTGTATTTTTGATTTTTTTACAAAGTAAAGGGAGACAAGTGTTTTTTTTATTTTTTTTTCCATTTTTTTCCATTTTTTTTTATTATTTTTTTTTTCCATTTTTTTTTTTTTTGTTCCCTTTAGGGGACTTCCACAGGGACCCATCAGGACCCCTGATCACATTCCGGGGGTCCGATGGTGACAGCCCTTTACATGCTGCAGTGACAGCCCTTTACATGCTGCAGTCACATAGACTGCAGCATGTAAAGGGTTAACACAGCAGAGATCGGAGGTTTTCTCTGATCTCTGCTGTAAGAGCTAGTACCTAGCTGTCCTCTGACAGCTAACAACCAGCTCTCCCTGCCACAGAGACTATCGGCTTGCTTCTGACAAGCCGATGGTCTCTATGGCAACTTGTAAACAAAGCAGGACATTGCCGATATGCCGGCAATATCTTCTGCTGGTTTTTCAAAGCCCTTGCACTGCTCTCTGTGGGTCTGTGCAGGCAGAGCACACTGTCACAGCTTGTGGCATTGTGCTCTGCAGCTCCCATAGTGATACATAGCCCGGAAATCTTCCGGGCTATGTTGCTATGAGCAGTGGAGCTCGTCCCTGGAAATTTTCCGGGCGTGCCACTCAAGGGGTTAAAGGACTGTTTGAAAAACCATCACAGATGAGCAACTCCTGAAGCTGTTTGACAACTTTGCACAGTCTTGGCATTCTAGCACAGCAAAAAAGAGCAACTTTTAAAGAAACTAACACAAACCAGAATATTTTAACACTTTACTTAGTTCCACATGTGTTTATAGTTAGTTGCCAATGCAAACATTCAATGCAGAAGATTTAAATTGGAATTAAAGAGCCATCCAAACTTGTGTCTGATTATGTGGCAGCTTTTGTCTTATGGCGGCCTAGGTTGCATTGACACCAGTGAGCGACTTGCATCTGCACATTCCATTCTTGTGAGACTCACCTGAAAATCTAAGTTGTTGCAATTTGTCTGTCTCGCAAAAGGAATTGGGGGGGGGGGGAAATTCAATGGAGGTAGTCAGACAGAGGTTGGACACACATCCGTCCGGGATGATTTAATGTATCCTGCATTGAGCAGGGGGTTGGACCCAATGAACCTGGAGGTCCCTTTGAACTCCAATTGGGCATGCTGAAATACAACTACCCGATACTCTCCTCCAAACATTTGCCAGAGTTGGGGCACCACCATACACATTAGATAAATTGGTCAGCCCTGCTGAAAACAGTAGATTGTGCAGACACTCATCCAATACGTATGGTCACCTTAAATAGGTGGCAAAGTGGAGAGTAGTTTTCTTCTGCCATTTAACAAGATAGGAGAGATGACAACTACACAAACACACCACTGAGACAAAAAGGTGTTAACCCCCCCCACAGGGATTTATTCACTATTACTAGGAATGGCTTTACTAGTCACAGATACAAAACTAATTCAGGTGTGACTGTCAGAAGAGTTTGCTAAAGGTTACAGTTGTGGACATAAATAAGCACTTGGTACCAAAACTTAAAGACAACTTTTCATCTTTTCTGGACTTAAGTGCGGTTCTGTATCGACTTGTAGTCATGCAATTGAGAGAAACTCAAAGGCAGTATCCTTTTCGTCTTGAAGTTCGTGGGCTGTCGCATCCATCTTTTGACGGGAAAAGTCATCAATTTTAAGGCCCTCGACAATTTTCCATCCCTTGTCCTGTTTGAAGTCAGAACACAAAATAAGAAACAGAACATTTCTCTCAATACCTTTTCAACATTAATTATGTAACCGAGTGACGTACCTTGATGGTAACAGGGAATGAATACAGAAGGTCCTTGGGCACGCCATAAGTATTGCCATCAGAGATCACACCCATAGAAACATGCTCTCCCTAAAAATGGATAGCAGAGTGGACAAGTTAGATACATGAAGAATACTTGTGTACGATTCTATTTGGTGGTATCTGGCCCACATGCCGAAATCCTGATAGGGGTTTGTAATGCATGAATACTGCAGCTTTCCTTCATTGACACATGTGCCAAGGAAATATTGGCACCGCTAAAAGATCTGCACACAACCTCAAAGCCTAAACTGATAAGTGCTTTGACATTTGATGGCACGTTAGAAATATGGCCAAATCAAGAGAATCATCCAAGAACTTGAGATCGCATTGCACAAAACAAGGATAAAATTATATAATCTATACAAATGCAATGAATGTTCCTACAGATACAGCTGGAAGTATAGTTAACAAGATTTTAACACGTCTCATCAACATGCAGCTTCTACTATGGATCTTCACTGCAGATATCAGCCCCTTTCAATGTAAGGATGGGGGGGGGGGGTGAAGCTGACAATAGTCAACATGGTGCACATTTACAACAGATTTCTGGCCTGTGTGGACCTATGATAAGGGTATGTTCAAATGGCAGTTTCTCAAGTTATACTTGCCACCTAGTCCATGGCAGAAGCTGGGCATTTACAGCTGTCACATGCAGATAACCCAAGGTGGATTCTATAAGTCACTTATCTTTCCCTCTGACCTGGGTGGTTCACATCATGCAAACTACTGCATGGATTCCCAATCAGATGAATGGAATGCAGATGGCACACCACAAATCAGCATCAAATGTCGCCACGTGAAAAAGGCCCAATGGTCAGGAGTAGCATCAGACCTGTACATATTACTGCATTCTCTTCATGGTTTAATCCTCTGGTTTCTGATGTAGTTTGTGTTCAAAGTATTTTTGTTAGTGAAAGAATGCTTTTCTCTGAGATGTTGGACAGATGCAGACTTGTAGGGCATCTCAAAGCCATGAAGATACTAGGCTTCAATGTAAGCTAAAGCAGTTTATCACTTACCTCTGGGGTTCCGAACCACAAGTCGCGCACATGATCACAGATGGCTTTAGCAGCAGACATCGCGCTGGACAGCTTTCTTGCTCCGATGACAGCTGCACCGCGCTGCTGGACAGTCTACAAAGAGATGGAAGCGCAAACTAAGACTCCAGAAGTTCTACTTCACTTTAAAAACCACCATCATGCATATCTGTTGTACTTGGGTCATTAAGGTAGCCAGTCAGTTTTCCTTTAAATCCATAAGGTAACTTGAAATCCGTACTTCCAGGTTAATATATTACCTAGAATGCAGTCTACAGAGTTGGCCCTTCTGCAAATCACTGCAATTCAAACTTATAGCAATGCAGTCAAAAAGTTCTACCTAAACTTTTCCTGACTAAGGGTAATTGATGCTCCTGTGGCATAGTCACATTCTGTAGTGCTGTTTCCACTTTCAAAAAAAGATCTCCCCTCTGTTCCTCCCCGCTCTCCCCCGCCGACCCCGAATCTTTAGAGACGAGTGGGAGGACCAAAAAGGTTTTCCACAGGAGGCAAGTCTACACCTTGTTGTGTTAAGCACCACCCTGCCAGGATGTACACTTATGCCCTGTGGAGGGAAAGGGCCACAATACATCAAGTGATGTAAATGCATCTTTTGGACATTTCTTACTGTTATAAAGTCTCCTTTCAGCCAGCAATCATCTTTCACGGCTTCACAGACAGAAACCTCTTTCCCCTGCAGCTTTACAACAGCATGATTCACGTCGGGATATTGAGTAGATGAGTGATTCCCCCAAATGATCACGTTCTTAACATCATCGGAAGCCACATTCAGACGAAGAGCAACCTGGAAGAAAACAGATCAAACTGAGTCATGTAGTGGAGACCAAGCTTGTTAGATGAAGGAATATGTAGAGTCTGGCCATAAAAGGGGAAAAATTCAATATTAATTTTCGTGGACTCCAATATTGATGAGCAGCTCATCCTTGTGCACAGCGACCCTCTGGTCCTGGACAAGCCAAGTTGGCTGCACTGCTTCTGACTACCTGATGCATAGTAGTGCAGTGAACATCAGTAGTCTATATATAAAAAACAAACAAACACACCAACGAACTAGCATCTGTAATGTCTTAGAATGAGCTCCTTTGGTGCAGAGAGTTAAGTCAACAGAAATGCAGTCTTAAGCTCTTGCTCACGACCTGAATGTTGCAGGTTCAATCCCCGCTTGGCTCAGGTAGCTGGATTGAACTTCCAAAAGCTCGGTAAACAGCATTTTCGTCCTGTGGGAATTTACCCCAAGGGTGCTTTCACACAGTTATGTTGAGTTATTTGTCAGCCAAAACCAGGCGTGGGTCTAAAATACAGAAGACATGTAAATCTTTCCATTATACTTGCTCTCCACTCCTGGTTTTGGCTCCCAAAAAAAAAAAAACAAAAAAAAACAAAAAACCCGAACATAACTGGTGTGTGAAAGCACCCTGAGAGGAATGAAATGAATAGCGCTGTGTGCAATTTGCAGTGAAGTTGCTTCTGCCTCTTTAAACAGTTGATTGGAAAGGGTTCGAAGCAGTGGAAACCCACCCATCAGCTATCGATAAGCCATCTTATGGCTAGACAATATTTGAGTCCTGGAGAACACTTAACTATATTGGCATGCATCTCCTTTGACTGCCAAGTACTATGATTGTAGTATGACTGTTCCAGTAACTACTTTGGTGGGACGATTATCCCACCTATGCTTACAGGAGCAGTGGTTGCTCAATGAATGTAGGTAAAGCCTGAGCTCTTTTGGCCACCTGCCTCCATTCAGAGTAAACAGTTGTTCATAGAAGAACTGCCTGTTTAAATGGACCAACACTTGTCCTGTTGGGTCCCATGTTCACACAGGAGGACAGTCATCTGTAATTGCCCTTTTGAGTAATTACTGTATATTCCGGCGTATAAGATGACGACCCCCCCCCCCCCCCCCCCCCAACTGTCACCTTATACGCCAGGAATACAGCGGAGCAAAAAAAATAAAATTTGCTCACCTTCCCCAGCGTTCTGCGGCGCTGCTGCAGGATGTCGCTCCCTCCTGGTCCCCGGCAGAGCATTGCTTTCTGGATGCTGAAGGCACGTGTGTTTTAGCCAATCACAGCCATTCAATGATGTCATTGAATGGCTGTGACTGGCTGACGGTGTGTGTTAGCCAATCACAGTATTAGCTTTCTGGAGGCGGGGATTTCAAGCCCTGCATTCCGAAAGCAATGCTTTGCCGGGGACCAGGAGGGAGCGACAGCCTGCAGCAGCGCCACGGAACGCCGGGGGAGGCGAGTAATGATTTTTTTTGGACACTTTTTTGTATTACCAGCGTATAAGACGACCCCCGACTTCAGAGCAGATTTTTTGGGGTTCAAAAGTAGTCTTATACGCCGGTATATACGGTACTCAGGCGAATAGTTGCCCATCTAAGATTACCCTTAAATGGAAAGAAGGGAAGACAAGGTCAGTTAAAGCAACCCTTTTTGACCCATAAAGCATGTGACTTAAATATGAACATGTACTTTAAAGACAAAACCAAAACCTGGTTTAATTTAAGTAAATGCCTTTTTTCCTACAAGTAGAAGTAAGCTTACCTGAGCTTTTGCCCTGTTGTGATCTAAACGAGTGAGACAACTGAAATTCTCTTTGGGGATGGATGGAGCACACTTCAGTGCAGTTAGGCAGTTTGTGTTTGCAGGATTGCCCACAACAATCACCTAAATGATGGTAGATACATAGGTTTAATTAGCACTGATGCATTTAAAAATGCCTGGCTATGTACAGCATGCTTTAAAAGGAAAGCAGTCATAAGCTTTGATCCCCATGAACTGTCTTATATCACCAGGTGCCGTGTTCCAGCACTGTGTCCCCGCCGAAGTCCATACACGCCAGAAGCGCGACTCTTCTCAACCTGCTTCAGGCCTCATACAAACTGTCAGATATTTGCTGCAGAATCCGCAGCAGATACCGCCTGTTACTTCCTACACATGAGCAGAAAGCAGTTGCAGCTGCCACCTGTACTTATTAATTCAGTGTTTCTCAGTCTACGTTTTGCAAGGAAGATATGCTGTGTGCGATAGCAGCTTAAGGGCTTATTTAGACGACCGTATATCAGCTCGGTTTTCACGCCGAGCCGATATACGGTGTCCTTGTCTGCAGAAAGGGGGGGGGGGAAAGGTAGTGTGTAGGCACCCTTAGACTGTTCAGATGGCTGAGTGCAAGCTGCACCCAAGATCTGTGGGCACAACTTGCCCTGGACAGCATAGACAAGTCTGTACTGCCCAGTTTACAGACATGCAATATCCACATGTATTGGATAGACCACAGATGTCTGATACCTGCAAGCAGTGGACATTGCATGTCAAGGATATGATCTGTGAATTGGGCCAGGATAGCAGAAAAGATAGTTATTGTGAATAACCCAGTTGACTATAATGGGTCCAAGTGCTGTCTGAAATACAAGGGCTGCACTTGTGTTAATAGCACTTAGAGTGTTTTAGAGTGTCTAAAATTGTGCCTTGGACAACAATCTCACACTCAACCAGTACAGAAGTCAAATACCAAGAGGTGTGCCTTCTTGCCACCATCTTCAGCTGAAGTCAACTTCCATATATCTGCAAGTTTGCCTGAATATGTCAACTGCATACATTTGTGTATCGACTTTGAACATGTGTCCACCCTATGCATTAGAAGAGACAATAGCATTAATTAACTCACCTTAACAGTCTTCTTTGCATATTTGTCCAGTGCAGCACCCTGCGACTTAAAGATGTTTACGTTGGCCTTCAGCAAGTCCTTCCTTTCCATACCCTCCCTCCTCGGCATGGAGCCCACCAGAATGGCAACATCTATGTCTTTAAAAGCCACTTCTTCCTTGTCTGTAGCAATTACCTCTGCGGATACAGCACAGAATTATAAACTGCTACATGACTTCTAGAGAGATGTTGCTGTAAACCAGATACCTTAGGCCCAATGTCCACGGGTGGGTTTGATTTGCAGAACCTGCGTGGGGCACTTACAAATCAAGCTGCCCATAGGTAACATGGGCGCCCGCAAATGAATTAAAAGCATGCCATTTCAGAAAATAAGTCACAGCATGCTCCGCTTCAGTGCAGGTCCCACACGGATGGATTCCATTGAAGGGGTCCAATCTGCAGGAAAGCAGATAGACGCCAGACAGGTACGCAGGGTCCTCGGCTGCAGACAGGGTCAAATTCCGCTGTGGGCTTCTGCATGTGGAATCTGACCCACCTATGGACATAGGGCCTTATTCTATGCAGACAGTAGGTACTGATGGGTTATTGTTACTCATAGGCAGCTAGACAGAAAAGTTAAAAAAAAAAAAAAAAAAAAAAAAAAAAAAAAAAAAGGGACCTGGAACAGAAGAGAAGTTCAACTGCAGGTAATACACCCCCCGCTAGACGCACCTAGTTTTCTGCTACACTCAGAGTCCTTAAGCAGCAACAGTATTTGAGATCTATGGCCATCATAGAAAAAGGAAAGTGACTAAAAAGTAGTCAAAGTGCATGTATACAAGGCTTACATCATTGTGGTTGGTGTTAATTGGCATCTATTGATTATAGGCCTATGACACTATACCGCCATCCAGTCTGCAGATCTAACCTTTGCCTTACAGATAAGAGGGACAAGTAGTCTACAATTTATCATGAACAAAGTGTTAAGGAGAATTTGCACTTGTGTCCAAAGTGCAAGTTAAAGGTTTGTGTGGTTTTTGTTTTATACGTGCAAAGATCATTTTTTCAAACTGCTGGATGATTGAAAGATTGTGATGTATTTGCATAAAGTGTTAAGGCCATTTACACCATCATAGTTTGCATGTAAAAGGACCTCCAGGAGTTGTTTGCAGTGTCCACCATGTTTTTAAACAAACTCCCAGCAGTGCAAACAGCTGCCAGCACATTCCATTGTTCTCCTGGTGGCTAGTGTAAACATGCCACCAGGAGAACATTCTGCAGTCTTGAAAGAGGCGCAAAATGCATTCAAATAGACTGAGCAAATACATTCTTTCAGCAGAGGGATTTTACTTCACGTTCAAACAAAGTGCATGATGCCCACGTTTACATGTAGAAAATTATTGCTCATTTTGAGAGATATTGTTATGTCCAAGAGGTCTTTTAGAGATCACTTGTGTGTAAAAAGGCCTTTAGAGATATACATCTAAAAGATCCATTGTAACTCAACGATTGTCGCTCAAAATTCGTTTAAACGGCCAAAAATGAGGGAGATTACATTGCAAACTGCTGGCAGCAGCGAAGAGAATGCAGCTGTTTACACAGCTTGGTGTGTGATCACATGTTGGGCTCTGCAAACTGCTCATGGAGGCCCTTTTACTTGAAAAGGATAAGAGTGTTAATGGCCATTAACACTTTATGCAAATAGATTGTAAGATATTTCAGTCACTTGAAAGATTATCTTCACGTGTTGATGGGCCATAACTTTGATCATTGTCACCACACTTGAGTTGGAAAGGATCTTTCAGATGTATGACAATGATCAGAGTTAAGATCCATTTACAGGCAAAGATACTCTTTCAAATAATTGAAAGATTTTGCGATCTATTTGCATAAAGTGTTAATGGCCATTAACACTTAGTCGTCTTCATTTGCATGTAAAAAGGGTCTACATGAGCTGCTTGCAGAGCACAGCCTGTGATTAATCACACCCACAGCTGTGCAAACAGCTGCATTGTTCTCTCCATGGCTGCCAGCAGATTACAAGGTTATTTCCCGACTCCTGTGGAGATAACAGCATGCGGTCTATTATGCGTTATTTCTCAATAGCTGATTTATTTTAAGTGCACCTTAAAATAATCAGTCAAGTGAAGAGTGCATGACACTCGCATTTACGTGTGATTAATTATTGCTCATTTTTGACCATTTGAACAAATTTTGAGCGATAATCATTACATGTAAAAGGGCCTTTACATAGCCTAGAGGATAATTCAGGCCATATTTGCATCTGTGTTGGAGGCTTGATTAGGAATTGCCATCACAAAATACTTGGCAGAGTGGCGCAGCATGCTCACCATTTTGTACAGAAAAATGTCAGGTGGTGTAATGGAAGCCTGACTGACCCCAGTCTAGTAACAAGGGGACTAACAAGCATTGCTCATGTCAGTGTAATGCCAGATACAGAATTATTGTATGGCTCATATGATTGAGCCAAACAGAAATAACAGTGCAAGCATGATCAACTGATTGAGGTAAACTCAGCTGTGACACAAGGCGTCTCCTCCTTCCCCCATAGGTGTAACAAAAAAGTCTATTGACTTGACAGCTCCCACTTAGAGGGGAAAAAAACGAAAGAAAATGAAGTAGACCCAAGAGTACACCATCAGTCAGCAGATCATAGGAGCCCTTCACTGTATTACCCACCACTACAACATAGTATGGGCTCACCTTTCAGCAGAGGTATGGCACAGTCCTGCAGCTCCATGACTACCCCATTCAGTACTCCCATCATGGGGGTAATATCCAGGAGGACAAGTTCAAGAGGCTGCAATCAACAGGAGACAGTGCTAAGTACATGCAAGTAGTGTGCAAAGCGTTGGAAGTGACTATTATAGGGTGACTGCTTTGCTCCATTACCTGGTCCTTTCCAAAGACATCACCCTTGGCAATTCCATACAGCAAGGAATAGGCAATCTGACCAGCAGCTCCGGTCACCAGGGTCCTGACAGGTTTAGTCTGGAAGAACAGGAAGGACAGTCAGCATTGTATAGGGCATAAGTGTCAACAGGATGCTTCACTTCCCATATAACAGGCAGCAGGAACCTCACTTCATACAAAATCCAACTTCCTCCTCACATTGTAGTAATATCACCACATAGTATAAGTGTGCAGCCTCTAAGCCAATGCCAAAAGTGGTACCCTTATCAGCTCGATAACTGGGACCCAGAGAGATCCATTATCCTCCATCTCAATTCCCAGTCATTGTTACAAGGTGTATACATGCATCTGACATTGACTTGCAGGAATGCTGCCTTCCAATGGGTGGAACTGGGGAGGTATTGTTCCATCTCCCTTATTTGCATATTACCCAGTGAGCATATGAATGGCCTTATAGGTCTCCCCACTCACCTTCTAGATGCTCTCCTTAAGGAGAAAAGATAGCGTTCCTGACTCCCATCTTAATATATCATCCACTTTGCCATTTTATGTGCTGCAAAGTTTGCATGTGGAGGGGCCACAGGGAAGTTCTGCAGCAGATCTGCCCTGTGTGAACACCAGCTAAGGCTTGTTTTAGCTAAAAAGAGCAATTTTACATTGGCAGATAGTTGCCCAAGTGATTGCTGAGAGGTGACTTAACACAGGACCCAACAGGGCAAGTGCGCAACAATCACTCATTTGTCGGAGTGACTTGGTTTTTCGCTCACCTCAGAGCCAAGTGACCATTGGTTCATTTAAAACAGGCTGTCATCCATCTATAAACAACTGCCTGTTTACTGTGAATGAAGGCGAGTGACTGGAAGAGATCTCTGGCCCGCTCTGCTTCCAATCAGTGAGCAACTAATGCTCCAGCATAAGAGCACAGGAACAGTAGTCATTGGGACGGTGACAGTGGGCCGGTATAACAGTATCCTTCCATTCCTCCCATCCAGTGCTGGTTCCATCCCTGCTGTCTCCCATGGCACTATAGGTGTGAATACAAGACGGAGACTTCTGGTTTCTGTCCCGGTCAGTTATTTTACGTTGTGCTCCGCTTTCCACAGAGAAGACGGAAACCAGGACAGAAGCCGTATTGGATTAACAAAAACGTAGAGAGACGCCGGCCTAAGGGTGTATACCAGCCTACTAGCTAGTACTTAACAGGGCAAGAAAATTGCAGTCCCCATGTTCACCAAGTGCACTGCTCGCACCCCGAGCCGCTACTAACTTCCACATCAGCTGACGACAAAAAACAAAAACACACAGCGGGTGATGCAGAAGTGCACTCAGTAGCGGCTCTGGGTGCAAGCAGTGAGCAGCACTCAGTGAAGACATTTATTAAGTCTCTTTACCTTCTCCTGTTGTAGGCAGAGTCAACCTTGAGCCAGCTACCTGAACCATGCAGGGATTGAATCCACAACCTTCTGGATGCAAGTGAGAGCTTAGCACCACATTTCTGCTGCATTATCACTCTACGACACAAGGCCCCATGTACTAGCAATAGCTGAAGGGCTAAACATCAGCCGCAGATCCACAGTGGAATTAGTCAAAATCTACATCAGTTTTTGATGCAGATCTGTGCTACAGGCTGTTCACCTCGGCATCAGAGGGGCGTTCAGAGCCCAAGTCGGGCAAAAGGGCTACTTTCATAGGGTACAAGTTTTTCTTCCAGCTCAAGCATGCCTCTCTGGCTTAGCCTTTATATTTGCCCGTATACCTGCTATACGTTGTCACGGCAGCTTATAAGAGCTATGAGGATGGAGGCATTGGGCTGGAGCAAATGTCATCAATGCTGCCACCAGGGGCACAGCTCTCATCTTACCAGTGCCAGGCTTGTGTTCCAGTGGTGGAAAGTTTAGTAATGCCTAGTAGGTTCTTGAATGGCTAAGTATCTCAGCTAGTGAATGTAGGTTAGCAGGAGAAGACAGATGGGAGGGAGGAGTTCACATCTGCATTGGGCATTCTGTTCTCCCCTTCTCAGATGAACAAAGGGTTCTGTTTTAGGACAGAACTGAAGAGACACCATTAACCATAATAGGGTTCATTCAATTCCTGTCCAGCAGTTTATGGCACCCCACCCCACCCCCCCAAAAAAAACAAAACCCCAATTTTATGCATTTTCCTTTTTTTCCTGGTGCAGACATGAGTCTCCTAAAGCTAGCTTAGCTACACAGCAGATATCAACAAGCCATTTCTCCGAAAGGTGCATGCATCAGGGACATAGTCAGGAGTCATGGGATCGGGTGCAAGAGCTCAGCCAGCGTGTATATGGTACGTCACAGGCTGCTGCCAACTGCAAAAATCCATTTTAACACTGAGCTCTGATTGGCTGCAGCAGGCCATGATGTGCATGTATGATCTTGTTATCAGGTATGGAGAGTAATAAGAAAATATGAAATTTGGAAAAGCCTTCTAATAGCCATAATGTCACCAGTTTAATGCAGTGTTTTCTACAAAATTACTTAGTTTCTCTTAGGCCGCCTGTCGACGGGTGTTGCGTTTTAACGCAAGCGGATTTCTGCCTTGGGAGAACACTTGAAGTCACCGCGATGAACCCATCGTTATGATAGGCTCATCGCGGAAAGTTGCTGCATGCCGTAATTTTTATATCGTAGCGGATTTCTGCTTGTGTACATTGGGCTGTGCTTTCTATAGTTATCCTATGGAAAGAGTTTCATGCGTTACCCACGTGCAGATTATTGCCGCAGTTATGGCAATGAAGAATCGCCTGTGGACAAGAGGCCTTACTGAGAACAATCACACTTTGCTCTGCTGGCTAACACAGTATCAAACTTTGTTTTACAGTATTTTTTAGTGTACCCTATTATTGTAGTGAGGCATGTCAAAAAGCACAAAGAAAAAAAAAAAAAAAAAAAAAAAAGAGCAATACAGCATTTCACCTGTAAAGCTCTTCTAGCTGTTGGCCCCCAGTTTCAGGTGTGTTCTGTTTCAGGTATGGGCCCACACTGCATAAAAACACTGTTAAGGTGAAATTAGGCTGCTTTCACATTTGCGCTGGAACCTCAGTTCATAGGTTACATCACAGATCTGGCACAAGATACTAGAAAAAAAAAAAAGGGGCGGCATGCAGGGCTTTTTCATCCGGTAAAATACTTACTGCTGAGCGGAAACCAAAATGACCCCATTATAGTCAATGGAATCTGTCCGCACGGAATCCGCCTCAAAATAGAAAAACTGCTTTTCCATTGCATTCTATGGGCGCTATTTGCTGCAGAATCCAGAGGCGGACGCATGCAGGCGGCCTGAAAATGACTAGCAGCCACCATTTTTTTTTTCAAATAATTGCTGGGCTGAATTACATGTGCAGCCCAGTAATTAATCCAAAATTGCACACGCTAGTGGCAGCCGCTAGAACCTGTATAATAGCACCCTTGGCAATTCTTTTTCAAGTTTATTACCAGATACCACAAGTTACACATCATGTTATCTACATGAGAGTTTGGAGGAAGATAGGGTCCAAACAGCCACCCTGAACAAGGTAATGGGCCAAGTAGTGGCAGGCTCAGGGCCAGAGCCTGGAGGTTTCCAGCAATGAATTTAGAACATGTCATAATAGTGCTGGGAGCCACAGATGTAGGATCAGGGCGTCTGGTCTTCGTGAACAGGAAATATGTAAGCAGTTACTCCCCCGTGAAAATAACAGATTTTCAGAAACTTCTAGTTGACAGTAGTCAGATGTTCTCCCTTCACCTCTACTGAGAGGAGCAGCATGTACATGCACACTCCATACAGGAATGCATGCTGGGATCTCAAGGCTCCTGGGATCTAGTGTCACTTTTGACAGGTTACATTCAGATGTGCTGGGAGATGGGTCCCCGCTGAGACCTGCACCACTACTGTGTTACTGAACCCACATCAAAGCATGTTTGCAGATGACGTGCATCTTATAATTTGCACACCTGGCTATTTTTGAAAAAAAAAAAAGTGAGAAACTACCCTAAAGATTATGCAAAGCTTCTATTTAATAGAGACAAAGTGGGTGCTGCACAGTGAAGTAGACCGGCAAAAAGGTATGCGTGTGTGGACTTTAACCTAAAGCACCAGAGCAGTAAACATGTTTTTCTCTTTTGGCAAGAGAGTGATTGATGGCATATGCCTCAGAGCTCATATCAGGCCCTTTAAAGGGGATCTGTCATGATTTGTGTAACACTCAGAGCCATAAGCTAGTGCCTGTCACACTGATATGGCTGCATCTGTGCAGCAGTTTGGGAGGGGGGGGGGGGGGGGGGGGGGGGGAGAGAAAAGAAACAAACAAAAAAAAAAACACACACATTTTGTTAGTAGCACCCAGATAGAATTAGAGACAGCATTCAATCATTGGCTGGAGGGCAGGGTGGGTGTAGCAAGTCTACAGCTCATTAATATCCAGGACTACTTTAAGTAGTCCTCTTTGAACATGCTACTACTGATAAGTTACGCCGCTCCAAAACTACTGCAGTCACAGCAGACATATCACTGGAATCAGTGTGACTGACGTTACATTATGGTGCTCTTCGATGCAAAAAGATGGTGACTATCTCTTTAAGGACCATTTTAAACTGGACAATTTTCAGACACTAAAGCATCATCCTAGTGATAATTGCTCATGTGCTTATACAGGAAAGATAATCACTGGGTTAATGAAGCCAGAGTGAGCTGGAGATCATTCCATCCGATCACTTCCATTGATCGATAAAGGACTGCCTGTTTACACGGACCAGTTCAGATTTTATACCTATCCAAACTGAGTACTGGTGCATCTGGTCTCCATCAGAAGAATGGGTGGAGACAAACTGCATGCCCACAACTTGATTGGCTGGCCAGGAGAATGGGTGGAGGCAAAGTGGACACCCCACAAATTGATTGCCTGGCCCATTGCTGCTCTGACTGACATGTCAGCTCCCAGCTCTGGTCTCCCTGCTGCCATTGCCAGCCGCCACAGCAGCTGCCGGCCCACTGGCATTCTCCTCGCTGGCCTTTGCTCCCGTCCATGTAAGCTCCCCGCATCAGCAGCTGCCAGCCTCACTGTCACCCTCTTCCCGCTGCCCTTCGCTTCCATCCATGTAAGCTCCCAGCTGTGGGCTTCCCCAAACTGCAGCTGCCGGCCCTGCTGTCACTGTCCTCGCAAAAGAGAGCATCGCACCAGGAGGACCGGAGTACTGTTTGCAGCACAGATGGGATGGCAGCGAGGAGACTGAATGCAGGAGCTAGGAAGGGGACAAGAGAGTGGCAGAGGGGCGAGCGTCACAACGCAGGAGGGGGAGATAATGCACCCATTCTCCTGGCCAGCTAATCAAGTTGTGGGCATGCAGTTTGTTGTCACTCATTTGTCTGGTGGAGACAAGATGCACTAGTACCTCCAAACAATAAGCAAGCGATTATTCAGTTGCTAGCAGTAATTTACATGAACAAGTATAGGTCAGACTCCCGTAATCCAGCAGAAATCTGAACAATTGTCATCCCGTTCAAAAGTACCCCCTTAAGTATTCCTGCAGCCTAAAATGAAGCTTTTTCTATGGAGGGAATCTGAACCAACTTTTAAAGGCCCTTTTACATGAAATGATTATCCTCCAGATCACTAGATTGCGGGAATCTAAACAATAAGTTGTCCAGTGCCAGTGACAGTAGGCCTTCAACTCCTAAATTTTGGCCAGACTGACTCTTTCATACATACCTCTCGACACAGGGTTAGATTCCACTGCCTGATCCCGCATCCGGAAGCCGACCCTGTGCCCAGCTGAGGACCTGCATACCTGTCAGTCTAGTTTCATCCGTACTGCGGATGGTCTGGACAGCATGCTGTCAAACATATGCAGTACAGATTTTCCCATGCCGTCGCTAGGCGATAGCACGGAATCCACGACCTGTCTGCAAGATTAATTGTGGATGGTTTCCATTGACTTCAATGGAAGCCATCCATGCAGACACTGCACTAATAAAGAATGCTGTGATATTTCCTATGCAAGCGGGGATGGGGGGGGGGGGGGGGGGTGAGAAGTAAATAAAAATTGCAGTTCATTTTCACTCAAATGTAGGAAAGTGATTTCTATAGTATGCATTTGCTGCGGAACCAGGAGGCGGACATCCACTCCGGATTCTGCAGTGCAGAGATACAGTTACATGCAACCGGCCTAAATTATGATAATCCAGAGCCTTGGCTCATTTTCTGCAGTTACAACAAACAAAAAAACACCAACCATCAATCTGCCCTTGTGAACAGGCAGTCATCTATCTACCAACCACTGCCTGTTTACTATCATTGGAGATGAAGGGCAGGAAGCAATCTCCAGCAGTTTGCCTCCATTCACTGACGAACACTCACTCCAGTATGATAGCACAGGAGCAACTGTAGGGCACACAACAGTCATCCTGTGTTAGAGCACCCCAAATCACCCTAGACAGCCACACTTAAAAAGTTAGCAGATTTTTTGCAACATCTAGCCTGGCATTGGCAGACGCTATATCCTCACTCAGAGCACATCTGAGTTCAGTGTTTGCAGAGGAGTTCATACAGAGTTACAGAATTGATACATAATCATTTCACTGTCTAGAAAAATGTATCAATGTAACCTCTATGTTGCATGAAACGGTCTTCCCTAACACACAAGGTTATAACACTGCAGTACTAGTCTCCTGGCACTGTGCCATAGATCTCCAGGCTTCATTGTGGAACGAGTGGGCAGAAGACAGTCATAGAACGCTAAAATGAAGCCATGCAGTGTTATGTAACTGCATAAGCAGGGTCACAGCAGGCAGCACTTCTATGCAAGATCTCTAGAGAGAGCTGTTGTACAAACCATAATGATCGGCAGGCAGCAACTAGATCAGGAGCAGTAAGATACAACCTCTTTCTGTGTCTTCAGTCACACTGGCTGCAGGTCACCTTTACCAGCAGATGTACAGACGCAGACACCCACGTGACTGACACACCCCCTCTCACTGGGTCCTTTCTTCCTAATGTGGAGAGGTTCTGTAGTCTTTTCCCACGCCGGCGTGCTAACGTTCTAATGGTAAGAACACTCCCACAGGACTACATTACCCAGCATGCTTTGAGAGCTTGTGGCGTGACAGATCACTCCGCCTCTATAATTATGGGGGAGTTAGTTCACGTGTGACTCTCGCGATGTAAAACGTGTTTAAACAGCCTTAAAATAGTGTCATAGCGATCTGAGGTTCCAAAGCGAAGGAACATGCCCTGTAGGGATAGCTGATCTCTAGTTTATCTAATCTATTTACATTTTTAACTCCTTACTATCGGAGCTTTTTTGCTTATTTCTATTTTAGTTCCCCCCCCCCCACACACACTTTTAAAAAAATCGTGACTCCTTTATTTCTCCATCGACGTGGCTGTATGAGGGCTTGTTTTTTGTGGGACGAGTTGTATTTTTCAATGGTACTGTTTAAAGTACCGTATAATGTACTGAAAAACATTAAAAAAAATTCTAAGTAGAGAGAAAGGAAAAAAAAAATGAAATTCCACCATTTTTCGGTGTGTTTTGTTTCTACGCCGCGCAAACTGCAACAAAAACGACATGATAACTTTATTCTATGGGTCAGTACGATTACTACGATATCAAACTTGTATAGTTTTTTTGGTTTTTTTTGCTGTACTACTTGTAATTTTTCCGAAGATATTTAATTTTTTTAAAATGCGCGCAATAGTTTTTTTCATTTTTCTGTCGACATAGTTATGAGAGGTCTTGTTTTTTGCGGAACGTCCTGTAGTTTGCGTTTGGTACCATTTTGGAATACATACGATTTTCTGATTGCTTTATATTGTATTTTTTCTTCAAAACAGGTTGACCAAAAAAAGGCACATTTCTGTTTTTTTTTCTGACAACGTTCATCGTGCGTGGTAAATAATGCATTATCGGACTTTTATGGACGCATCAATACCAAATATTTATTTGTTATTTATTATTAGATTCTTTTATTAAAAATATAGGACAAAAGGTTTAAAAAAAAAAAAACTTTTATTACTTATTATTTTAAAAAAATAGAAAAACTTTATTGATCTTCTTACTTTCATCACTCCTGCAGTATGATGCAATGCAATAGCATTATATCATACTGCAATTGGGTAGGCAGTCTATCAAGCCAGCCGCGGGGATGGCTTAATAGGCATTCTGCCATAACAGCCCTGGGGCCTTTCAGAAAGCCCCCGGCTGACACCTGCACAGCTCCCTGCAATCTCATTGTAGGGGGGCGCTGTACAGGACCCCTGAACCTCGTTTGAGGGATTAAAATGCCGCTGTCAGAATTGATTTAAAGGGTTAACAGGCCCAATGATCCCCGCGATCTCCCTTCATATACTTTCTGCATCTGCAGGATGTAAAAGCACTATAGGGCCATCGCTAAGGGGTTAATGTATGTTTATACTTTGATTTATGTCAGTGCAATAAGGGTTGGGTCTCTACGGATGGCGAAATATCGATTGTGATGATGCATTCTTATTCAAGTTCACATTCCAATATCGCATGCATTGTATATATTCCAAAAAACATCATAAAACTACAGTTGAGAGGCCCAAAGCGATACACAGGGCCAGGACAAAGTGAATTCACACCCCAGCAGGTTAATGCCCATTTAGACACAACGATTATCACTCAAAAGCCATCTTATGAGCCATAACCATTGTGTCTAACCGTGCGGCCATCGTGCACTGTTCATTCATCGCTCATTTCTAGCCAGCTGAGAGCTGATAGCATTCTTTCAGCTGGTATCCCGCTGGCAGTTCTCAGCGGGACACCAGCTGAAAGCGCCGAGAACAAAGCAGCTGTTTGCGTATACAAAACAACTACATTGTTCTCCAAGCTATCGCGGCAGTATCCCGCACGACCTACATTAACTCTTTAGTAGCTAATTAGCTACTTAAAGTTATGCAAAGATGATCGCTCAAAACTGTCGTTTGAGCGATTATTATTCCGTGTATATGGGCCTTTAGGCCGGCTGTCCACGGGCGATGCGGTATCCCGTGGCGAAGCTCTGCCGCGGGAGCCGCCGCCCGGGAGCAGAAGCCGCCGGCGAATCTCCGCCGGTCAACCCTATCTAATAGATAAGCTGACCACGTAGAATCGGAGCAATTCACAGCATGCTGCGAATTGCCCACCGCGAGCGAAGAATCGCAATGATTCTCTGCTCGTGGATGAGTATGCTATAGGAAGCGTCGGCCAGCGTGATTCGCCAGCAGTTTACCGCCGGCGAATTAACTGCCTTGGACAGGGGGCCTTTATGTGCCCATCTTTCAGTTTTCTGCTGAACTACTGTTTTCAATTCTGCTTGAAAACCATCCTTAGGCAGAACAGCTGATAAGCAGGACCACACACTCTGTCTGCTGTCCATGATGCTAAATTCTCCATGGGGAGCTAGAGATTATATTGTTTTCTCTTACAGCCTGTGGCTGAACAATGGAGCCAATTACAGAGCTCAGACCTCCTGCTGGGTTCTGCAAATGCAAATGAAGCTGATAAAGTACTAAATGCAATTAGTGCCTATTAGTACTTTATGCAAAATAATCGATGATCTTTCAATGTTTTGAAAGATTATGTGTGTGTGTGTAAATGGGCCTTTAGACAAATTGTGTCCACACCCATTGCAACCTCCAGAGTCAATTAAAAACTTTCACACAGGATGCCCATCAGGCATAAGCGTCAGCCAGCCGTCCCACAGACTGCCACCCAATTATTGCTCCTGATAGCTGATGGGCTGAACTTACAAGTGAAGCCCAGTAATTAGTGCTAAGTCTGCTCACTCCTTCAGGACACCACTGCCACCATTCAAACCTTGCGTATGTGCCTTGAGTGTGTGGACCGGCACATGCACAGATTCTCTGTCCCTTATGTGGGCAGATTCAGAGTGCTAATCTGTGTATGCGCTGGTCCGCAAACCCGAAACACATGGGCGAAATTTGGATGGCTCTGTGGATGACATCCACTATGTCTCCACCTCATGCCAGTATAGAGGGTTGGGTTTAAACGAGAAACACTGACCAGCAAAAATGGTCCAGCTCGCCCACCGGACTGGTCTGCAACTATCTGCATACGGCGCAGGAAATTTAAAAACAGTATTTCTGCAGGTATGCAATTTTCTATAGATGAAACACAGTAAGTTCTGTTAACAGATGTAGGTCAGGGGACTGTGGGAACAAAACAAAACATACATCTCATGTACCCCTAATATTTGAAAAATCTAGCAACACCCTCCATGGCTAGAACTGTATCAATAGGCTACTTGAGATACAGCGACACAGAGCAGAAAGTTCTGAATGCACCACAAGCAGTCATGAAGAGTATGGCCACTCTTACACATGAAAGCGGCAAGGCGCTGCAATTTCAAATGCGGCACTTTGCCGCGATTTGACTTTAGTTTTCGTCCGCAGCTCCCTGCAGCCGACAGTGTGTTTTATCACACCCTGTGCAGTGACCAAGAACCATGCCTTAAGCCGAGGATACAGCAGGGTTAAAGATGGCGGCGGTTCACGGTGGCTCTACCATTTCAAAGGCTGAAGAGCAACCCAGCTCAGCAACCAGCAGGAGAGATCAGATTTAAGCAGACTTGATAACTGAAATTCAGTCTTAGATTATATTCGTGACGCCAGTGTCCTTTGACGAGTTATAAGTTACTCGCGGAGCATAAATAAGTCCAAGACAAACAAAATATTTTTTAAAACTGGGGACACGCGGTTTTCTTTTACTCACACTCCAACTTTTCCAATACAGACAAATTCACAAGTACTTCTCAACATGAAGTTACAAGTTTGGAATGGTTTCTTGAACTCTACTTTTCTGAACACATTCTGACGGTTCTTCTCTCAAGCATCCACATCTTCAGTAACTGTTATTTGAAGGGCATTGCTTGGGTTACACGGTCTCTCAAATCACTCTCACTTTAGTGGTCACAGACTTCTGCGCTTCCCCTCCACATGCAGTTCAGCGGGGGCGCGTACAACTCTTGCATTCCCGTACTGACTCTTAAGCAGCATCTCCTGCGCTCTCATCCCCAGAGGAAACAAGCTTTTTGGCAGCAGAGACGTAGACGCAGCCTAGCCCCAGCAGGAGCATCAGCTTGTCTCTCTAGCACGCACCTCCTTCTCCGATGACACAAACCAGACTTCTCCACTCTCTCTCGCCAACTAACTCCTCCCTCTTCCACTCAAACAACCAATCATAACACACTGACAAAGACAAAAAACTTACTTATAGACAGATTCACCTGTCATTGTGATGGGTGATGAGATGAAAAGGATTCTTCATGCACGCGAATGGAAACCAATTGCGGCTTCTGCTCGCGGATGAAAACTTGCAGCATGCTCCATTTTACTGCAGCAAGGAAGTCAATGGAAGCCGTCCGACCCGCGGCCGCAGATAAAGTAGGAGTTTTAAAAAAATATGTACTGCGCATGTTCGACAGTGAGCCGTGCAACCATCCGCAGGAGAGAGGGAAAAAAGAAAATACAGGTATGCGTGGATGCCGGCAGGGCACAGGGTCTGATTCCACTGTGGGCTCCGACATGCGGAATCCGACCCGCCCGTGTGCATGCGGCCTAAGTTGTATTAAATCTTTCCATATCAGATTGCCGAAATTAAGACCCTTTCACAAGGAACAATTATCGTTCAAAAAATCGTTCAAATGAGCGAAAATGAACGATCTGTGTAAACAAAGCCAACGACTGAACAATAAATTGTTCGTTTTTTTGTTCATTTTACGCAGACATAAAAATCATCGTTGGCTCGTTCACTAATCATTCGGTTTGAATACCGATCGTTCAGTTGTTTTCATTAACGACTAAATCCGACCACAGGTCACGTGATCGCCGCTGTCCACCAGATACCGGCGACTGCATAAAAGTAATTAGAAAGTTTAAAAAAGTTAACGTTTCAGTTCCCCTCATGGACCAGATCCGAGAGGGTACTCACCCCTGTCCTCCGTGATGTCCCGCGGTGTTCTGGTTTTCCAGGACCTGACACCGGCGTCTGTGCATGCGTGCCAAACGTCATTACGTCATGCACAGAAGGCCAGGAGGCCCGTAAAGTTGAAAAACACCCTGCACCCGGCTAGTATGTATAGCCGAGAGCAGGGTTATGTCACCAGGCACCGCTGTATGCAATTTCCGATCACATGATCGCTGTTATCCAATGAATAGCAGTGATCATGTAAAGTTTAAAAAAAAAGAAAAAAGAGTTTAAGTTTTATCTCCCCTTACGGATCATATCCATGAGGCGAGATGAAATTATGTACCTAAGGCCCCGGGATTTATCCGTGGACCTTACCCTGGCTTCTGCGCACGTGCCTTTCGCCAAAATGGTGGATGTATGCGCAGAAGCTACAGATTGCCTGGGGAATTTCCAAAATTTGGCTCTGTCACTAAGGTGCAAACAGGCTTCATCACTAAGGGGTTAGTTTAGGCCGTTTTCACATAGCCAAGAACATTGAAAAGTTCTGCGTTGCGAGACGCACGAATATGAACCCCTTTGAAAGGGGTCATACGCATGAGTGATTTTTTTTCCCACTGTGATGCGGGAAACAAGTTGCAGCACTTCCTATCTTTGGGCATGCCCTCGCATCGGCCATTGTTTTCAATGGGGCGGACGGCAGTATCACACCAAGTGCAATGCTTCCCCATTGAAAACGCCATGGTAGAGGATCGCTATGTCCCTGAAGTGATGTGAGGCGGTTTGATATAAAAATGCCTAGCTTCCTTGGGGATATCCCAAGTTGGCGAGCGTGATATCAAGCTGTAATTCACGGCATGACATCGGACTCGCCCATGTGAGGTTAGCCTAATACAGAGTATGTGAACGAGTGAACGATTTCTCTTTTGAATGAGCCAACGGACCATTAGGACGCAGACTGTATAAACATCCTTTACTGTAATTGTAAGGGCACAAGGACTGTGTGGGGAGGTTGAACTCTGTGTGGAGGTCGGACTGTGTGCGCACAAGGACTGTGGGGAGGTCAGACGATTGTGTGGGAGGTAGGACTGTGGGGACAAGGACGGTGTGGGGACAAGGACGGTGTGGAGACAAGGACGGTGTGGAGACAAGGACGGTGTGGTGAAGGCGGACTGTGTGGGGAAGTCAGACAGTGTGGGGTAGTCGGACTGTGTGGCGAGGTCGGACTGTGTGGGGACTAAGACTGTGTGAGGACAAGGACTGTGTGGTGAGATCGGACTGTGTGGTGAGGTCGGACTATATAGGGACAGAAACTGTGTGTGAAGGTCAGACTGTGCGGGGAGGTCGGACTGTACGGGGAGGTCGGACTGTACAGGGAGGTCGGACTGTGTGGGGAGGTCGGACTGTGTGGGATGGTCGAACTGTGCAGGGAGGTCGGACTGTGCGGGGAGGTCGGACTGTGCGGGGAGGTCGGACTGTGCGGGGAGGTCGGACTGTGCGGGGAGGTCGGACTGTGCGGGGAGGTTGGACTGTGTGGGGAGGTCGGGCTGTGTGGGGACAGTGTGGGGGACAAGGACTGTGCGGGGCGGTTGGACAGTGTGGGGACAAGGACTGTGTGGGGAGGTCGGACAGTGTGGTGAGGTCGGACTATGTGGGGACAAGAACTGTCCGTGAAGGTCAGACTGTGTGGGGAGGTCGGACTGTGTGGGGAGGTTGGACAGTGTGGGGACAAGTACAGTGTGAGAAGAAGGATTGTGCGGGGCGGTCGGACTGTGTGGGGAGGTTGGACTATGTGGGGAGGACAGACTGTGTGTGGCGGACAAGGACTGTGTGGGGACAAGGACTGTGTGTGAAGGTCAGACTGTGTGGGGAGGTCGGACTGTGAGAGAACAAGGACTGTATGGGAAGGTCAAACAGTGTGGGGACAAGGACTGTGTTGGGACAAGGACTGTGTGAGAAGAAGGATTGTGCGGGGAGGTCAGGCTGTGTGGGGACAAGGACAGTGTGAGAAGAAGGATTGTGCGGGGCGGTAGGACTGTGTGGAGATGTCGTACTATGTTGGAAGGACAGACTGTGTGGGGAGAAGGACTGTGTGGGGACAAGGACTGTGTGTGAAGGTCAGACTGTGTGGGGAGGTCAGACTGTGAGAGGACAAGAACTGTATGGGAAGGACAAACAGTGTGGGGACAAGGACTGTGTTGGGACACAGACTGTATGAGAAGAAGGATTGTGCGGGGAGGTCAGGCTGTGTGGGGATGTCGGGCTGTGGGGAGGTCGGACTGCGTGGAGACAAGGACTGTGTAGGGAGGTCGGACAGTGAGGGCACAAGGACTGTGTGAGGACAAGAACAGTGTGGGGACAAGGACTGTGTGGGGAGGTCGAACTGTGTGGTGAGGTCGGACTATGTGGGGACAAGAACTGTGTGTGAAGGTCAGACTGTGTGGGGAGGTCGGACTGTGTAGGGAGGTCGGACTGTGTAGGGAGGTCGGACTGTGTGGGAAGGACAGACTGTGTGGGGAGAACAGACTGTGTGGGGACAAGTACTGTGTGGGGACAAGTACTGTGTGGGGACAAGGACTGTGTGAGAAAAAGGATTGTGCGGGGAGGTCGGACTGTGAGGGGAGGTCAGACTGTGAGAGGACAAGAACTGTATGGGAAGGACAAACAGTGTGGGGACAAGGACTGTGTTGGGACACAGACTGTATGAGAAGAAGGATTGTGCGGGGAGGTCAGGCTGTGTGGGGATGTCGGGCTGTGGGGAGGTCGGACTGCGTGGAGACAAGGACTGTGTAGGGAGGTCGGACAGTGAGGGCACAAGGACTGTGTGAGGACAAGAACAGTGTGGGGACAAGGACTGTGTGGGGAGGTCGAACTGTGTGGTGAGGTCGGACTATGTGGGGACAAGAACTGTGTGTGAAGGTCAGACTGTGTGGGGAGGTCGGACTGTGTGGGGAGGTCGGACTGTGTGGGGAGGTCGGACTGTGTGGGGAGGTCGGACTGTGTGGGAAGGACAGACTGTGTGGGGAGAACAGACTGTGTGGGGACAAGTACTGTGTGGGAACAAGTACTGTGTGGGGACAAGGACTGTGTGAGAAAAAGGATTGTGCGGGGAGGTCGGACTGTGAGGGGACAAGGACTGTATGGGAAGGTCGAACAGTGTGGAGACAAGGACTGTGTGGGGACAATGACAGTGCGAAAAGAAGGATTGTGCGGGGAGGTCGGACTATGTGGGGAAGTCGGACTATGTGGGAAGGACAGACTGTGTGGGGAGAACAGACTGTGTGGGGACAAGGACAGTGTGGGGACAAGGACTGTGTGGAGACAATGACTGTGTGAAAAAAAAGGATTGTGCGGGGAGGTCGGACTGTGAGGGGACAAGGACTGTATGGGAAGGTTGAACAGTGTGGAGACAAGGACTGTGTGGGGACAATGACTGTGTGAAAAGAAGGATTGTGCGGGGAGTTCACACTGTGTGGGGAGGACAGACTGTGTGGGGACAAGGACTGTGTGAGGAGGTCGGACTATGAGGGTACAAGGACTGTGTGGGAAGGTCGGACTGTGTGTGAAGGACAGACTGTGTGGAGAGGATGGACTGTGTGGGGAGGACGGACTGTCTTGGAAGAGCGGACTGTGTGGGGAGGACGGACTGTGTGGGGAGGACGGACTGTGTGGGGAGGACGGACTGTGTGGGGAGGACAGACTGTGTGAGGAGGACAGACTGTGTGGGGACAAAGACTGTGTGGGGACAAGGACTGTGTGGGGACAAGGACTGTGTGGGGACAAGGACTGTGTGGGGACAAGGACTGTGTAGAGACAAGGACTGTGTGAGAAGAAGGATTGTGCAGGGAGGTCAGACTGTGTGGGGACAAGGACTGTGTGGGGACAAGGACTGTGTGGGGAGTTCGGACAGTGTGGGGACAAGGACTGTGTGGGGACAAGGACTGTGTGGGGAGGTCGGACTATGTGGGGGCAAGAACTGTGTGTGAAGGTCAGACTGTGTGTGTAGGTCGGACTCTGTAGGAAGGACAGTCTTTGTGGGGAGATCGGGCTGTTTGAGGACAAGGACAGTCTGAGAAGAAGAATTGTGCGGGGAGGTCGAACTGTGTGGGGTCAAGGACTGTGTGGGGAGGTTGGACTGTGTGGGGACAAGAACTGTGTGGTGAGATCCGACTGTGTGGTGAGTTCGGACATTTGGGGACAAGAACTATGTGTGAAGGTCAGACTGCGTGGGGAGGTCAGACTGCATGGGGAGGACAGACTGTGTGGGGACAAGGACTGTGTGAGAAGAAGGATTGTGAGGGGACAAGGACTGTGTGGGGAGGTCGGACTGTATGGGGAGGTTAGACTGTGTGGAGACAAGAACTGCGTGGAGGGATCCGACTGTGTGGTGAGGTTGGACATGTGGGGACAAGAACTATGTGTGAAGGTCAGACTGCATGGGGAGGTCAGACTGCATGGGGAGGACAGACTGTGTGGGGAGGACAGACTGTGAGAGGAGGACAGACTGTGAGAGGACGAGAACTGTATGGGAAGGACAAACAGTGTGGGGACAAGGACTGTGTTGGGACACAGACTGTATGAGAAGAAGGATTGTGCGGGGAGGTCAGGCTGTGTGGGGATGTCGGGCTGTGGGGAGGTCGGACTGCGTGGAGACAAGGACTGTGTAGGGAGGTCAGACAGTGAGGGCACAAGGACTGTGTGAGGACAAGAACAGTGTGGGGACAAGGACTGCGTGGGGAGGTCGAACTGTGTGGTGAGGTCGGACTATGTGGGGACAAGAACTGTGTGTGAAGGTCAGACTGTGTGGGGAGGTCGGACTGTGTAGGGAGGTCGGACTGTGTAGGGAGGTCGGACTGTGTGGGAAGGACAGACTGTGTGGGGAGAACAGACTGTGTGGGGACAAGTACTGTGTGGGAACAAGTACTGTGTGGGGACAAGGACTGTGTGAGAAAAAGGATTGTGCGGGGAGGTCGGACTGTGAGGGGACAAGGACTGTATGGGAAGGTCGAACAGTGTGGAGACAAGGACTGTGTGGGGACAATGACAGTGCGAAAAGAAGGATTGTGCGGGTAGGTCGGACTATGTGGGGAAGTCGGACTATGTGGGAAGGACAGACTGTGTGGGGAGAACAGACTGTGTGGGGACAAGGACAGTGTGGGGACAAGGACTGTGTGGAGACAATGACTGTGTGAAAAAAAAGGATTGTGCGGGGAGGTCGGACTGTGAGGGGACAAGGACTGTATGGGAAGGTTGAACAGTGTGGAGACAAGGACTGTGTGGGGACAATGACTGTGTGAAAAGAAGGATTGTGCGGGGAGTTCACACTGTGTGGGGAGGACAGACTGTGTGGGGACAAGGACTGTGTGAGGAGGTCGGACTATGAGGGTACAAGGACTGTGTGGGAAGGTCGGACTGTGTGTGAAGGACAGACTGTGTGGAGAGGATGGACTGTGTGGGGAGGATGGACTGTGTGGGGAGGACGGACTGTCTTGGAAGAGCGGACTGTGTGGGGAGGACGGACTGTGTGGGGAGGACGGACTGTGTGGGGAGGACGGACTGTGTGGGGAGGACGGACTGTGTGGGGAGGACAGACTGTGTGAGGAGGACAGACTGTGTGAGGACAAAGACTGTGTGGGGACAAAGACTGTGTGGGGACAAGGACTGTGTGGGGACAAGGACTGTGTGGGGACAAGGACTGTGTGGGGACAAGGACTGTGTAGAGACAAGGACTGTGTGAGAAGAAGGATTGTGCAGGGAGGTCAGACTGTGTGGGGACAAGGACTGTGTGGGGACAAGGACTGTGTGGGGAGTTCGGACAGTGTGGGGACAAGGACTGTGTGGGGACAAGGACTGTGTGGGGAGGTCGGACTATGTGGGGGCAAGAACTGTGTGTGAAGGTCAGACTGTGTGTGTAGGTCGGACTCTGTAGGAAGGACAGTCTTTGTGGGGAGATCGGGCTGTTTGAGGACAAGGACAGTCTGAGAAGAAGAATTGTGCGGGGAGGTCGAACTGTGTGGGGTCAAGGACTGTGTGGGGAGGTTGGACTGTGTGGGGACAAGAACTGTGTGGTGAGATCCGACTGTGTGGTGAGTTCGGACATTTGGGGACAAGAACTATGTGTGAAGGTCAGACTGCGTGGGGAGGTCAGACTGCATGGGGAGGACAGACTGTGTGGGGACAAGGACTGTGTGAGAAGAAGGATTGTGAGGGGACAAGGACTGTGTGGGGAGGTCGGACTGTATGGGGAGGTTAGACTGTGTGGAGACAAGAACTGCGTGGAGGGATCCGACTGTGTGGTGAGGTTGGACATGTGGGGACAAGAACTATGTGTGAAGGTCAGACTGCATGGGGAGGTCAGACTGCATGGGGAGGACAGACTGTGTGGGGAGGACAGACTGTGTAGGGACAAGGACTGTGTGAGAAGAAGGATTGGGAGGGGACAAGGACTGTGTGGGGAGGTCGGACTGTGTGTGAAGGACAGACTGTGTGCGGAGGACGGACTGTGTGGGGAGGTCGGGCTGTTTGGGGACAAGCACAGTCTGAGAAGAATTGTACGGGGAGGTCGAACTGTGTAAGGACAAGGACTGTGTGGGGACTTGGACTGTGTGGGGACAAGAACTGTGTGGTGAGATCCGACTGTGTGGTGAGGTCGGACATGGGGGGACAAGAACTATGTGTGAAGGTCAGACTGCTTGGGGAGGACAGACTGTGTGGGGAGGTCGGGCAGTGTGGGGACAAGGACTGTGTGAGAACAAGGAATGTGAGGGGACAAAGACTGTGTGGAGAGGTCGGACTGTGTGTGAAGGACAGACTGAGTGAGGATGTCAGATTGTGTGGGGAGGTCGGACTGTGTGGGAAGGGCAGTCGTGGGGAATTCGGGCTGTGTGGGGAATTCGAGGTCGAACTGTGTAAGGACAAGGACTGTGTGGGGACTTGGGACTGTGTGGGGACAAGAACTGTGTGGTGAGATCCGACTGTGTGGTGAGGTCGGACATGGGGGGACAAGAACTATGTGTGAAGGTCAGACTGCTTGGGGAGGACAGACTGTGTGGGGAGGTCGGGCAGTGTGGGGACAAGGACTGTGTGAGAACAAGGAATGTGAGGGGACAAAGACTGTGTGGAGAGGTCGGACTGTGTGTGAAGGACAGACTGAGTGAGGATGTCAGATTGTGTGGGGAGGTTGGACTGTGTGGGAAGGGCAGTCGTGGGGAATTCGGGCTGTGTGGGGAATTCGGGCTGTTTGGGGACAAGGACAGTCTGAGAAGAAGAATTGTACGGGGAGGTTGAACTGTGTGGGGAGGTTGGACTGTGTGGGGAGGTCGGACATGTGGGGACAAGAACTATGTGTGAAGGTCAGACTGCTTGCGGAGGACAGAGTGTGTGGGGAGGACAGACTGTGTGGGAAGGACAGACTGTGTGGGAACAAGGACTGTGTGAGAAGAAGGATTGTGAGGGGACAAGGACTGTGTGTGAAGGTCAGACTGTGTGGGGAGGTCAGGCAGTGTAGGACAAGGACTGTGTGGAGACAAGATCTGTGTGAAAAGAAGGATTGTGCGGGGAGGTTAGACTGTGAGGGCACAAGGACTGTGTGAGGACAAGGACTGTGCAGGGACAAGGACTGTGTGGGGAGGTCAGACTGTCTGGGGAGGACAGCCTGTGTGGGGACAAGGATTATGTGGGGAGGTCAGGCTGTGTGGGGACAACACTATGTGGGCACAAGGACTGTGTGGTAAGGTTGGACTATCTGGGGAGGTCAAGTTGTGTGGGAAGTTTGGACAAGGACTCTGTGGGGAGGACAGGGAGTGTGGGGAGGTCGGACTGTCAGGGCACAAGGACAGTGTGAGGACAAGGACAGTGTGGGGAGGTCGGGCTGTGTGGAGAGGTCAGGCTGTCTGGGCACAGGGACTGTGTGAGGAAAAAGGACTGTGCGGGGAGGTCGGGCAGTGCGGGGAGGTCACCATGAAAGCTGCCAGCGTTCCCGCCTCGGAGACTCAGTGCGCGGAGGGGGTTATATAACTTGGCCATTCGGCCGCTACTTGTACGCCGTCAGGGCGCCATGTGTGCGCTCTGCCCTCACTATACATAAGCCGGCCGCCTCAGTCAGGGACGGCCCTCCGCCTGTACTGGAAGCTGGCGGGGCGTTGCTAGGAGACGGCGTGAGGCCTCATCTTGCCGCCTGACACCGCTGTAGAGTAGAAGCAGCCCCGCTGACCACGCAGTGTGTCCTGGAGCCAGCGGCGGAGTGTAGAGCCTCCTGGAAGAAGGCGGGAGGTAGGAGCCATGTCTGCCCTGTCCTCATGCCCGCCGCACGGTGCAGCCCTGACGGCGGCAGTGATTCATATTAGTGATGGCCGCTGGTAAAGGAGTCGCTGCAGCCTGAGGGATGTGAAGGGGCTTCTGGACTGACGGTTAGCCTTCAAAGGGGGGAAAGTGAATTAGAATCGTTTGGTCTGATCGTGAGCCAGCGACTGACCGCCGCGCCATAATCCTTCGATCTGATCGCGAGCCGGCGACTGACCGCTGCGCCATAATCCTTCGATCTGATCGCGAGCCGGCGACTGACCGCCGCGCCATAATCCTTCGATCTGATCGCGAGCCAGTGACTGACAGCTGCGCCATAATTGTTCGCTTTTCGGTCATTCTATGCAGGCGTAAAGATCATTGATTATTGTTCGATTTAAACCAAAATCTTGCGCCCCCCCCCCCCCCCCCCCCCCCCCCCCCCCCCCCGGGATGGGATGGAAATCTTGTGGAATGTCTGCAGCGGAAATGCTTCAGGACCTGCGCCATTTGGTGCTGGTTGGAAGCGGCTTGTCCGCCTGTATTCTACTCCAGAAGCCTCCCCATAAAGAGAAGTGAGCCCGCAGCGGAGACGGCAATGCAATGGACATGTCGCGGATTTGAATTCCGTGCCGCATATCAGTTTCCGCGCGGCTTGTCTCAGTTTCAAAATTTGTACGGAAATTCCGCGGCAAAATTCCGCCCGTATGAATCCAGCCTGACGGTCCGCTTAGAGGAGCCGACTTCTCATTTCAGCGAGCAGATGATGCCGGCGTTTGCTGTACGCGATGGTATGAGAACGGCCGGACGTCAGGTAAATCCTGCACAAGAACCCACAGAGTACCCGAGGATTGTGATGCAGAACATAAAAATGGCTGAAGACCTGCCTGCAATTCCGCATCCCAATCCGCAGTTAGGCCTCATGTCCACGGGCGGGTCAGAGTACGCCCGCAGTGGGATCTGACCCTGCCTGCGGCCGACGACATTTCTTTCGCCTGTCCGGGTCGTCTCCCTCCCTGTCCGGATCTCCTTTCTTCTTACTGTGTATGGGCGCGCCAACTTCCGCAGTGTCAGCCGTGGGTGTGCCGCGGATTGAACGGCTTTCATTGATTTCAATGGAACCCCTCCGTGCCGGATCCACACAAATGGAGCTGCGTCTTGTTTTCCCGGACCTAAAAGTCCACAAATCAAATCCGCATGCTTTAATTAATTTGCGGGTGCCCATGCTTCCCTATGGGTGGTCTGATTTACGGATCTCCCGAGCGGATTCCGCGAATCAAATCCACCTGCAACAGACGTTTTTGCGTATTTTACAGAATCTTTTATTTGCGCATGGAGAAAAACACGCTGGCGTACTTCCATTGATTTTAATGAGCTATCAAGTTGAATACGTGTTATTTTCGGGCGCAGTATGCACGAAAATAGGACATGCTGTGTTATTTTTTTTTTTGTGTGACCGAAATGCACGCACGTGGGACCAAACCTACTGGAATCAGTGGCTTCTGTTCCCTGCATGCGCAGACTTTGCATACGTAATATGCAGCGCCAATGCGTTCTTGTGAATAAACCCTTCGGCTGGGCTCACGTACCACATGCGTGTACAGCGCACTCTTAATGCGTGGTAATCTTGCGCTCGTGTGAGCCCAGCCGTAGACTACAGCTGCATACTAAGGTAGTCAGAGAAGCGGTTCGGCCATTCTTGTTTCTCCAAGACTGTAGGGTCGCTTTAACCCTTTGCAATCCAATTTTGGATTCTGGGTTTCCTAGGGGGCTTTCTCTTTCTGCCATTATACAATGGCGCCGTCTGCTGGCTAGAGCCAGTACTGCGGTATGGGACATGCTGGAGAGGCCGCCGACAACAGAGCGGCCAGTAATATACAGTAAGAATACCCCGACGGACGTCTTCCAACATCGGAAGCTGTACAGCCTTCGATCAGAATGTCTTCAGACGTAGCACAGTGGGTTGGAAAGGGTTAAACAGAATCGCCCAAAAATAGTGCCTGCTGCAAGCGGAAACCCTGCGCATGTAAATACGCGCACTAAACACATCCGGTTATTTTCCCGTACGATTTCTTTGCATCGCGACACAGAAATCACGAGGGTGAAAAAAAAATCCCCGTGTAAAATGTGCCGACGGACGGCCGCTACTTCAGGAGCAAAGAAAACTTTTTTTTTTTTTTTCTCATTGCTTCTGGAAAAATCACAAAACCTCACGTTTGTGAAGTGAAACTGCAGTCTTGGCAAATTTCACTTTGTAGCATTATTAACCCCTTCAGGAGCAGAGGGTTTTCTTCCAAGAGCCATACCTTTTTTCTTTTCTCCCGCAGGTAGCTGTATGAGGGCTTGTTTTTTGTGGGACAAGTTATATTCCTCAACTAAACCATATAATGTACTGAAAAATGTAAAACAAAGTTTAAATGGGGTGAAATAAAAAATTGCGCAATTTTTGGAGGAATTTAACTTTTACAGCATTCATATTGCAGTAAAAATGACACAAACTTTATTCTGCGGGTCGATATGATTACAGAACCAGATTTATATAGTGTTTTTGTTTTTGTTTTTTTCTAAAGAAAACTTGCTTTCTGGCCCTATATTCCGAGAAACAACTTTTTTCATCGACTAGGAGTACCGTTTGGGGTTCCGCAGGCTGGTGGTGGTGGCGATCTTATGGTCGGGGTGCATTTTCCTGGGATGGCCTAGGACCTTTTCATCATCATACCTTGAATGGTGAACACTACGGGGACCTGTTAGCTGACTTATCGCTGTAATGGCCCTGATTGGGGTGGACTCCGATTCCGGACAATTAAACTAGTATTCTGCAGGATAGGTCATCAGCGGTGCATCAACAGGGTTCTACAGTCCAGGACCCTTGCTGATCAGCTGTTTACTGAGCCAGTGTGCTTGTGCATGGAGCTAATTAAGCAAGAAGCAGACAGTTCCTTTCCCACTGCAGTGGCCAGGCTTGGTATTACAGTTAATATTCCCATTCACTTCAGTAGTAACATTGCTGTAATACCAAGCCTGGCCACTACAGAGAGAATGGAGCTGTCTGCTTCCTGCCAAAGTTAGTACACATGTGCACCATCCCAGGTAACTGATTAGCAGGGCTTTGTATGAAAGATTCCAGCTGATCTACTATTGATAGCCTGTCCACAACCACCAAAAGAAAAAATACCCCTACGTTGACAAAGGAAATAAATGTGCTTTTCAATGCGGTTATGTAAAAACTCCCTTCTATAGGTCGTTATGACGCAGGCTTCCATCTGACCCTCTGGCGTGTGCGCTCTGCCACCTGTTGGATCCCGCTTTATGCTGGTTTTACATACTTGCATATTATAATTTTAATGTACGGCTGGCAAAGTGCTGGATCTGTACATTATTAATAGGGTAATTACAGACTCATTACATCAGTCGTACAATAGCACTACAGATAGGGTTGCATCGCTGTCAATGGAGCGAACGCTCGGCTGGGCACAGCGCCTCCAGCTTCTGTAACACTACCTCCAACAGAAGTGCTATAGTGCGAGCGCATCCGCCGGCTGGTAAGCAAAATACTCTATTTCTATATTATAGCATGGCAGTCCTCAGGGCGCCCTTATATCCCATTTTACGTGTCGGGATATTATAGCAATTTGTTTTGGTTAATTGGATAGATTTGAATGCGCCGCGGTGCTACATAATACACCTATGGTATCTGAATGATGAAGTATTGTTATGCTGGTGCTCGCTCCCACTGAGCCGCCTAGGTCAGCGGAACATATATGTCCTGTCTATATAGGGGAGGAGGATAAGTAGCCGATGGACGCCTACAGGGTGGCTTATGGCAGAGGAAAGCAGCAGTGGATTGGCCAATCCAACTTGGCTGATCCCCCTTGGCGGATGAGCAACTTAGTCTTCATTCGCACCGCATTTGGGTCACACAGTAGTGGCTTTATTTCTTTTTCACCCTAAAAAGAGTATAATCTACCATATGCAAAAATGTACATAATTCTACAAGTATTTGTCTGACATTGATGCAAAAAACAAAAGAATACAGTATCTTCCGCATGATGTATGTAGGCAGATATGTTTGTAACCAAATGTATCCTTCCCACGTACCTCACAGACATAGTGGATGGAGAGCGCTCTGAGGACACGGCTTTTGGTTTTTTTTTTCTTTTCTCACCACTTGAGAAAAAAAAGGAATGATTTTTAAATTTTTTTTCCATCAACGTAACAGTCTGAGGGCTCGTATCCCTGCAGGATAAGTTGTATTTACACACTGTGACAGGAGTGACATCCCTTCATTCTGTAGGTGCGCGCTATTAGAGCGATTCCAAATTTATAGAATTGTTTTGGTTGGACTACATTTTTTATCTTAAAGATATGTTATTTTTAAAAAGTATTTTCCGCCCACCACAAACTTTCTTATTCCGTTGGTGGGGTTGTTTGAAAACTTGGTTATTCCAGACAATCTGTAGTTTTTTGTTTTCTATACCATTTTCAGGTACGCACAAGTTTTTGATTGTTTCCTTTTATTAAAGGGGTTGTCCCGCGAAACAAAGTGGGGGTATACACTTCTGTATGGCCATATTAATGCACTTTGTAATGTACATTGTGCATTAATTATGAGCCATACAGAAGTTATTCACTTACCTGTTCCGTTGCTAGCGTCCTCATCTCCATGGTGCCGTCTAATTTTCAGCGTCTAATCGCCGGATTAGACGCGCTTGCGCAGTCCGGTCTTCTTCCTTTCTGAATGGGGCCGCTCGTGCCGGAGAGCAGCTCCTCGTAGCTCCGCCCCGTCACGTGTGCCGATTCCAGCCAATCAGGAGGCTGGAATCGGCAATGGACCGCACAGAAGACCTGCAGTCCACCGAGGGTGAAGATCCCGGCGGCCATCTTCACAAGGTAAGTCAGAAGTCGCCGGAGCGCAGGGATTCGGGTAAGTACTGGACGGTTTGTTTTTTTTATGCCTGCATCGGGTTTGTCTCGCGCCGAACGGGGGGGCTATTGAAAAAAAACAAACCCCTTTTTCGGCACGGGACAACCCCTTTAAGTTTTATCTCCTTGTAGAAGATTCAGTTCTGGCATTGTTCTCTTCTGATCAGACTCTCACGGACGTAGCAGTACCAGGCAGGTTTTCCTTCTTTCTTTTTTTGATTAGAAGTCTAGGTCGTTTGGAACATTTCAATATAATTAAATGCCGCTTTGAGAATTAACAGCAGCATTTAAATAGTTAACAGCCAGCTGTCCACACATGCCGTGTATGGAGTGAGCTTGGGTTCCAACCCCGCTCAATACAAAGCCTATGCACATTCGATATACATGGATGTCGATAAGGTGCTAATGTCGTTTTCACTTTTAGGACCCTGTGATAAGGGATAAGTTTGGTAACTGCACACGGGGCAGGATAAAACACATAGTAAATATCTGCAGAAAGAATTGACAAAGGGGCGGATTTCAAAATCTGCACCGCAAGTCAACTTATGGAAAATATTTACAACCGTTCTGTGTTGCAAAATTCATTAATTCCACCAGGAGCCACATCAGCATCAGGCCTCCTTCACACAGGTGACACGGCATCGCTGTGAGAAAATCGCAGCGATATCGCAGCACTGCACCACGTGATATCGCTGCGTCTTCTCGCGGCAGTACCGCGATTTTGTAGCATCACATGCAAGGATTTTTGGGGGAAGTCGGGAAATATAAGCCCTACCCCAAAAATAAGCTGTAGTTAAAGGAAAAAAAAAAATAAGGATACATCACCTCTCCCACACTCTCCGGGGTGCTGCGGGGGCTTCTCCCCAGGTCCCTGCACTGATTTTCTTCATCTCTTGGCCGGAGATTGAAAAATCTCCGGCTGATGGAAGCGCTGGCTGTGATTGGCTGCCACTTAGCCAATCATAGCCAGTGCTCGAAGAATGGCTGTGATGGGGTTAATCACTGCCATTCATCGAGCACTTGCTGTGATTGGATCAGCGTCAGCCAATCACAGCCAGCGCTTCCAGGAGGCGGGGATTTTTGAATCTCCGTCCAGAAAAGAAGAAGATGATCAGTGCCGGGACCTGGGGAGAAGCTGCGGCTGGGCTGACAGCTCGTCTAAGGTGATGTATGTGTATTTTTTTTTTCTCTGCAGCTAGGACTTAGATTATAGCTTTGACTGTAGGATTTCCTACTGTCAAAGTTGCATCACATCACACGAAAACTGCGTTTTCATGCAACAGAGAGGAAGGCTCCATAGGGAAGCATGGGCTACAAAACCTCACGATTCGCGGACATATCGCCGGACCTGCAAGGTGTTTGTGCCGGGTTGTCACTTGCTACAAAACTTTGCATGTGTGAAGGAGCCCATAGGAAAGCATGGGCTTCTTACACAAATGAGACTTGTAGCATTGTAGCAAAGCTACAAAATCCTGCGACTTTGTCGCTCGTGTCAAGGAGGCCTTATGGTTGCCTTCAGAAGGCCATGTGTAATTGTTTACAGATACACTTACCACAGTGCAGCTTTTGCGGAAATACTGCCAATTTCTTGCTGGGGAATTTTAAGATGCGGGAAATCTGCAGTATTTCCGCTATAAGCAAACCTACGCTTCCTGGATTTCATGGTACCCGATTGAGGCAGATCAAGCTACAACCCAGCATATTCCTTCTTGCTTCCATGAACAGTATATTATAATCGGCAGCTGTACATAATACTAAACTAATTGTTAGTAATTTTATCGGAATACGCGTACATAGTGGGAAAAGAGAGGTTGAGGGGGAAAAAATATATATATATTTTCACATATCAGCGACATGGACGATGGTAGGAGATATATATATATATATATATATATATATATATATATATATATATATATATATATATACACATATGCTTGAATCTATACAGAATCCCTCATTGGATTCATGGACTGAATAAAAAGTGTATTTAAATATAGTTGCAATTTATCCGTATCGAATGACATTTGCAAAGCCTTCATTCAGATTTTATATGTATACACAGTTGCCATTAACAATGTCAAGTCCTCTATCGAATCCTGTTGGGGACAAAGTGTTCAATTTATAAATTCAGACGATTTCTTGTATTTGGAGTGACCGGAATCTTTCAGAGTTAGGCCCCCTGCAAACGGCCGGGTCGGATCCCGCTGCGAGAATTCTTGCAGCGGGACCCGTGCCCCTGCAGGGGCCAGAGCAGCACTCACCTGCTCCCACGGCTCCGGCTCTGTGATGTGCCGGCTGCTGCCCAGCCGGTCCGTGCACAGAGGGGCTGGCGGCCGGGAAGTGACATTTCTGTGCGGGGCTCTGCGAGAAATAGAGCAAATAGCGGCCGTCTGCAGAGGATTGCGTTTTCTAACACAATCCTATGGCAGCTTCCATGGGCGGAAATTCTGCGGGAAATCCCACTGCGGAATTTCCGCCTGTGTGCAGGGGGCCTTATTGGGAGGGATCTGTTCCAGGGCTGTTAACAAAAAGTCTTCAATGTTGGGATAATGTACAAGAGCTGCGTGGTGAGAGGCACTGTGATGCCGAGTACCATGTATAACGTTGGATCTGTGCTTCATTCACTCTGCAACGCAATCTCTGTGTAGTGCGGCCCACGTGCTGAAGGTTACAAGGACACTGTAGTAGGTAGATCACAAAGCTCCAAGAGCAGTTAATAAAAGACTTGGTTTTGAAGTTCTCTTTTGTAGTAGACCTGTGAAATCTGTTGTTCTGTTCTTTATATTTAGACATTTGCGGTCCTCCAGTCTCCTTTTACGGCTCCTGTCACTTTTGGCCAACCAGGTCCTGCCACTCACCCCCCTTGGTCTCCGTTGTCCGTTCACGGCTCCTATACTGTCAGTCTCCGCTGCCGCAGTGACATCGGCCCAGTAATTGGTGTCCCCGTCCTCCTCCTGCGCTGCTGAAGGCATATCTGGTCCGGTTGTCCTCCTGCGCTGTGCTGCTCCTGTCTTTGTGCAGAGCCCAGCCCACATGCTGGGCTCTGAAAACAGCTCCTAGGGTCTCTTTTACAGGCAAATGAAGCTGATAAAGTGCTAATGGACATTAGTGTCGACTAACACTTTATGATCGCTAAAAGTGTCAATCTTTCAGTCATTTGAAAAATTGTCTTTGTGTGTAAACGAGCTTTTTAGGGATTTTATCATTAAAAAAAAAAACTCTCCTGTTCCTCCACAGGCAGTCTTCTTACGACATCTTCTCATCTCTTCAGTCCCCTGGGTCACGTCACCTCCAGTCGTCCAGCTTGTTATGAAGCGTGTATTCCTCGCATTCTCCTTCCTGAGGTCAGTGACTGTCACATCCCTGTGACGTAGGATTAACTGGCTAAAAAGGAATGCTGATCTATTGCAGAGGCAGTGGGCATGAGCAGTCTCTGCAATAGCTCGGCACTCCTTCCCAGGCTGTCATCGAAGTGAAACATTTGGCGATTTGTGTGGTCTTGGGGCTTATTTTGGATAGTTGGGATGATGACTGAGTTAGTGAAGATAGAAGATCTAAAAAAAAGGCACTGAGTAATTGAATGAATTGGGTCCGGATAACTCCGGTTGAGGGCCTGCTTGGATGTTGCTTGATTGTAAATCTGCACTTCTTGGGGTGTAGTTTGGTTTGTTGTAGTTTGTAACCAGGGAGCCAACCAGAACTACTGAAGTTAAAGAGGTGGACGGTCCTCTGTCTGTTGGTAGTGGTTCCTTCCAGGACGGTAGGGAAGAATGTAGGTGGTAAGGATAGTGAAGGTGCGGTCCTGATTTCTTTAGATAATAGTTCAAATAAGGTTTCATGCGAACGAACCCATTGATATCATCGGGTTCTGTTCAACATGTAATACGTTTATTCGCACGGGCGAGCCTAATATTCATTTCTATGTTTGCAACTAGCAGAACTCTTACCCATTAAAGTGAATGCAGGCGTCACGTGCAATTGTTTTTTAATATGCTGGTCTGTGTAAAAAAAAAAAAAAAAAAATAAATAAAATTTAAATTGCAACATTTTAGTGCGTTTTCCAGTATAGAAGGAACACCTTTTAGGTTCAAATAAATTTTATTGAGTACCACTTTGTCATAGTTATTTGCTTATATCTTGATCAATCAACAGGAAAAAGGAAAACTTTTAGCAATGCAATTCTGTTAACTTCTACTTAGGCAGTTGTGAATATGAAGGATAGAAAGGAAGTGGAGAGGGGGAAGTCTGAGCTAATGAGACGTTGAATCATGAAGATTGTTCGGGGGCTGCCTGGTGGCCCCACTCTTGGTGGTTCGTTCCCAGCCGCTCCCTCCCTGTGATGGTGACTAAGGTTCGGGGTTGGATAATCGACCCGGGCCTAGTCTAAATACTCGATATACCTTTTCCTCTCTTCCGATTGTAATGACTTAACTTAACTTTTCTTATTCTAAGACGTACATAGGAGAGGGGGGGTGGGGGGGGGAAAGAGGGGGGGGGAGTGGAGGGGTGGAGACTCGGTACATATAGACAAGCAAGACTATATCGATTATTGTCTCAGTACTCGTCAGGGTAGTGGCTGCTCAATCAATCGTTCCTTGTTCAATCCAATATTTGAGGGCGTCTGATCCCCTAAAGGCGACCCACGACTGCCACGTCTTATAGTAGGTTTCCCACAGTTTCGGCTCGTCAGCCCCCAGCTCGTCGAATCTCATGAGAGTGTGGAGCTCTTCCACCCACAAACCTCTAGTCAGGGCAGTCGTGGTGCGCCAGAGTCTTGGGATCAGTCTTCTCACTGCAATAATAAAGTGTTTTAGTAAACTTGTCTTAGCTATTCTCGCAGCCCCTGGGAACAGGGAGAGCAGGGCAAGTTTAGGAGTCATAGTCACATCTGTGCGACTGATATGATTGTACAGGATTGTCACTTCCTTCCAAAGGTCGGCCACTAGGTGGCACTCCCACCAGATGTGTATCATTGTACCTCTACTCTCTCTGCATCGCCAGCATGCCGAGGAGGACTGGGGGAAAATTCTCTGTAATTGGTCTGGGGTCCTGTACCACCTTGAGACTATCTTGTAGTTAAGGTCCTGTACTTTGCCTGCTGTGGAGATCTTATGCGTAAGGGCCCATATTTTGCTCCAGTCCTCCTCGGTGAGGTTTTCACCTAGTTCCCTTTCCCAAGCCTCTTTATATTTCGGGGCCTCATCCTCCGTCTCCCGACTCAGCAACATTTTGTAGATCCTAGATATCATGTGTCTCTGGTTTTGGTCTGACATGCAGAGTTGCTCGAACTCCGTAAGAGGCGCCGTCAAATTCACTCCCGGCCTCAGCGAGCCCACAAAGCCCCTCAGCTGAAGATATTGGAGCCATATTCCTGGCCGTGGGGTGTTCTGACCCCTGATCTCGGTTAAGGGTTTCAGTCCCGACTGTGTTACTACATCTCTCAGTCTTGGGATTGGGTCAGTAGGGAGGGATAGCAATCCCTTTTCTCTTGTGGCTATTTCGAATAGAGGGTTTGCTAGGAGAGGTGTTAAAGGGCCTGGTATTGTAACTAATCCTAGTCTAGGCGCGAAACTTGCCCACGTGGTGAATAATTGGAGACTGAAGGGAGGGATGTTGGGGATAGACTTGACCCATTTAGGGGGAATCCAGGGTGCTCCGTATATCCCATCTACTTCACCTGAATGCTCTATATCAACCCAAAGCCTGGTATCCCTTCCCTTGATAAGGTCTAGGGCACAATTTGCTATGTTGGCCTTGTGATATAAAGAAAAGTCTGGCAGGCCCAGCCCTCCCCTTTCCTTGTCTCTAGTCAAAAGTGAATGTCTCAATCGTGGTTTTTGGCCCCTCCAAACGAAGTTTGTGATTATTGATTTGATTTTTAGGAAGAAAGATCTCGGGAGCCCTATTGGGATGGTTTGGCAGAGATAAAGGAATTTGGGCAGTATATCCATTTTAACCGCGTTGATTCGTCCATTCCACGAAATGAATAATGGGTTCCATTTACCCAGGGTTCTTTCCAGGTTCTCGACAAAGGGAATGTAGTTTAGTTTATAGGCCTGGGAGGGGTCTGCTGAGATGTTGGTTCCCAAGTATTTTATATGTGAGTTAGCCCACCGAAAGGGGAGCGCTGCCTCCAGTTGGGAGACCTCGGCCTGCGGGAGTGAGACGTTCAGGGCTTCGCATTTTTGGGCGTTGATTTTGTAATTGTTTATTCTCCCACATTTTTCAAATTCTTTAAGGAGCACAGGCATGCCGACTCGGGGATTGGATAAATAAAGTAGCAGATCATCTGCAAATAGTGCCATTTTGTGTTCTGAAGTGTTTATCTTGAATCCTTTTATCGAGTCGTTGCTTCTGATCGAATTGGCTAAAACTTCCATAGTTAAGATATACAAGAAGGGGGAAAGGGGGCACCCCTGTCTCGTTCCATTACTCACTTTGAAGGGGTCAGACAGTGACCCGTTCACTCTAATTCTAGCTGTGGGGTCTTCATACAGCGCCATGACCCACTGGAGCATTCGAGGGCCCATTCCAATTTTTTTAAGTGTGGCAGAGAGGAAGGTCCAACTCACCCTGTCGAATGCCTTCTCGGCATCAATTGCCAGAAGGCACAACGGGGAATTGGTGGATTTGGCTCTGGCTATCAAGGATAGTGTCTTAATGGTGTTGTCCCTTGCCTCTCTGCCAGGTACGAAGCCCACTTGCTCCAGGTGGATCAGCCTAGGTATTAGATTCTGTAGCCTGTTTGCTATCAATTTTGCAAACATCTTGACGTCTACATTTATTAATGAAATTGGTCTATAACTCCCGCAGGCCGAGGGGTCCTTTCCTGGTTTGAGAATGATTGAGATGTGCGCCTGTAGTGCCTGCTTGGGAAATGGGTGTCCTCTATTTACTGCGTTAAAAGCGTCTAATGCTATTGGGGCCAGTTCTTCCATAAACAGTTTATAAAACCTGGCCGTATACCCGTCTGGTCCTGGGCTTTTGTTTGTCTTTAAATTTTGTATTATGGCCGTCAGTTCTTGTGGAGTAAAGTCTTGTTCTAGTTCCTCTGCCTCTGTTGGCGTCAGGCTCTTTGGGGCGTGTGCTAGTAGATATGCTTCCATCTCTTCATCCCGGGGAGAAGAGGTGGAAGGGGGCTCCGTCGGGATATTGTAAAGTTTGTTGTAATAAGATTGGAATTCTTCTAGTATATCTTTGGTGCTGTGGGCCATGCGTCCTTTAGATGATTGAATTTTGGGGATATAAGTAAGTGGCGATCTAGGGTGGAGGGTTCTGGCTAAGTGGCTCCCGCATTTATCTCCATATTCAAAGGACCCCTTCCTGAGCTTATCTCTGGAGGTCAGGGAGCGCTGATCTAGAATTCCCAGAATTTGTTGACGTATTGTCGAAATCTCTGCTCTCAGGGCCTCGCTTTGCTGTCTTTTATTTGCGCTTTCCCTGTCCCTCAGAGAGGCTAATAATCCCGCCAGAGTCGCCGATCTCTCTTTTTTAATTCTCGTTCCATGGGAGATTAATACCCCTCTCAGGATGCATTTTAGTGTTTCCCATTTTACTGGGGCTGGGGTCTGATCGGTTTGATGAACCTCTTTGAATGTTTCTATTGCATTCCTGATTGCCGCGGCGCATAATGGGTCTCTTAGGAGATTGTCATTAAGTCTCCAAGACTGGAGTCTTGGAGTGGTTCCCCATCCCGCTAGGCCTCCCAGAACCGGAGCATGGTCTGACCACAATATGTCTCCGTGTGAGCATGAAGGGTATCTATCTAGAAGGCTGTGTGAGACCAATAAGTGGTCAATCCTGCTATAGGAATTGTGGGCTGCTGAGTGGAAGGTGAAATCTCGGTCCTCTGGATGCAAAATTCTCCAGAGATCTACAAGCTGTAGTGCGTCTAATTTTTTCTTAAGTGTCCTAAGTGCTGTTCGGGAGACGGAGGACTTACCCGATGAGGTGTCCATGGTGGGATCCATGACCAGGTTGAGATCGCCTCCCAGGATGATTTCCGATCCATCCGCGAATTTGGCGAGGATGTTTAACACTTTCAGTGCTTGGGATACCTGGTTCTGGTTAGGAAGATAGAGATTTGCAAATGTGATTACTTTACCCAGAATTTCAACCTTGAGGAAAATATATCTACCTCCTTCATCGGTCAGTGAGTCAATCCGCTGGTTCTGTAGAGTTCTATGCAAAGCTATGGAGACCCCTCCCGCCTTTCTCAGGGGGTCGGGGCTGTGCAGCCACGTGGTGTAGAACGAGGAGGAGCAGGCCGGCACACAACCCGCCCTGAAATGGGTTTCCTGTAGCAGAGCCACCATCACCTTTTTTTTGTGGAGATGGTAGAGGAGCTGCCTTCTCTTCTGAGGGCTGTTCAAGCCTTTAGTGTTAAATGAGCAAAATGTTAGATTCGCCATTTGGAGTCTATTGCAAAGATAGGTGTGTGCCTTTGTCTCCTCTCGCTCAGGTTATTGGGGGGTAGGGGGGACACATGAGGGAAGGAGGTGGATAGGGAACACATAAGGGGATAACACTTAACTGGGGTACAAACAGTAACTGTTGGGGTGACCCTGTTGGTCCCCTTCAACTAATAGCCTGCCTAGTTCAGGCAGAAATCGACAGCTTTAATTAGCTGTCAGCCCTACGTGGGAGAGTGGAAACCAAGGAGGGGTAAGCTCCTCCCGCTTCCCAACCCCTAGTATTTATTGTTTCCCGGCTCCCCTCTTTCAAAAAGAAAAGAGCCCAGGACTGGTGGTAATAGGCGTAGACGCTCCCAGACCCAACTGGGTGTAACTTTACCCCCCATCTGGTTAGATCTGATAGCACGTTCCCCTAGCGGGGTAATGATTGTGAAAGAGAGGAGGGGGGGTAGTTAACGGGTGAGATAGAGGATAGAGGATTAGATTGAAGAAAGTTATATCACAGGGTGAGTTAGGTTAAGTATACGGTTCGTCGGATCATTCCGGGGGTTCGCTTCTTTCTCCCTGCCGCGGTTCTTTGCGGCGGCGTCTGGATTTTGCAGGTGCTGGTTGCCATGTGTTCCTTGGGGGCATCACCGGCAGGGCGCACGAGGTGGGCCAGTCCGGCAACCGGACCGGGGGAAGCTCTAGGGTGCCCAGGAAGTTTGGTAGGTCTCCCAGTCCTCTGAATGTTGTAGATTTGCCATTCTTGGTTGCGTGTAATTGGAAGGGGAACCCCCAACGATAGGGTATTTCCCTGTCCTGCAGTAGAGTCAGTAGGGGTTTTAAGGCTTTCCGCAGCTGGAGGGTCCTACGAGAGAGGTCTGGGAGAATATAGATCGGTGTTCCCTTGAAGGTCAGTTCTTTAATGGCACGGGTTTTTTGTATTATTAAGTCTTTATCCTTGTAAAAATGAATTCGACAGACCACATCCCTTGGTCTGGCCGGATCCGCGGGTTTCGGGCCTAGTGCTCTGTGAATTCTATCGATTTCCAGGATGGTAGCTTCGGGTCTCTTCAGGATATTGTTGAAGAAAGACTGGGCCCAGGGTTCAAGTTGGGATGGTTCTATTTCCTCTGTGAGGCCTCTTATGCGCAGGTTATTTCTTCGGTGACGGTTCTCCAAATCGTCTATGTGGGTATAGAGGTCTAGGATCTGTTGGGAGTGTAAGTGGAGTTCTTGGTTATGCGCCTCGAGGGTCTCTGTTGTCTTCTCCTGGGCCTCCTCCACCGCCTCTACTCTTTGGCCAATCTGTCGAATCTCAAATTGGAGGGACTCCATGTCTTTCTTGCGGGCGGTTTCCAGTTGCTGGAACTGGGCGTCAATATGGTTCTGTGTTGGTAAGGCTCTGAGATGCTTTTTCCAGTCCCAGCTCTCTTCCTGTGTCAGCGTGGGAGAATCATTGGGACTCCTCGGGATGGGGCGTCTGGCCTCGGTTGAATGCCTCTCTGTATCGCTGGAATGTTTATGGCTGATTTGCCACGAGGTCGACTCCCGTGTTGATGTTGTATGGTTTGTGGGCTCTGTTGTGCCCTGGGTGTCTGGCTGTCTGGGTCTTCTTTGGCTCGGCATTCTTTGGGGCTGCGGGTAGTCCCAGGTTGACTGGGTTACTGTGGCCCCTTTTGCATCCGCATATGGGCCTCTTAAGGAGCCCTTGTGGGCAATTCTGGCATTGTGCTGCGGTTCGGGGGAACTTTGTGGTTCTGGTGAGCTGCCTGATGGGGGGGAACCGCGATTTGGCGGTGGTGTTGAGCCGCTCTGGGGGGGTGAGGAGCGTTGTGAGAGTTCTCTCTCCAGATCTAGGGGTTGCAGGGGGCCTAAGCTGATGCGGGCTCCTTCCGTTCCCTTATTGCTGGTGGGCACTGAGCCTGTTGCCCCTTGTGGGTTGGGAGTCCCCTTATGCATGGGGATCTGCACTTGGGTGCAGACTTGGGGCGTGCTCCCTCCTGGCTCCTGTGGTTCTGTGGGGCTCGGGGGGGGAGACTGCGGGGGGGGGGGGGGGGCGGAGCCCCGATGGTCCCAGCCCCTGTAGATGATGAGGCACCCCCCTCCCCCGAGACTGTTATGCCCGCGTCACTCACCGCTCCCACAGCCACGGGTGCTGCTGAGCTGCTGTCTCCGGTCGGGGGCCGTCTCCTTCTTCCTGTGTAGTTGCTGGCCGCGGGTTCAGAGGCTCCGCCCCCCTCCGGCTCCCCGCCGCCGGCCCCGGCAGCTCCCCTGCCTCTTTTGCCTTCGGGGCTGTGTGCCGTCTCGCTTCCTCCTTCAGCGCTGGCTCCGCTCCGATCGCCCGGGCCGGGCGGCCCCTCCGAGCTTGTCTGCCGCTCCGGAAGTTCTGCGTCCGCCATCTTGGGCGCTGCCGCGCTGGACTCTCCTCCCGCCGTTCTCTTCATAAACGCCGCTATTCCTCTCCCTGTGTCCTCCGCTGGTGTCCTGGAGGTTCCTCTTCTCTTCCCCTTGGTCATTGCTGTAAGTAGCCGGGTCTGGGTCATCTGCCTGTGGGTTTTCTGGGGTCGGTTGCGGGAGCTGTGCTGGCGTGCGACCTACTCCCTCATTGGCTAGCCACGCCCCTCTCGAAGGAACACCTTTTAATGAAAATGACGTTTTTTTTAAACGTTTGCTTTACGTTGGCTCTGTTCACTTCACATTTGTGGAAGCTGCATGTATCCATAGTGATACCGCACACAGGTTAGTGGATGACGTTATGATTTTGGGGGGTCTGATCCTGAGGATGGGGGCCAGTTGGACCCAGAGTGAATGGAGTGGAGGCTGGGCAGACTCGCTGCGGTCCCATTTAGAGGCAGAGCTTATAAAGGTCAAGCACTTCTGTCACTGAAGTGAATGGAGCAACAACACGCCTGCGCATTCTCTGCTCCATTCACTCGGGGACCAACCGGCCCCCATTCTCAGGATCAGTGGGGGTCCCAGCAGCGGGATCCTGAGGATGGGGATAAAGCTATAACACAACCACTACATGACTGGAAAGCTGCACAGACTTGGGGCCAGACCCTCAGCGACACTTGTGTTATGCTCTATTGATTTTTCCTGTGGTAGTTTGAGAACTGTAAGGCCTCACTGGCGATCGCGATATAGCTGTGTGAAAATCGCGACTTTTTCCCATGATTTTTGAGCGTCGGCACTGCTATTTCTTGCAAAAACCTTGCCGCCACTTGCGATTTTTTTTTTTAATTTTTTTTATTTTTATTTTTTTATTTTATTTTATTTATTTATTTATTTATTTTTTTTCTTGCGTGATTTTTTTTTTTTAGCGCAAAAGTTAATAGGAATTTATAATGTTAAAAAGGAGCCTCCATAGGGAAATATGGGAGATAAAAATAACAGAAAGATAGGGCATTCTGCGTTTTCACTTCCTCTCGCATAGCACGAAAATTGTGCTTTTTAAAAAAAAAAAATTCCGCCAGTGTGAAGGCCCCTAAGGTTGTATTCATACGTGGAGTTCTGTTGTTGTGGTTTTCAGTTGCAGCTGTTCTGCAATTAAAAGCTGCATTAAAAAAGTGCGGGCGGTTGTTAACGATACATGCGGTTTTTAATTGCAGTTTAAAAAGGTTTTCATCCAAAGCTAAATTAAGAACCCCATCTGCCCCTCTGCCAGCGGGTATAGCTGAGGACGGCAGTGCGTTCCGCATTCTGATTAGGTTTGCTTGGAAACAGCAGGGAAATGCTTGCAGGAATTATCTGCAAGTCCATATACTACGTCCCACCAAAATTTTACGTAAGCGCCAGCCCAGGTTTATTGGTATTTTGTGTCTGTGTCCCTTTAATACCATCAGACATGCTGGGAGTTGTAGTTTAACTAGAGCTTGTGGGCTACACTGCTGTAATATAGAGAATTCATTCTTGGTTTTAGAAGACGTGCGCGTTGCATAGTTGTTGGGCCACTAGGTGGCGCAATTTGTCTATTATATTTATTTGTTTTACTACTTCCTTCTATCCTTTATAACACTAGTAATGATTCTGGTATGGAGGACGTCCTTCCAACACGCATCGCTGTTAACACCACAATATACGGGCTCGTACACAGCGGTCTATGACGTTTTTGGACTGCGAATACATTCATTTTTGTGCAACAAAACTCTTCTTATTCTGTGCGAATTTTAATTTTTCTTGTGTGCGCAAAAAAAAAAAGACAACTAGATCCCACTGACTTCATGCGTAAATAAGCAGTGAAAACGCAAGTATTGTACATATTCACTGCCTATTTACCCGGTCTCGGTGACTTCAGGGCGTTATACGCACTAAAGTAGGACATGCTGATTTTTTTTTTCTTTTTCACATCACCAAAAGTTGCGTGAAAAATCCACTCGTCTGAATCCCATGATGCAAGTCGGTGGGGGTTCAAGGAGCTTGTAAATCCGCAGCGTTAATACACTCATGGGAATGAGCCCTTCACCCAGTCATGACGCACATACGACTATGTCCTAACTGCTAAAACCCCGTGCCATTAGGACATAACTAGCCGTCCCTAGCACAGGCTGTGCATGGAGCAGGCTTGGGAGCCGAATCTGATCGCTGCTATTAACCCTTTAAATGCTGCTCTAAATTCTGGCATTTAAATGTCCAATGGTCCCAGTACAATGATTGCGGGGGTGCCATCCGGGTATCATAGCAGCCCGGGGACTTCTGAAGATCCTTGGACTTCCATGGTTGTTTGGAGTATTGCTGTGGTTCAAAGTGAAAGTTCTATAACGTTCTAACTTGTTTTAACAAAGCTGTTCAGGTTAATGGAATAGATGAACGCTTGGAATAATGGGAAGAAGTGGTAACACTAGGGAAATGTTTGAAATTTTGTCCAGTTTCTGGAATATCCTTTTAATAGCCAGTGTTCTAATGCAACGTGATACAATACCACAGTGTTACATTATACTGTTTTGTGGGGAACTAATGGGGATCATCCGCACAAGATGGAACATTCAGCACCAAAATCCAGACTGCTAATGTGTGCATTTTGGAGTGGAATTGAAAATGGCAGAATTCCACAGTTAGCCGTGCGGGATTCAGGGACAGCATATTCAGCAACCTTGTGGAATGCTCCATCCCGTGTGACATGTCTCTTTAAAAAAAAATATATATAGTAAAAATTAGTAGAATAATATATATACAGTTAGGGCCAGAAATATTTGGACAGTGACACAAGTTTTGTTATTTTAGCTGTTTACAAAAACATGTTCAGAAATACAATTATATATATAATATGGGCTGAAAGTGCACACTCCCAGCTGCAATATGAGAGTTTTCACATCCAAATCGGAGAAAGGGTTTAGGAATCATAGCTCTGTAATGCATAGCCTCCTCTTTTTCAAGGGACCAAAAGTAATTGGACAATGGACTCTAAGGGCTGCAATTAACTCAGAAGGCGTCTCCCTCGTTAACCTGTAATCAATTAAGTAGTTAAAAGGTCTGGGGTTGATTCCCGGTGTGTGGTTTTGGATTTGGAAGCTGTTGCTGTGACCAGACAACATGCGGTCAAAGGAACTCTCAATTGAGGTGAAGCAGAACATCCTGAGGCTGAAAAAAAAGAAAAAATCCATCAGAGAGATAGCAGACATGCTTGGAGTAGCAAAATCAACAGTCGGGTACATTCTGAGAAAAAAGGAATTCACTGGTGAGCTTGGGAACTCAAAAAGGCCTGGGCGTCCACGGAAGACAACTGTTACCATTCAGCGCGGCACGGGGTCCCGCGGTCGGCGCGCGTCGCTCCGGCGTCGGCTCCAGCAGCCTGGAGCCCTGTGTCGAGGTTATCCCAGCAGCTTGGGACGGCCGGTGGGCGGCGGCATGGGCGTGTCCGCCCGTAGGGTGCCGCCCGCACTCCTCCGTTCTTCTTATACAGCAGTGGGTGGAGTTGCCTCCTCCCACTCTCCGCCCCGGGGCGGAACCTTGTGGTTAAGAGACTGGCAGTGATGTGAGCTCACTGCCAGTTATTGGTTCTGCTTTCATCTAGTCAGTCTGTCTGCAGTTTACCTCAGCCAGTCCCTAGTTGTCTGTCAGCCCTGCTATCCTTTCTTAGCCTGTTTCTGTTGGTCCTGTTAGCCTCTAGTCTGGTCTGTCCCAGTCAGCACTAGTTGCTATTCAGGTCCGGTCTATCTGCCTGTGAGCTCCATCTCCAGCCCTGCTTGTACTTGTAAGTTTTGTTGGTTTGTTCCACCTGCCTCTTCTGTCGGCACTCTGTCCCCTGTTAGTAGTTCCATCTAGGTAGTCGCCAGGTCCCTAGCCAGCGCAGGGACCGCCGCCCAGTTGTCCGCCTGGGGTTAGCCAGGGCCGAGGCAAGTAGGCAGGGACAGTGGGGTGCGGGAAGATCAGGGCACCCCATCTGGCGCTCTGGGGGGCAGAGTGCCGTAACATAATAACTGGCCCTTAAAATACTTTTTTTTCATGGCGGCGATCAGCGCCCTTGCAAACCAGCTGCAAGACCTGGTGCCGGTGATCCGGGATTTGTCAGCTCGCATGGTGGCCCAGGAGCAGTGGGCGTTGTCGCAGGGGCAGAACGCCTTTACCAGTCCCGAACCCAAGTGCCCTCTCCCCGAGGTGTTCTCTGGGGAGAGGAACAAGTTTTTCGTTTTTCAACAGGCGTGTCGCCTGTTTTTTCGGATGCGTCCCCGTTCTTCGGGCTTAGAGGCCCAGAGGGTCGGGCTTATAATGTCCCTGCTGCGGGGCTCTGCCCAGACTTGGGCCTTTTCTATTCCCGAGGGTTCCCCCTCCCTGCAGTCGGTGGACTCCTTTTTTCAGGAACTCGGGGGCATCTTCGATGAGCCGGACCGTGTGGGGTTGGCGGTTTCACGGTTGCTGGCGCTGCATCAGGGGTCGCTGTGTGTGGAGGATTATTGCTCCAGTTTCAGACGCTATGCGGGCGACACTGCATGGAACGAGAGTGCCCTGAAGGACGTTTTTCTGCAGGGTCTCTCGGACGCGGTCAAAGAGCTGTTGATCTCCCATCCCATTCCCGGGTCCTTAAAGGAGGCCATGGAGCTAGCGGTGAAGGCAGATAGGAGGCTCAGGGCTGGGAAGCAGGAGAGGCAGACCAGTAGAGTCAGGGAGGTCGTTTGTCCTGTTCCTTCCTCTTCCGTACCAGTCTCTGTTCCCGAACCTATGGAACTGGACCCGCTGGACCCCAAGGAGCGACGCCGAGTTCGGTTATTGCATCATCTCTGCCTCTACTGCGGGAAAGCTGGACATCGGGTGATAACCTGCCCCCTGAGGCCTCAGCGCCCACAGTCCGAATCGGCAGAAAGACTCCCAGTCCTAGGCGATTGCAGGGAGGGTCGCCTAGGACCACAGGTACGTCCTAGACTTCTAATACCCTGCCAGGTTAGATTCCGGAACTTCTCCCGCCTAGGGCAGGCGTTTATTGATTCCGGAGCAGCCGCTAACCTGGTAAGCATGCGTCTCGTTGAGCCCCTGAGGGCGGAATTTTTGGCGCTGAAGACGCCAATTCGTTTTGCTAGCATTGATGCTACTCCTCTGGCTTCGGGCTTGGTACGATGGAGGACCCCAGTGTTACAACTCAATGTGGGGGGTCGCCATTCGGAAGGTCTATCATTCCTGGTGATGGAGAAAATGTCGGTAGACATGGTACTAGGGATGCCGTGGCTGGCGTTGCATAACCCCCAATTCGATTGGGCCACTGGGGAGCTAACCCAGTGGGGGCCGTTCTGCCATAGCCATCGCGCTTCCCGTCCTCCCGGCTCAGTCGATACCGCACTCAGTCCCCGAGGTCTCACTTACCTTCACACCCCGTCCGCCTGCCCTGCTGCTGATGTCGCCACCGATGCCCTGCAGGGGGGACGGAAGAAAGGGGTGGGGTCTCGTATGCAGTTGCGTTGTGAGGAGAGTCTGTCGGTGTTTGAGCCGTACAGGGCGGGACAGAAGGGGTACCGGTCCTCTGGAAATCGCAAAAGGAGGGGTCGCAGGGGGTTCCATAAGTCTGTGTCGAAACCTGTTGTCCCTTCGGTGATGCCCACCTCCGGTCCCCCGCCGCCCACCCCGGTCCGTGATGAAGTTGAATACGAGGCCCAAGAGATCCTGGATTCTCGCCGGGCTACAGGAACCTTACAATATTTGGGGGCCCGGAAGAGTTTTTTGGAGTATGATAGCTCAGATGACAGTGATTTTAAAGTTGGAGATGCCTCAGATTTTGAAGGCAGCGTCATTGGTAGCGAGGATGGGTCAAAAGACAGTGGTGAATGGTTGGACATTGACTCGGAAGACGACCGGAAACATGACGATATGTCAACGGTTGGCCCTGAAGGAAATGGGGCAGCCACAGACTACCGTAGTCATGGACCTGAGGATCAGCCCATGGTGACCGCTCAGGAGGGTCACATTCTCGGGTTGGTACAGAGTTTTCACAGCCGCCTCCTGGATAAGCCTGGTCGAGTTTCCGGGGGCCCGGAGGTCCCCCGTCAGAGGGGGGGTAATGTTACCATTCAGCGCGGCACGGGGTCCCGCGGTCGGCGCGCGTCGCTCCGGCGTCGGCTCCAGCAGCCTGGAGCCCTGTGTCGAGGTTATCCCAGCAGCTTGGGACGGCCGGTGGGCGGCGGCATGGGCGTGTCCGCCCGTAGGGTGCCGCCCGCACTCCTCCGTTCTTCTTATACAGCAGTGGGTGGAGTTGCCTCCTCCCACTCTCCGCCCCGGGGCGGAACCTTGTGGTTAAGAGACTGGCAGTGATGTGAGCTCACTGCCAGTTATTGGTTCTGCTTTCATCTAGTCAGTCTGTCTGCAGTTTACCTCAGCCAGTCCCTAGTTGTCTGTCAGCCCTGCTATCCTTTCTTAGCCTGTTTCTGTTGGTCCTGTTAGCCTCTAGTCTGGTCTGTCCCAGTCAGCACTAGTTGCTATTCAGGTCCTGTCTATCTGCCTGTGAGCTCCATCTCCAGCCCTGCTTGTACTTGTAAGTTTTGTTGGTTTGTTCCACCTGCCTCTTCTGTCGGCACTCTGTCCCCTGTTAGTAGTTCCATCTAGGTAGTCGCCAGGTCCCTAGCCAGCGCAGGGACCGCCGCCCAGTTGTCCGCCTGGGGTTAGCCAGGGCCGAGGCAAGTAGGCAGGGACAGTGGGGTGCGGGAAGATCAGGGCACCCCATCTGGCGCTCTGGGGGGCAGAGTGCCGTAACAACAACGGTGGTGGATGATCGCCGCATACTTTCTTTGGTGAAGAAGAACCCGTTCACAACATCAACTGAAGTCCAGAACACTCTCAGGGAAGTAGGTGTATCTGTCTCTAAGTCAACAGTAAAGAGAAGACTCCATGAAAGTAAATACAAAGGGTTCACATCTAGATGCAAACCATTCATCAATTCCAAAAATAGACAGGCCAGAGTTAAATTTGCCGAAAAACACCTCAAGAAGCCAGCCCAGTTCTGGAAAAGTATTCTATGGACAGATGAGACAAAGATCAACCTGTACCAGAATGATGGGAAGAAAAAAGTTTGGAGAAGAAAGGGAACGGCACATGATCCAAGGCACACCACATCCTCTGTAAAACATGGTGGAGGCAACGTGATGGCATGGGCATGCATGGCTTTCAATGGCACTGGGTCACTTGTGTTTATTGATGACATAACAGCAGACAAGAGTAGCCGGATGAATTCTGAAGTGTACCGGGATATACTTTCAGCCCAGATTCAGCCAAATGCTGCAAAGTTGATCGGACGGCGCTTCACAGTACAGATGGACAATGACCCCAAACATACAGCCAAAGCTACCCAGGAGTTCATGAGTGCAAAAAAGTGGAACATTCTGCAATGGCCAAGTCAATCACCAGATCTTAACCCAATTGAGCATGCATTTCACTTGCTCAAATCCAGACTTCAGACGGAAAGACCCACAAACAAGCAAGACCTGAAGGCTGCGGCTGTAAAGGCCTGGCAAAGCATTAAGAAGGAGGAAACCCAGCGTTTGGTGATGTCCATGGGTTCCAGACTTAAGGCAGTGATTGCCTCCAAAGGATTCGCAACAAAATATTGAAAAAAAAATATGTTGTTTGGGTTATGTTTATTTGTCCAATTACTTTTGAGCTCCTAAAATGTGGAGTGTTTGTAAAGAAATGTGTACAATTCCTACATTTTCTATCAGATATTTTTGTACAACCCTTTAAATTAAACGTTACAATCTGCACTTGAATTCTGTTGTAGAGGCTTCATTTCAAATCCAATGCGGTGGCATGCAGAGCCCAACTCGCGAAAATTGTGTTACTGTCCAAATATTTCTGGCCCTAACTATATATATATATATATATATATATATATATATATATATATATATATATAATTATTATAAAATTTAAAAAAAATTTTTTTTAAATAAATAAAAACAACCCCCCTCCAAATGGTGCAATTGTGATTTCTCCCACCCAACCACCCCACCCCCCAGTTTTTTACACTTATTGGAAGACTTTTAAAACTTTATATGGTACGTTAAATGATAACATTTTTTAAAAACTGAACTCTTCACGAAAAATCAAGCCCTCAAGTAGATGGGAACCTCGTCAGTCATGTAAAAGGGGAGTCCGAGCACTGCACCATCAGCTATTTCATGTATTACTAGACTGAACTACGCAAACATAAAATGTTTGGAAGAATGATTGTTGTGAGTCTCCCCCTCCCGAGCCCTCTCTCACCATGCCGCTTCTGTTTCTCCACCCCCCCCCTCTGCATGCCGCTTCTGTTTCTCCACCCCCTCTCCATGCCGCTTCTGTTTCTCCACCCCCTCTCCATGCCGCTTCTGTCTCCCTCCCCCCCCCTCTCCATGCGGCTTCTGTCTCTCCCCCCCCATGCCGCTTCTGTCTCCCCCCCCCCCCATGCCGCTTCTGTCTCTCCCCCCCCCATGCCGCTTCTGTCTCTCCCCCCCCTCTCCATGCCGCTTCTGCCTCCCCCCCCTCTCCATGCCTCTTCTGTCTCCACCCCCCCTCTCCATGCCGCTTCTGTCTTCCCCCCCCTCTCCATGCCGCTTCTGTCTTCCCCCCCCCCCCCCTCTCCATGCCGCTTCTGTCTTCCCCCCCCCTCTCCATGCCGCTTCTGTCTTCCCCCCCCCTCTCCATGCCGCTTCTGTCTTCCCCCCCCCCCTCTCCATGCCGCTTCTGTCTTCCCCCCCCCCCCTCTCCATGCCGCTTCTGTCTTCCCCCCCCCCCTCTCCATGCCGCTTCTGTCTTCTCCCCCCCTCTCCATGCCGCTTCTGTCTTCTCCCCCCCCCCTCTCCATGCCGCTTCTGTCTTCCCCCCCCCCCCTCTCCATGCCGCTTCTGTCTTCTCCCCCCCTCTCCATGCCGCTTCTGTCTTCTCCCCCCCTCTCCATGCCGCTTCTGTCTTCTCCCCCCCTCTCCATGCCGCTTCTGTCTTCTCCCCCCTCTCCATGCCGCTTCTGTCTTCCCCCCCCTCTCCATGCCGCTTCTGTCTTCCCCCCCCTCTCCATGCCGCTTCTGTCTCCCACCCCCCCTCTCCATGCCGCTTCTGTCTCCCACCCCCCCTCTCCATGCCGCTTCTGTCTCCCACCCCCCCTCTCCATGCCGCTTCTGTCTCCCACCCCCCCTCTCCATGCCGCTTCTGTCTCCCACCCCCCCTCTCCATGCCGCTTCTGTCTCCCACCCCCCCTCTCCATGCCGCTTCTGTCTCCCACCCCCCCTCTCCATGCCGCTTCTGTCTCCCCCCCCTCTCCATGCCGCTTCTGTCTCCCCCCCCTCTCCATGCCGCTTCTGTCTCCCCCCCCCCCCTCTCCATGCCGCTTCTGTCTCCCCCCCCCTCTCCATGCCGCTTCTGTCTCCCCCCCGCTCTCCATGCCGCTTCTGTCTCCCCCCCCCTCTCCATGCCGCTTCTGTCTCCCCCCCCCTCTCCATGCCGCTTCTGTCTCCCCCCTCCTCTCCATGCCGCTTCTGTCTCCCCCCTCCTCTCCATGCCGCTTCTGTCTCCCCCCTCCTCTCCATGCCGCTTCTGTCTCCCCCCTCCTCTCCATGCCGCTTCTGTCTCCCCCCTCCTCTCCATGCCGCTTCTGTCTCCCCCCTCCTCTCCATGCCGCTTCTGTCTCCCCCCTCCTCTCCATGCCGCTTCTGTCTCCCCCCTCCTCTCCATGCCGCTTCTGTCTCTCCCCCCTCCTCTCCATGCCGCTTCTGTCTCTCCCCCCTCCTCTCCATGCCGCTTCTGTCTCTCCCCCCTCCTCTCCATGCCGCTTCTGTCTCTCCCCCCTCCTCTCCATGCCGCTTCTGTCTCTCCCCCCTCCTCTCCATGCCGCTTCTGTCTCTCCCCCCTCCTCTCCATGCCGCTTCTGTCTCTCCCCCCTCCTCTCCATGCCGCTTCTGTCTCTCCCCCCTCCTCTCCATGCCGCTTCTGTCTCCCCCCCCCCTCCTCTCCATGCCGCTTCTGTCTCCCCCCCCCCTCCTCTCCATGCCGCTTCTGTCTCTCCCCCCCCCCTCCTCTCCATGCTGCTTCTGTTTCTCCCCCCCCCTCCTCTCCATGCCGCTTCTGTCTCTCCCCCCCCCTCCTCTCCATGCCGCTTCTGTCTCTCCCCCCCCCTCCTCTCCATGCCGCTTCTGTCTCTCACCCCCCCTCCTATCCATGCCGCTTCTGTCTCCCTCCCCCCTCCTCTCCATGCCGCTTCTGTTTCCCCCCCCCCTCCTCTTCATGCCGCTTCTGTTTCCCCCCCCCCTCCTCTCCATGCCGCTTCTGTTTCTCCCCCCCCTCCTCTCCATGCCGCTTCTGTTTCTCCCCCCCCTCCTCTCCATGCCGCTTCTGTCTCTCCCCCCCCCTCCTCTCCATGCCGCTTCTGTCTCTCCACCCCCCTTCCTCTCCATGCCGCTTCTGTCTCTCCACCCCCCTTCCTCTCCATGCCGCTTCTGTCTCTCCACCCCCCTTCCTCTCCATGCCGCTTCTGTCTCTCACCCCCCCATCCTCTCCATGCCGCTTCTGTCTCTCACCCCCCTCCTCTCCATGCCGCTTCTGTCTCTCACCCCCCCCTCCTCTCCATGCCGCTTCTGTACCCCCCCCTCCTCTCCATGCCGCTTCTGTACCCCCCCCTCCTCTCCATGCCGCTTCTGTACCCCCCCCTCCTCTCCATGCCGCTTCTGTACCCTCCCCTCCTCTCCATGCCGCTTCTGTACCCCCCCTCCTCTCCATGCCGCTTTGGTACCCCCCCTCCTCTCCATGCCGCTTTGGTCCCTTCCCCCCCCCCTCTCCATGCTGCTTCTGTCCCCTACCATCCCCCCCTCTCCATGCCGCTTCTGTCTCCCACCCCCCCTCTCCATGCCGCTTCTGTCTCCCACCCCCCCTCTCCATGCCGCTTCTGTCTCCCACCCCCCCTCTCCATGCCGCTTCTGTCTCCCACCCCCCCTCTCCATGCCGCTTCTGTCTCCCACCCCCCCTCTCCATGCCGCTTCTGTCTCCCACCCCCCCTCTCCATGCCGCTTCTGTCTCCCCCCTCCTCTCCATGCCGCTTCTGTCTCCCCCCTCCTCTCCATGCCGCTTCTGTCTCCCCCCTCCTCTCCATGCCGCTTCTGTCTCCCCCCTCCTCTCCATGCCGCTTCTGTCTCCCCCCTCCTCTCCATGCCGCTTCTGTCTCCCCCCTCCTCTCCATGCCGCTTCTGTCTCCCCCCTCCTCTCCATGCCGCTTCTGTCTCCCCCCTCCTCTCCATGCCGCTTCTGTCTCTCCCCCTCCTCTCCATGCCGCTTCTGTCTCTCCCCCTCCTCTCCATGCCGCTTCTGTCTCTCCCCCTCCTCTCCATGCCGCTTCTGTCTCCCTCCCCCCTCCTCTCCATGCCGCTTCTGTCTCCCCCCCCCCCTCCTCTCCATGCCGCTTCTGTTTCTCCCCCCCCTCCTCTCCATGCCGCTTCTGTTTCTCCCCCCCCCCTCCTCTCCATGCCGCTTCTGTCTCTCCCCCCCCTCCTCTCCATGCCGCTTCTGTCTCTCCCCCCCCCTCCTCTCCATGCCGCTTCTGTCTCTCCACCCCCCTTCCTCTCCATGCCGCTTCTGTCTCTCCACCCCCCTTCCTCTCCATGCCGCTTCTGTCTCTCCACCCCCCCCCCTCCTCTCCATGCCGCTTCTGTCTCTCACCCCCCTCCTCTCCATGCCGCTTCTGTCTCTCACCCCCCTCCTCTCCATGCCGCTTCTGTCTCTCACCCCCCCTCCTCTCCATGCCGCTTCTGTCTTCCCCCCCCCCTCTCCATGCCGCTTCTGTCTTCCCCCCCCCCTCTCCATGCCGCTTCTGTCTCCCCCCCCTCTCCATTCCGCTTCTGTCTCCCCCCCCCCCCTCTCCATGCCGCTTCTGTCTCCCCCCCCTCTCCATGCCGCTTGTCTTCCCCCCTCTCCATGCCGCTTCTGTCTCCCCCCCCCCCCCCGCTCTCCATGCCGCTTCTGTCTTCCCCCCCCCCCCGCTCTCCATGCCGCTTCTGTCTTCCCCCCCGCTCTCCATGCCGCTTCTGTCTTCCCCCCCCCTCTCCATGCCGCTTCTGTCTCCCCCCCCCCTCTCCATGCCGCTTCTGTCTCCCCCCCCCCCTCTCCATGCCGCTTCTGTCTCCCCCCCCCCCCCTCTCCATGCCGCTTCTGTCTCCCCCCCCCCCTCTCCATGCCGCTTCTGTCTCCCCCCCCCCCCCCTCTCCATGCCGCTTCTGTCTCCCCCCCCCCCCCCATGCCGCTTCTGTCTTCCCCCCTCTCCATGCCGCTTCTGTCTTCCCCCCCCCCTTTCCATGCCGCTTCTGTCTTCCCCCCCCCCCTTTCCATGCCGCTTCTGTCTTCCTCCCCCCCCTCCATGCCGCTTCTGTCTTCCCCCCCCCCCTCTCCATGCCGCTTCTGTCTCCCCCCCTCTCCATGCCGCTTCTGTCTCCCCCCCTCTCCATGCCGCTTCTGTCTCCCCCCCCCCCCCTCCATGCCGCTTCTGTCTTCCCCCCCCCCTCTCCATGCCGCTTCTGTCTCCCCCCCCCACTCTCCATGCCGCTTCTGTCTCCCCCCGCCCTCTCCATGCCGCTTCTGTCTCCTCCCCCTCTCCATGCCGCTTCTGTCTCCTCCCCCTCTCCATGCCGCTTCTGTCTCCTCCCCCTCTCCATGCCGCTTCTGTCTCCTCCCCCCCTCCATGCTGCTTCTGTCTCCCCCCCCCCCTCCATGCCGCTTCTGTCTTCCCCCCCCCCCTCCATGCCGCTTCTGTCTTCCCCCTCCCTCTCCATGCCGCTTCTGTCCCCCCCCCCTCCATGCCGCTTCTGTCTCCCCCCCTCCATGCCGCTTCTGTCTCCCCCCCTCCATGCCGCTTCTGTCTCCCCCCCTCCATGCCGCTTCTGTCTCCCCCCCTCCATGCCGCTTCTGTCTCCCCCCCTCCATGCCGCTTCTGTCTCCCCCCCCTCCATGCCGCTTCTGTCTCCCCCCCCTCCATGCCGCTTCTGTCTCCCCCCCCCTCCATGCCGCTTCTGTCTCCCCCCCCTCCATGCCGCTTCTGTCTCCCCCCCCTCCATGCCGCTTCTGTCTCCCCCCCCCCCCCCCTCTCCATGCCGCTTCTGTCTTCCCCCCCCTCTCCATGCCGCTTCTGTCTTCCCCCCCCCCCCTCTCCATGCCGCTTCTGTCTTCCCCCCCCCCCCCTCTCCATGCCGCTTCTGTCTTCCCCCCCCCCTCTCCATGCCGCTTCTGTCTTCCCCCCCCCCCCTCTCCATGCCGCTTTAGTCTTCCCCCCCCTCTCCATGCCGCTTCTGTCTCCCCCCCCCCCTCTCCATGCCGCTTCTGTCTCCCCCCCCCCTCTCCATGCCGCTTCTGTCTCCCCCCCCCCCTCCATGCCGCTTCTGTCTCCCCCCCCCCCCTCCATGCCGCTTCTGTCTCCCCCCCCCCCTCTCCATGCCTCTTCTGTCTCCACCCCCCCTCTCCATGCCTCTTCTGTCTCCACCCCCCCTCTCCATGCCGCTTCTGTCTTCCCCCCCCTCTCCATGCCGCTTCTGTCTTCCCCCCCCCCTCTCCATGCCGCTTCTGTCTTCCCCCCCCCCTCTCCATGCCGCTTCTGTCTTCCCCCCCCCCTCTCCATGCCGCTTCTGTCTTCCCCCCCCCTCTCCATGCCGCTTCTGTCTTCCCCCCCCCCCTCTCCATGCCGCTTCTGTCTTCCCCCCCCCCTCTCCATGCCGCTTCTGTCTTCTCCCCCCCTCTCCATGCCGCTTCTGTCTTCTCCCCCCCCCTCTCCATGCCGCTTCTGTCTTCCCCCCCCCCTCTCCATGCCGCTTCTGTCTTCCCCCCCCCCTCTCCATGCCGCTTCTGTCTTCTCCCCCCCTCTCCATGCCGCTTCTGTCTTCTCCCCCCCTCTCCATGCCGCTTCTGTCTTCTCCCCGCCTCTCCATGCGGCTTCTGTCTTCTCCCCCCTCTCCATGCTGCTTCTGTCCCCTACCATCCCCCCCTCTCCATGCCGCTTCTGTCTCCCACCCCCCCTCTCCATGCCGCTTCTGTCTCCCACCCCCCCTCTCCATGCCGCTTCTGTCTCCCACCCCCCCTCTCCATGCCGCTTCTGTCTCCCACCCCCCCTCTCCATGCCGCTTCTGTCTCCCACCCCCCCTCTCCATGCCGCTTCTGTCTCCCACCCCCCCTCTCCATGCCGCTTCTGTCTCCCACCCCCCCTCTCCATGCCGCTTCTGTCTCCCCCCCCCTCTCCATGCCGCTTCTGTCCCCCCCCCCCTCTCCATGCCGCTTCTGTCTCCCCCCCCCCCTCTCCATGCCGCTTCTGTCTCCCCCCCTCCTCTCCATGCCGCTTCTGTCTCCCCCCCTCCTCTCCATGCCGCTTCTGTACCCCCCCTCCTCTCCATGCCGCTTAGGTACCCCCCCTCCTCTCCATGCCGCTTTGGTCCCTTCCCCCCCCCTCTCCATGCTGCTTCTGTCCCCTACCATCCCCCCCTCTCCATGCTGCTTCTGTTTTTCCCCCATCTCCTCCATGCTGCTTCTGTCCCCCCCCCCTCCATGCCGCTTCTCTTTCTTCCCCTCCCCCTCTCCCTACCGCTTCTGTCGTCGCCTCCCCCACCCTCCTTTCTATGCCGCTTCTGTCTCTCCATGTGTGTCGGGGGTGTCAGTCATATCTGGACTACTGTCTTCACCCGCGCTTCAGCCAGCAGGGCTGTTCATAGTCTCGGGACAGTGAAGGAAAGAGACACCGCGAGACTATGAACGTCGCTTAGCAACTCTTGAATCTCCATAATAGCGCTCACCTATACTTTAACATGGGGAACTTTGAGCTGACCCGATGGGTCACTGAATGTACCCGACTTTAATTTTTGTATTTTACGGCTGTGGTAAAAGTGTAAGGAATCAAATGACACCAAAATCATCCTCCTAAGGGGAGGCAAAGTGGTCAAAAGACTGGTGCAGGAAACGGCCTGTAGGCTTAATTATACATAATATATATAATTTGACAAAAGCCTTCACTAACCCACTGACTGACTGACTCCTGACTCACCCACTGATTGACTGACTCGCCACTAATTCTCCAACTTCCCGATGTCGTAGAAACATGAAATTGGCACAAGCATAGATTATGTCCAAAATTGGAAAAGTAAAGGGGTCCCAAATCGATTATTCAATTCTAGCGCAAAAGAATTAGCGTCCAAATTTTACGTACGGAATCTAATTCTCTCACTTCCTGATGTCATTTTATATAAAGGAAATGTCACATGGTTACCTGCACATGGTGTTTCCTGGGTAACGCAAAGAACCATGCAAAATGGTGAACATATTTTTTTCCTCGGTATCTCTAAAGTAACTATGACTTCATAAGATTTTCCGTGTGAACACCAGATAAACACCAGTACCAAATTAACTCGGGCGAAGCCGGGTATATCTGCTAGTACGACTGCAGATTTACTGTGGGTGGGTGTTCTCTGGAGAGTGCGCTTATGCACTGAACAGTTTTCTGCAGGAAGCAGACAGCTCCGTTCACACTGCACTGGCCCAGCTTGGTATTGCAGGCCAAACCGCCATTAAAATGAATAGTAACTTGGCCTGCAATACCAAATCAGGCCACTAGCATCACAGCTCAGATGCTGTGAGTGGATCTGCCAGGAGAGCAGCACCTGACCTCTTCGGTCTCTGACTGGCTGCAATGGTCAGTTGGTAGCTGTTTTACAATAAAAATCGTGAGGACCGTGAAGGGTGCAGTCCCGGATCTCTGGGACTGAGGATGGGTAACTGGTTTGGCTCTATTGAGATGTGAGAGGAGGGCTGTGCAGACTGAAATCTGCTGCAGATCCGCAGCTGATTTTTGGGTCAAAATTTACTGGGTTTTTGATGCAGAAATGGTGCTGATTGGCAGTGGAATTTTCAACACGAAAAATCTGCAACATTTTCGGTACGTGTGAACAAACCCCAAACTGCATTTTAGTCGTGGATGAAGGAAAGCTTCATGAAGGCTGGTTATCTGCTATTAACATATCAATTAGTGCTAATATCTGACCTGTATAATGATCTCATCAAAGACTATAGGATGGTATTCCCATTCACTGGTAATTATTATATTAGCCATACCAGCCCGTTCTACTGCTCCCCTGCCAGCATGTGCCATAAAGTAGTCAGCAAGTATGAAGTTGGGAAATAAGTTCTACCTCATTGAAAACACAAGTCCTCTAATAGAAAAGCATTTAATGGGATCTGTGCACTACACTAGATAAGTGGTGTCTAGAGACCGCCATCCTTGAGGCCACATTCAGACTCTATTCCATCTGCGGTCCGCTCTACAAGAGCAGTGGACACTGTAGGCTCTGTTCCCATTTGTGATCTGGACCAGTATAGGACATGCAGGGCCTTATTTATTTTTCTGCTTGAGAACTCTCCCATGTGAATAGCCTGTGAATGGACTCTGCAGCAAATACTGCCCATAGCCTACTATGGAGAACCGCTGCTTCCTGCACACAAGTGGACCTTTCTGCTTGCAGCAGAAAGAGTGCAGCTTGCCCCATTCTTGGCAGATTTTTTTGCACATACGGGACCTTCACATCTTGGAGGCTTACTAAGCAGGTCTTTTTGGAGAATTAATGTCCAAGCGTGATAATTCGTGATCAAAGCCTAAATCTTGGAATGCAAATGGGGAAAGTAAAGGGGTCACAAATTTATTATCTACCTCGAATCTACCTCACCTCTATGTGTATATACTGAGGAGAATCTACCTCACCTCTGTGTATATATAGTGAAGTGAATCTACCTCACCTCTATGTGTATATAGTGAGGAGAATCTACCTCACCTCTATGTGTATATACTGAGGAGAATCTACCTCACCTCTGTGTGTATATACTGAGGAGAATCTACCTCACCTCCATGTGTGTATATACTGAGGAGAATCTACCTCACCTCCATGTGTGTATATACTGAGGAGAATCTACCTCACCTCCATGTGTGTGTATATACTGAGGAGAATCTACCTCACCTCCATGTGTGTGTATATACTGAGGAGAATCTACCTCACCTCAATGTGTAGATATACTGAGGAGAATCTACCTCTCCTCTATGTGTATATACTGAGGAGAATCTACCTCACCTCTGTGTGTATATACTGAGGAGAATCTACCTCACCTCTGTGTGTATATACTGAGGAGAATCTACCTCACCTCTGTGTGTGTGTATATACTGAGGAGAATATACCTCACCTCCATGTGTAGATATACTGAGGAGAATCTACCTCACCTCCATGTGTAGATATACTGAGGAGAATCTACCTCACCTCCATGTGTAGATATACTGAGGAGAATCTACCTCACCTCCATGTGTAGATATACTGAGGAGAATCTACCTCACCTCCATGTGTAGATATACTGAGGAGAATCTACCTCACCTCCACGTGTAGATATACTGAGGAGAATCTACCTCACCCCCACGTGTAGATATACTGAGGAGAATCTACCTCACCCCCACGTGTAGATATACTGAGGAGAATCTACCTCACCCCCACGTGTAGATATACTGAGGAGAATCTACCTCACCCCCACGTGTAGATATACTGAGGAGAATCTACCTCACCCCCATGTGTAGATATACTGAGGAGAATCTACCTCACCCCCATGTGTAGATATACTGAGGAGAATCTACCTCACCCCCATGTGTAGATATACTGAGGAGAATCTACCTCACCCCCATGTGTAGATATACTGAGGAGAATCTACCTCACCCCCATGTGTAGATATATTGAGGAGAATCTACCTCACCCCCATGTGTAGATATACTGAGGAGAATCTACCTCACCCCCATGTGTAGATATACTGAGGAGAATCTACCTCACCTCCATGTGTAGCTATACTGAGGAGAATCTACCTCACCTCCATGTGTAGATATACTGAGGAGAATCTACCTCACCTCCATGTGTAGCTATACTGAGGAGAATCTACCTCAGCCCCATGTGTAGATATTCTGAGCAGAGATGAGCGAGCATACTCGCTAAGGGCAAATACTCGAGGGAGTATTATCCTTAGCGAGTACCTGCCCGCTCATGAGAAAAGATTCGGGTGCCGCCGGGGTGAGCGGTGTGTTGCGGGAGTGAGCAGGAGGGGGGCAGGGGGGTGGAGGGAGTGAGAGATTTCTCCCCCCCCCCCCCCTCCCCACTAACTAAACAATTAGTCTCTGACTACTAACGGGTAGCAATGGTCAGCAAGCGGCAGAAGGCCACCAGGTAGATGTGCTCACTCCAAGCTCTCTTACTGCCTGAACTTGGAGTCTTTTATGTCCCTGTGATTAACTCAGTGGATTCAGAAGACAGACATGTACTGGAGTTTTAGCTCACCCAGGCTGAGCATTTGGCTGAAATGTACCTTGGACATGTCTACATATGGTACATTAAGTGGTACCATTACAAAATACAACTTGTCCCACAAAAAAAACAAGCCCTCAGACAGCGATGTCAAGGGGGAAAAAAGTCATTTTTAGAACTCCCACAAGAAACTCGCATGTGTGAATGAGCCCATAGCATATCCAGAGAAGGCAGATTTGCTGCAAAATCCACCTTGTAAATTGCACAATTTGGTGCAGAATGCACACCCCTATTTGAAGAGGTGGAATCCACACCAAAACTCAAGTGCTATAACTGACATGCTATAGATACTGACAGCGCTATCTGGTTGATGGTGGGCCCAGAAATCAGCTGATGGGCGGGGATCTCAAGCAGCGGACCCCCACAGATTAATGACGTATTTTGATAGGAAAAGTCCGAAACGTTTTTTGTTTTTTTTCAATAGGCCCCCCGTTCGGCGCGAGACAAACCCGATGCAGGGGTAAAAAAAAAAAAAACCTCCAGTACTTACCCGAATCCCCGCGCTCCCGCGACTTCTTACTTACCTTAGTAAGATGGCCGCCGGGATCTTCACCCACGATGCACCGCGGGTCTTCTCCCATGGTGCACCGTGGGCTCTGTGCGCTCCATTGCCGATTCCAGCCTCCTGATTGGCTGGAATCGGCACACGGGGCGGAGCTACAAGGAGCAGCTCTCCGGCACGAGCGGCCCCATTCAGAAGGGAGAAGACCGGACTGCGCAAGCGCGTCTAATCGGGCGATTAGACGCTGAAATTAGACGGCACCATGGAGACGAGGACGCTAGCAACGGAACAGGTAAGTGAATAACTTCTGTATGGCTCATAATTAATGCACGATGTATATTACAAAGTGCATTAATATGGCCATACAGAAGTGTATAACCCCACTTGCTTTCGCGGGACAACCCCTTTAAATTTATGTAGCCTTAAATAATATTTTTCACTTTCTACACTAATTACTATTATAACATTATTTGAATTTTTTCCCCTCGTGATATTAAATGATATGATTCACTTTTTAATAACTAGTAATATATTCCTAAATGCCATTTCCTCAAATGGGAAATTCATTTAAACTATTGACACATGAGAAGAAAGGAACCTTATTAAGGAGCGAGTCTTCTATTTAAAAATTATCAGAATAATTATGACAATCTGTTCTAATGATATGTGATCTAAGTTAAGAGAAACACCTCCAAATGAGGCCGAATTATTAGTTAGAACATAACATTGATTGGCTTTTCTAACTTATCTGTGACTTCACATCAGAACTGTGTAATTAAAGTGGTAATCTTTGTGATACTAATTACTGGTTGAAAAGTTAAGATTGCCTTGGGCCCTTTGCTAATGCACTTTGGGAGAGGAAATGCAGGGCTTGAAAGTCGTGTATAGAGGCTTGCTTTATAGGACATTACTGTTAATTTTCATGCAGTATGCTTTACAACTTTAAAGGGCCACATAAATGGCTAATAAAGATATTTAAGAAATACATTACATATTTTTCAAATTTGACATACCAGATTTCCCCGAAAATCAGCCCTAGCTAAACTACATGGGAAATAAACCCCTGCAATACTCACCTAGCCCGCGGCGTCTGAGTCCCTCATGCTGGTCTCTGGCGGATTACTCAGTGTTGACACAGCACTCTTTCTAGTAACGGGGCATTAAATACCCCACCTCCAGCAAGAGAGTGTTGTGATTGGATCACGAGCACCGCTGGCTCAATCAGATCTGGCACTCGATCATTCACAGCCATTCAGTGAAGGACATCACTGAATGGCTGTGATTGGTTTATCGAGCGTTGGCTCTGATTGGCTGAGCCAGCGGCGCTCATGATCCAATCACAGCGCTCTCTTGCTGGAGGCTGGGTATTCAAAGTCCCGTCACCAGAAAGAGACCAGCCTGAGGGACCCAGACGCCGCGGGCCAGGTGAGTATTACAACCACCCTTCCCCGAAAATAGGACACTGTGCCTCTTTTGCGGCAAAAATGTATATGACAGTGTCTTATTTTCAGGGAAACGCAGTACTTTTTGGTTGTCTACATCATATTAAAGGGGTTTGTTTAGATCATGCATTTGTGACACATCGTTATGTTGGGATTACCACTATGATTTATAAATATAAAGGGGCTGTATCACAATAAACTTATCACCTATCCTATTTTGCGCTAATGTTTGACCTCACTCCCTTCCACAAGTTACCCTCACAAGGAGTCACTGTTTCTGAGATCAGAAGGAAAGAATTTCTTTCTGGATCCTTGTTGTAAGCCAGTAGTTCTAGAAATATTGTACATGGCTATCTAGCACTTAGCGCCACACCATGGGGCATGTTTATGAAGCTTTATACGCCAGTTTCTGGTGTAAGAAAGTCCCAAAGCTTTGGGGAAGCGGGTATCTGTGCAAGAATTTGCAACTTTTCTTCATTTTTGCAAGCCACGCAACTTTTTCAAAAGATGGTTGGGCTTGACGGGAGTGGGCAGTGACCACCCTGGACTGTCAGACTGTCAAACTGGCATAGAGTATACCAAAAATGTACGCCAAGTCGGACCTGGCATAGTATTCTGCGTAGGCGCATAATACATGAAGAGGCCTGCGCCTCTTCATGTATTGACTGCACTGTGCGCTGGGGAGATTATACTAAGCCAGGCGTCTGATGTGCCAGACTCGGGTAATTTCCCCCCATGTATCTTGTAGACCCGCACTGGACATACTAAAAAAATACTCTCAGACCTGCAATCTGTGTTCCATGAAGCACAAAGCATTTGGAGAAGTGGATGAGATATGGGATGTCAGATCTCTAGCCACAATAGAATTTTTATTTGTATTTACTTTAATTTTTAGTTTAGGAGCCTCCCATGTTGGAGCAGAAGTACTAAACCGAAAAGCCTTCCAATAACCCAAGTCTTAGGTAACCTGGCACAAACTCATACTAGAGTTCTTAAGCCATTCGCAGCCAATCGCCTTGAGGGAGTGCTGAGCGTCGTTCCCCTGGTAAACATCATTGTTCAGGGACACCTGTTGCGGTATTTGCTCTCCTGACAGGTTGGCTTTGTTTTGAAGTTTGGTTTGTTTTGCTGTTGTGAAGCTCCTTTTAGGCCGCTTTCAAACAGGATGGAATTAGAGCTGCATTTTCTATGTCACAATATCCTATGGGGTTTGGGTACTGGTGTATCTTGACGCCACCAGGAAGTAGTGGTGGAGACTAGATTGACAGGGGGCGACTCCCCCTGTTCCTGATTGGCCGGCGGCAGCCTCCCGTCACAGGTCCTGCCACTCAGTGAGCACAGAATGCTGACGGCGAATTGTTGGCAGTGACCTACCTCCCGGTGGCAGTCCTCTCCCAGCTGCGCTGCACCTCGCTGTCACTGTGGCCGTGTTGCCGCTGCCGCCGGCTCTCCTCTGCCACCTCTGGTCCCTGCTGTCACTCACTCTGTCTCCCGTGTACTGACCCCGCTGCCGCTGGCTCTCCTCTGCCACCAGCGATCCCCTTAGCAGCCATGCCAGTTAACATCCGCGCGTCTTTACTTTCAAAATTCTGCAGCGGAAAAACGTGTGGAATTAAGAACGTCCTGCGGAATTGTGGTTGCGGATTTCTAACACACGGGATGTAATTCCACAATTAAAGTCTGCGGAATCAAACACCATAAACTCCACAAAACGTTCTGCAGTTAAAAACGTAACAAAATCCACACTAATTGACAAAATCCGCATCTGTGCTGCGTCCACCTGTGTGAAGGGTCCCTCGGGGTATCTTCATGCACTCAGGATTTGGCAAATCCACGTGGACTTTTCAAACAGTTGGTTTCCAGTTAGTACTGCTGCCACAGATGCGCCAGCCCTTCAGCTAATCTGCGGCTCTTTCATGCAGAGTTTGTGCCAATACTGAAGCTGTGGACTCGGACCGTCGGCAGCCTGTTCATTAGTCCAACCATAGGAATAGCTTCTAAAATACCCGGTTCTCTTGCATCAGCTGCAAATTATCAGCATATTCGGTCACCATTTAAGAGCGCAATATACGCAATATACGTCTAAATTCAGACCGTTTCCAGAGTGTGTGAGCTTGGTCTAAGAGCTGCTCTGTGCAGATGAATATATTAACCCCTTAAGGACCAGGGTGTTTTGGTCGTAAAGGATCAGACCCTTTTTTTTTTAGGGATTTTATTCATGTGGTGGTTTTACTGCCCCATTTTTCTTTTTTTAAATTTTTTTTATATTTCACAGTAGTTTATTTTAGTGGAAGTATACAAATTTATTGAAATTAAAGTACAGGAGTGAGTTCCACATTTTTGTGTAGGACGTTTTGATATATAATTGGTATAGTTTTGGATTATAGGGCGCATAAGGCAACTGTTTTGGTTGGTGTCGGCACTGGGCTATTTTGTTTTTTATGTATATATTTTTATTTTATCCTGTTCTTTTTTTTTTTTTAACTTCTTTTTGTAACTATTTTTGTTTTACCATCTATATCCTCGATGACGTTATATAAGACCTCTGGGGGACTTTCGTGTGGTATAATTGTATCTTGACGCCACCAAAAGCTAGGGGCTGAGCTGGGTTAGCAAGAGTTAACGCCCTCTGACAAGCCCCTAGCTTCTGATTGGCCGCCAGTCTTGTGTAGATTCGCTAGGCTATTTGTCTGTGTGCCGTCCCATCCTCCGCAGCGGTGTTAATCACCAACCCGCCGCAGCTGCAAAGACTGTGGGGTGCGATGTAGTGGGTCCCTCCGCTGATGCGACTGTGGCCACGCCACTGCTGCTCCGCTCATCCGCTGCTGTCACTCCTGTCACCCAGCATGCCGCCGCTGCAAACACAGGGTGCCGTGATGTCATCCGTTCTTCCGCTGCTGCCACTCTGCTCTCCCACTGTTTCCTGTTGCAGTGCTCCGCTCATCCGCAGATGTTGATCTGCACCCCGCCGCTGTGCCTCCGACTGTCCCCGCTGCTGTGCTCCGGAACATGACTGGAGCCTCTGCTGCTGTTGGCCCCGCCAGTGAGTCTTACATGCCGCTGCCCCAGGAGCTTACCTGTAATTCTGTTCTCCCCACCAGCTTACACACCACAGCAGCACATGTCAATGCCAGACTCTGGGGACACAGACTCTGGGGCTGGGGGTGACCGTGCAGAAGGCAGAGCAAACACTGCAGCAGGAATCCGACATTGTGGAGACCCTTCAACCAAATCACATACTCTCATACATACTCTCCACAGCATTCGAATCTGCACAAGGCTGGTGGCCAACTGGAAGCTAAGGGCTTGTCAGGGGGCGTTAACTCCTGCTAACCCAGCTCAGCCCCTAGCTTCCGGTGGCGTCAAGATGCAATAATACTTATTCATGTTCTTTTTTTTAATTTCATAATTTTCAACTGTAGCTGGGGCATCCAAAGGAGCCCCAGTTACATGAATGGGTGAGTGAAAACTGCCTCTGATTGGCTGAGGGCTGTGACCAATCAGAGGCAGCCCATTCAGCAGGCGGGGATTTTAAATCCCCACCTGCTGCATACTACAGAAAGCAGTTCAGGAGAAGAGTCGGCTGGATGCGGCTGATCTCCGGCAGTTGCAAAAAGATGAGTGTATATGTATGTATGTGTATGTGTGTATATATGTATATATATATATATATATATATATATATATATAAATATTTTATTTATTTATTTATTTTTACACTTTTTTTTGGATGGTTTTCAGGGAAGGGCTTATATTTGAAGCCCTTCCCCGAAAATTAATACAGCGCTTGCCGGCAGCCCATTGCTTTCAATAGAGCTGGCTGTATTGCCGGCTCCATTGACTTTATGGGAGAACATCGTTCTTCTCTGCCACAGCTGTTAGAGCTGTGGCAGAGGAGGACGATCTTTAGTATATGTTCTCAATGGGGTCGGCGCATAGAAGAACAACGATTTGCGCAGAACGCAGTTACATGCGTTCTGCGAATCGTTGTGTCATATAATTTTCGGCACATCCGCATAAAAAACAGCCATGTGACCGATCCCATTGCAAAGCATTGGGTATATATATCTGCAGATTGCACGAAAAAACGCCTGTGTGACTGAGCCCTTAAAGCGGTTGTCCCGCGCCGAAACGGGTTTTTGTTTTTTTTCAATAGCCCCACCGTTCGGCGCGAGACAAACCCGATGCAGGGGCTTAAAAAAAAAACCGCACAGTACTTACCCGAATCCCCGCGCTCCGGTGACTTCTTACTTACCGTGCGAAGATGGCCGCCGGGATCTTCACCCTCGGTGGACCGCAGGTCTTCTGTGTGGTCCATTGCCGATTCCAGCCTCCTGATTGGCTGGAATCGGCACACATGACGGGGCGGAGCTACGAGGGCAGCTCTCCAGCACGAGCAGCCCCATTCAAAACGGAGAAGACCGGACTGCGCAAGTGCGTCTAATCGGGCGATTAGACGCTGAAAATTAGACGGCACCATGGAGACGGGGATGCTAGCAACGGAACAAGTAAGTGAATAACTTCTGTATGGCTCATAATTAATGCACAATGTACATTACAAAGTGCATTAATATGGCCATACAGAAGTGTATAACCCCACTTGCTTTCGCGGGACAACCCCTTTAAGTTGTAAAATTAACTAGGTTTCTAATGCCAATGATATTGAAAATTTTCAGACGTTTATTTAAAGGGGCTGTCCCATCAATGGCTATCTTCATTTTTCTATAGGATAGATGAAAAAATGTCTGCTTTTCGGTGGTCTCACCACTAGAACCCCCTCTGATCACTGGAACTGTAGTTCTGAGTGTGAATGGAGTGACGAGAGAACATACAAGGATCAGGGACCATATCCAAACCACTGACTGGTGAAGAGAATAACATTTTTTGATCTTTTCCGATGGGTAAATAGCGATGGCAAGCGAACTGGGTCGGAGCATCTCCAAAATATGCAGGTCTTGTTGGGGGTGTTCTGGTATGCTGTGGTTAGTGTCTACCAGAAGTGGTCCAAGGAAGAACAACCGGTGACAGGGTCATGGGTAGCCAAGGCTCATTGATGTATGTCGTGAGCAGAGGTTAGCCCATCCAGTCTGACCTGACAAAAGAGTTACTGCCAGATCACATGGCACTGCAGATTTATATGTATGGCGCTGTGTAGCTGCTGAGTGCCCGTGCTGACTCCTGTTGACTGCCGAAATTACATACGTGAGCATCAACATGGGACAATAAAGCGCTAGAAGAAGGCGGCCAGTCTGATGAAACACGTTTTCTTTTATGTAATGTTCATAGTTGAGTTGTAGGGTTCTTACTACTGGAAGAAATGGCAACAGGGCGCACTATGGGAAGAAAAATCAGCGGACGCCATGTGAGGCTGGAAAATGAGGTTGAGGGAATCTAGCCAGTAAAACATGTTTTGGGTCAGACTTCCTAAAAGTTTGATTTGGCACGAGTCTGAACCAAGCTTTTAGCAGAGTTCTACTTGAAACAGGATTCTACTGGAGCGGATTGCTTGACACTAATCCTTAATGCTAGGGTATAACCCTAGGAGTCATAGAAGTTCTGTATAACACTTTCAGAGTGTTATTGGAGGCTTTTATTGGCTGTTAGACCGTGTTGTACGCAGTTTGGGGGGTTAGGGGGAGCCTCTGGTTTGGTTCAAACTAATTCTAACTGAACTTTTTGCAGAAGTTCAGCAAACTGGCTAAATTAAACTTTTCAAAACTTGTCTCATCACTGCTGGGAAACCTTAGATCCTGGCAATCATGTGGATGGAACGGGCAAATTACATTTCATCTTTTACTATGTCTTGGTGTTCCATCTAAATTCCCCCAAAACGGGATGCAGAACGAACCATAGGCTTTCATTGTTAAATGGTGACCAGTATTCTCCATTTGAGAGCTTTTCCATTTGTTTCCAGTAGTTGTGCCATACAGAATATTGTGGGCTTCTCCCTGCCAGCCACTCGCCCCTGGTCACTAATGTTGATGCTCACTAATGGCAGCCTGTACTGTCACCCTGAAAAAATGTCACATAGCTTTCATAGACCCTGAATGGCATATTAGTGTACATGGTTAAACATTTGCTTTTCCTACTTTGTGCGATCTTAACCTATTCCCGTCAGCCCTATGGCTTTATTTGTCCATCTATGTCTATGTACAGTTAGGTTGTATATAGACATCCACAGCATATGCTATGTATTGAGCGGGCTTAGGAACTGTATGATTCTTACCTTGAAAAGAGATGGCAATGGGATGCACTATGAGAAGACAAGCTGGCGGAGGCTTGTGATGCTGGGAAACGGTGTTGAGTGAACCAAACCTGTAGAATGCAGCGGGTATCGGCTGTCTTTGATATCTGTTCATAATAGCCGCGATTGGAGATAACTTAACTCCAATCGTGGTTAACATTTTTTTTTTAAATGCTACCGTAAATTCAGGCACTAGCATTTTAACCCTTACCAATCCACTGTCTGACGTCTAAAGACATTCTGATTGAAGGCTGTACAGCTCTGATGTTGGAAGACATCCGGCTGGGTATTCTTACTGTATATTACTGGCCGCTCTGTTGTTGAGGGCCTCTCCAGCATATCCCATACCGCAGTACTGGCTCTAGCCAGCAGATGGTGCCATTGTATAATGGCAGAAAGAGAGAGCCCCCCTAGGAAACCCTGAATCCAAATTTGGATTGCAAAGGGTTAAATGTAAATGTTAAATCTGAATGTCCCCAATGGTCCCGCCATAAGTTTGTGGAAGTACTTTCCAGATCTCATAGTAGCCTGGAACCTTCTGAAGGCCACAGGTCTTTCATTGTTTAACTTGCCTTGCTACTATTAAGACTTGCCTGTGGCACATCTTTAATAGAAGCCTGTTGAAATAAAGTATAACGCAATACCACAGTATTGCATTATATTATATAAGCAATCAAATGATTGCAAAGTAAAATCCTCTTATAATTATTACAAAAAATATTAACCCCCCCCCCCACACACACACACACACACACACACTCTTTTCCTACCTGTTGCATTAAAAAGGATAACATTTTAAAATCCAATTTAGTAAAAAAAATCACATGATTGAACCTGCACGGTGAACGTTGTCACTTTGTCTCCAAGAAAAAGTTGAATAAAAAGCGATCAAAAAGCCTTATACGTTAATAAAACTAGAGGTCGCCCCGTAAAACAAGCCCTCACATATCCCTACCGACAGAAAAACGAAAAACTATTTTTTTTTTAAAGTGTGGGGATTTTTTTATTTCGCAGTACTATATACTAACCCACAGAATAAAGATAAAATGTCACTGCACCGTGAACACCGTAAAAACCCGCCACCCAAATGGTGTAACTGCAGCCCATTTCACCGCACTTTTTAAAGGTTATTTGCAATGCGTTATTTGGTACGTTAAATGGCAACTCCTTCTACAAAAATAAAACAACCTTCTTGTAGCTTTGTGACCAGAAAAATCAAAGTGTTTTTTTTGTTTTTTTTTTAAAAGGGGGATACCAGAACTGCAGAATGTGACCAGGAGACCGACGCATCCATGACCCGTGGTCGTGATGGGGTTAATTCAGCAGTTCTGCAGTATTCAGTAAGGGGAAATGCTCCACAATGTTCGTCCTTTTATGTGAGTTGCCATGGCCTCACCAGGCGGCGCAAAAGTTTTCTCTTCTTTTTTTTTTTTTCCCCGCGGATAAACGTGCGTCCAGAAAAGATGTTTGCGATTGATTTGTGAACTGTTGTGACAGGCGGCCCCGATGACTCCAGTACCTGCCTTGAATAGATGTATATAGTGTCGTTGCTGATAATAAGTGCCATTAATTTGCACATGTTGTTCCTTTCTTTGATCAAACCTATTTCTCTTTCACAGATGTCCTTCTGCCTGACTGAGCTGCGCCTGTGGTCTCTGAAGAATGCCTCGCACGGCGGAGGTAAATCTCTTCCATTGAAGTTCTATTTTAGTGTATCTATGGGGCCCAGCGCTACATAAAGCGCCCGCAATGTAAGATATTACTTCTACAATGTATTACCGTTATCTATCGGGAAATAGTGGCATTGAGCTGCAACAACTAACTGGCCACACAGGTTTGATGAAAGCCGTCCTCCTCCCTGGTATTATCTTCTATCTGATGATTTAGGGGTATAGCTGGAACCTTTTCCATTTGTGATTTGTCTTTATACTTTCAATGTTATCTGTCACCAGACACAACCCTTTTATTTTGGGGTGTGAGATGGCCTAATTCAAAAGGAGGCGGTGGATCTAGATGATATCGATTTACAGCCCGTCATCCCTAGGTGGGGTGGAAAACACAAAATATGTGCGCACTAAAATATCATATTTGTTTTACTCTTTTAAAGGGGTCTTCTGCCCTTTTTTAACTGATGACCTATCCTCTGGATGGATAAGTCATTGTTGGACGGGGTCTGCCACGCTGGATACCCTAGAAAGGACCCCAAGGCGGTGTGCACAGTAAGGCTGTTCCATGTAGTTTTGATTGGCCAAGCATGCATGTGTTCCGAATGGGGATAGGGGGGTAAGCATGGTCTGGCTTATCACCCTGGGAGCAAATCGATCAGGAGTGTTGAAATCCAACTGCCCAATCCTTTCCTTTCCCGAAATCCAGGGAGGCACCCATACACATGAGGATTGGCCTATCAATGCCGAAATTGGTGTTTTCAGACGACCCATGTGGCCAGCTACATTGTTGAACTTCAAGTACTTTTACAAGGTATGACTGTCGGGTGCATCAGCGACCAACGGCTGTACCAGCGACTGTTCCTTCAGTGCTTTACACAGGAGCGATAGTCCTTCAAGTGCATAGAGGTGGAGTGGCCTGAAGTCTCTTGATAGATTGACAACTCCGACAAGTGAGCGATTTCCCAGTCAGCACCCTGTCGGCGGCAGCGTGTACATAGGGCGACTATCATCCGAATTCGCAGTTCCCAGCGATAGTTTGGGCAATAATCGCCGCATGTTAATCTGGACCAAATTTTCTCCATAGAGATCAATGTATAACATAAAATCCGCAAATTATGTCTGAAAATAAAGTTTGCCAGTGAACAGGGTGCAAGAACTACGACTACCGTATCACAGAAACACATTACATAGCAGAAAATCCGCACAGCAAAATGCAAGTAAATGTACGAAATCTGCAACCTAAAATGCAGCCAAATCTGCGAAGCTCGTTAACTCCGCCCATCTGCAGAAACGCAATAGACATTCTGCATCAGAATTCCGCAGCTTAGACGTGGTGTGTGAAGGTAGCCTTAGGCCTCCCTCACATATGTGTTTGCAGAAACGCAGCGTTTTTCAATGCTGCGTTTACAGCAGATTCGGCCCGGTTTCAGCATCGCTGGCATGCGTTATGCCAGCGTTTTGGCTGCTGATAAAAAATAAAAAATCAATACTCAGCTGGTGAAGTCGCTCTCTCCGGCGCCGCTGTCGGGACCTTGTAAAGCTGGTCGATTGCTCTAAATAGCTAAGTGCCGCTGAGTGACAGCCGGCTGAGCAAATCAGAGTCAGCGCTGGATGCGTCCAATCACATCCATTCAGTGAATGAATGTGTGTGATTGGATGCATCCAGCGCTGGTAGTTATTGGCTGAGCGGGCTGTCACTCAGCGGCGCTCAGCCAATCAGAGCAAACTCTCGATGGAGGTGGGGATTTCAAATCTCCGTTACCAGTGAAAACTTCCCTGCTGCTGAAAAGTTCTGAGAGTGCTGCCGGGGACAGCAACATCACCTGTAAGGTCAGTATTTATTTTTTATTATTATTTTTTTTTACTCTGGCAGTGTAGCTAGGGCTTTTAGCACTGCCAGAAGCGTGGTGCCAAGTTGTGCCGCGTTTACTGCAGCGCTGAAACCGCTGCCTATTCATTTTAATGGGCAACACAGGGCTGAAAACGGCCAAAAACAGAACATGCAACGCTGTCAAAGTGCAGCCTTTTCTGAGCAGCCCCATTGAAATGAATGTGAGCGCTGTGCTATAAAAAAGTTGCACTAAACGCTGTACAAAAACACCTGTGTGAGGGAGGCCTTACAGTTGTCTGTTTCATACTATAATGTTTTAGCAATCAGAAGTTCACTAATATATTATATGAAATAAAGATTATAATCGGTTATCCCTTAATTGGAGTGAAATAAATACTAGGAAAAAAAAGTCTATGAAAAACATTTACGAAAAAAGAAATTGAAAATTGGTTTAAAAGCTGCATGCAATTCCACATCAAAAATCCTGTTAGACCTGCGGATTTTGGTGTGGAATTCTGCAGTCATGTCCTGCGGTGTTATTCCGTCCCATGTGGAATGTGCCTCAACAGTAAGTGGTGCTATTCTGCCATTAGTCCTGGAATATCTGTGGAGAGAAACAGTAGGTGGTGTTATTCTACCATTGGTCCTGTAATATCTGCGGATAGAAACAGTAGGTAGCGCTATTCTACCATTAGTCCTGGAATATCTGGGTATAGAAACAGTAGGTGGTGCTATTGTACCATTAGTCATGGAATATCTGAGGATAGAAACAGTAGTTGGCACTATTCTACCATTGGTCCTGGAATATCTGGGGTTACAAACAGTAGGTGGTGCTATTCTACCATTAGTCCTGGAATATCTGGGGTTAGAAACAGTAGGTGGCGCTATTGCACCATTAGTCCTGGAATATCTGGGTATAGAAACAGTAGGTGGTGCTATTCTCCCATTAGTCCTGGAATATCTGGGGTTAGAAACAGTAAGTGGCGCTATTGGACCATTAGTCCTGGAATATCTGGCTATAGAAACAGTAGGTGGTGCTATTCTACCATTAGTCCTGGAATATTTGGGGATAGAAACAGTAGGTGGCGCTATTGCACCATTAGTCCAGCAATATCTGGGGTTAGAAACTTTTTTTTTAAATACATGTAAACACAAAAAAATATGGGATGCATTTACCTAGAAACAATAGTCTTCATGTGACAACCCCTTTAGGGCACAAACAGGTCTGGTCATTAGAGGCTTAACATCTATTGGTATATAAAAGATTGAGTGAGTTTGAGAACTGTTTTCTGTGCATCAGTTTGTTCTTCAGTTACATGACCCAACAACTTGACTCTATGTTCCTGTGGTTAGAACTCCCACAATGCACTGCTCTCTGTTAATAGAAGTGGGGCAGAAATCTAAACATGAATTAAGAAGAAGAACCTCAATCAGCACAGCATAATAAGTTCAGCAACATTTATGCAACTTCTCTACCTTTCATTTAGTTTTTATTGTGGAATGTTGTAAAGCTGGAGTTTACCTTGTAGGTCAAAAGGTAACATGCTGCCCTCTGCTGGATGGGCAGGAAACAGCACTTTTATTTCAGGTCATCAATATTTGATTGGCAGGTCCACCTCTTTACATCCCTGCCAATCAGCTTATCTCCGGGTCAGTTCTTGGTGCGAACAGTGCTGGAAGCAGATGGCGCCGTCTGTACTGCTGTGGGTACTACTGGCACAACTCCTATTGAATTCAATGGCAGCTGGGACTGAAGCAGGCCACTGCAACATGGACATTGACAGGGATCAGCTGATTGGCTGTGATCCCATGTGGCAGACCCCTGCCGATCAACTATTGATGACCTAAACTGAGAATAGGCAATCAATAGAAAAAAAAACCCTTTTAACCTTATGTGGAAATGTATCTTGCAAGGGATGCTGGGAGTTGTAGTTTTGCAAAAGCTGGAGTCACTGGTGTGGGTGCCATACCCTATAATATACATTGTACATGTCGGTCTATTTAACTGTGACTACATACCTGCACAAAGTAATCCTGGCCTTGTACAGAGGACGTATTGGGTAGGAATCTATCATTTTCCGTCTGCTAAAGATGCCATTTCTCGGATCTACCTGACCGTCAATCCGGTTATATATTTTTTTTGCATTTCAAATAGCTTTGCCGAAACATAATTTCACACAAGAGTAAGGCCGGGTATCCCTCATTTATTTAATACCCACTAATCGTCTAGGGGAACTCCCACAACCGTAAATAACCCCCGCATGGTTTCTAAGACCAGCTATCGGTGCGGCCCTACACCGGCGCCGCTGTGGGAGCAGCAGCAACATGCTGAGTGAATCCGCAACCCTTCCAGCAGAGATCAAATGTTAATTTATTGTTAAATTAAAATCAGGCTCGGAAGATACCGGGAACAATTTCTTACATTGTTGTTACGAGTTCAGAAGAAGTATTGATGTGGAAAAAGAATTTAATGGCATTTGCTAGAGAGCTGTGTTAAACCAATTGAGTGTGGCTGATACGCGGCACAGAGCGCTGTACGGCACGTCTGGGTGAAATCAAGTGCTTTCAGTGCTCCGTAGAAATGATCTTTTTTTTCTCTTTTTTTTTTTCTCTATTTCTTCTACTAGATGAAGATCTGGGAGTACATCATTATCACGAGAAGAGGGAAACAGGTAATGTCAACATTTTGTTAGCGTTCTACTTCAACATCGCCAGCCGCGTGCGAAACCTGCGCTGCGTAGAGACAGGTGGAAGGTAAATAATAGGTCCGAAAAGTAAATATTCCATAAAGCCTTTTTTACTGATGAATAATCCCAGTTTCTGTTTAGCGAATGGCTCCGGCCAAGTAGCAGGTCCCTCCTGATAGGACTGGAAGCACAAGGCCTATCCCTGTGACAGGGAGGGAGCGCCGGGTTCATTTGGCAATTGTACTATTGATTTTTGTATGTTTTTAGGGCTAGTTGTGCAATGGGCATGTAGTGCCAGTTCTCATCTTACAGTCAAACATTGATTCGACTTGAAGTTGGTGTGTTTTTTGTTTTTTTTTCTAAGCTGCCATTCCATTTTCTCCCTGTAGAGGGCATTGCATGCTCATGAGTATGCAGCGTCTGACCACGGCATCTGCAGCTGGTATCTGAAATAGGCATTTCAGAAGTAAATGATCAATTTTCTTTATCTGATTAATTGGGTTAATCCTAGAAGTTTCACAAAGGGCCAAGAGGTCCCTACGGCTAAAGTTGCTCCTTGTTCCAGGCCGAAGTTTGTGTGGGCATCCCTTGTCCTGTGTTTGCAGCCACTAAGGTCTTGATGACAGACCGGCTCTGGATTCAGTTGCAGATCATTTTCGGATGTGATGAGATAGGAAACTTGGTGCTCGCTGGTAGAGTTAAAGCTCCATTCGCAAATTTATTTAAAGGGGTCACTTACTAAATCGTCACACATTAGAATTAAATGGTGTCTTTTGGGGTCGCTGACTATATTCCCTTCTTTTTTCTTTCAGCTCTTCACCCGGAATACGGATACCTGGAGGAGAAGCAGCAGCTTGCCGAATGTAAGGACAAATGGGCAACGACATTCACGAATGTACACGACTCTTCATAGAAACTTCTATCTCACATTCCTTGCTTTTATGGCAAGCCCCCTCTCCTTCCTACTTCTTCCTCATATTCGTCCCTTACAGTCTTGACGTGGGCCATGCAAAAAAAAACATTTTGGGAATATGTGGATAAACGTATTTGACAAGTAACCCTTGCTATCTTCAAAGGTTGCATGCATGTCTTTACAGATACTACAAGGCTGAGTCTGTTATTTCTTGCAACCCACAGGTTTGATATAGGTGCTTTTACATAAGACTGCAGTGACACCTTTGTATGTACTATGAAAGCTCACTTTTTTATTAACACAACAGCTTTGCTACATCCGGATCCGTCCAGCACGGTTATTTTTTGGCCGTAGGAGAAAGGAAAACGGTAAAAAAATAATAAAATTAAAAAAAAAACCAACAGGCCGGTTAAGATGAGCGTATTGTAACACGTCCATAATACAAATCCCTATTACAGACGTGTTACATGAGAATTTGATAGCTTTTTTTTTTTTTAAACCACTGTATATTTTATGTTCTGCTGGGCGAGTACCGATCTGTATCGCCCAATAGAAAATATGGAGGCAAAAATGTGTCTTTACAAAAAAAAAACGGCTGTGAAAAATTCGGCCACCTGACTCGATCCCTTCGTTATATCCGCTCCGTTTTCTGGTCCGCAAAAGCTGACTAAATGCAGAGCTAAGATATGTTCATCTGAAAGCGACCTTAATGCCTATTAATGCAACATTTACTATTTTTTTCGGCTGTCTTTATTTTACAAACTTTCTACTGTTGGAGTAAAACAAACCAAATAACGAGACGTAGTAAAAGCATCAACATGGAAGCAGACATAGGCGACGACGTTCACTGATGGCCGTGACTCTCCTGTTATAGAAGCAAGACGGCAACAATAGTAATAGAGATAGAATGAAGAAATAGAAATGGTAGCAGGTAAACTCTATTCCCAAATAGCCACAAAATGTCATGAAATATTCTGTGGCTATTGTCACGCATGCGGATACTTGTAGGAGCCGTGTATAACATGTAGAAGCAAAGTTAGCAACTCTAAATGACTAACCACGCAGTAATGTCTCGGTCGTTGCCCCCCAGAGTCCAGGATTACTTCAGCTTGTAATTATGCTGTAGCTTCATATTTGATCAACTTCTGGCCCTTCAAACCTCTTGGCTCTGCAAGTTAAAAACCACCGGTCATATACATACCAGCACGGCGAAGTATAGCAAAGTGGGAGTAAGTGACTACATATATGCCCCCAATGGCAGGCCGGTGCCTACAATACTGGGCCGTCCTAGAGAGGAATAGGAGTCCTTCCCTATTTGTAAAGAAATAAACATTTTAAAGCTTGCAATATATTATGGATTGGTTTGGAAAACCTGTATTCTATTATATAATAATAATAATCTTTATTTGTATAGCGCCAACTTATTCCGCAGCGCTTTAATATATAGTATATGATTCTAATAGTATCACAATGCTGATTGTTGCTGATATTTCAGATACTAGGAGGTGTAGATTTGTGTGCTTGTATAAAAAAATACATGAATAATAATATACAAATATATACCTCCATGTATGTAAAATACAGCATTGTGAGGGGAGATATATATATTAATATATATATACCCTGTTTCCCTGAAAATAAGACATATCATGATTTTCCAGAATTTTTGAGGATGCTAAATGATTTTTCAGGCTTTTTGAGGATGCTTGAAATATAAGCCCTACTCCAGAAATAAGCCCTGCTAACAGTTAATTAAAAAAGTCAATTTAAATAGTGTCCATGCAGCTATACATGTAAAAAAGTTAAACCTTTTTGAACAAAAATTAATATGACACTGTCTTATTTTCGGGGAAACCCGGTATTATACAGGCTGTATACATTTTTAACAAATCATTCAGTTGAATTGATATCACCTCTTTCCAGGTTACTATTAATTATTATTTCACACATTCCCACTGCCAGGTACCTTTTAGTTGATATAATAATTAATTTTATGTATGTTTAGACATGTCACACTCTTCCAAGGCGCCGTTCACACTAGGATTTAAGCAATCGGGGCTCTTATATGTGTTTATACAACGAAAGTATAAAACTGTATAGCTTCATGTACTCCTATAGAATGGGTCAAATATGCGGACTTTTCGCTACTTTTGACGTTGTTGTTTGTGAAGGTTTATTTTGTGGGATGGAAAAGCGTAACCTACTATACTGTTCTGTAACACACAGGAAAAAAGGTGGTGGAAATGTAGACATTTTCCGTTAACATTACAGTCAACAGAAAAATTCTGACTTTATGTTTGCACGCATTTATTATATAACATTTTTGTTATCCGATGTTTTAAGTATTCAACTACAAAACTTTATTGATAAAAAAAAGTGAAACATTTACACGTTTTATTGAAAGAAATGGACACAAATGTACAGCAGTGCTTTTAATTCATGGGTTTTAGAAATAGTACAAGTACGCTAAAGCTGGCTTATGTCCATATACATTTTTTTAATGTATACATGAGCATTCGAATGTGAACAGCCCTTATGGGTAAGTTCAGGCGTACATCATTTTTTTTTTTTTACAACACATATCCCGCCGCCGTGCATTTTACCATTTTTTTGTTTACCCTTTTGTGCTACAAATCCGTGACCTATAGGGCGTACGTCCGACCTTATAATCCCAAGCATGTCCTAAATGCACAGGTATTTTACCACCAAGATTCTGGCCATGCCTGAACGTACTGCTAGTAGTTTGGTAAGAACGATAAGCTTGTAGTTAATTACATGATTTCAATGTGTTTCTTTCTGGGGTTTTTTTTCGTACATAAACATGGAGAACTGTAATCATACAGGGAGTAAAACTACTAGATTACAATTAAAAAGAGATCATTCGTAGAGAACTGCACTCGCCGGGACCGAAAAAAAAAAATCCAGTGACACACACCAGCAGAATTACATTACTACAACAAAGCCTGCCGACGGGCCTGCGAGTAGCGGGGCCCCTAATAAGATGTATCAGGTGACACTCTCTGCTTTGTAGTGTAGGTGCACAGCCTGCCCTACCCCTTGTGATGCACAGCTCCCACCATACTGATTCATTCTCTTGCAAGAGATTTTCCCTTTTTTTTTCCCTTCCGCCCCTTGTTTTACCGCTGAGTACTGCTCTCCTGCTCTAATCTTTCCTTTAATGGAGATTCAAAACTCCTTAGGTATGGCAATAAGACCTCAACAATCTCGAGCTGGATTTTTATCACACTGTTCTGCTTCAGTAAGGAGTACCAAGGCGAGCGGAGAAAACAAATTGTACCAGGCACAGCTCAAAAAAAACCCCATATCCGTTAATTCTACTGTCTTATATCTGTGGCACATGTAGGCTTTTATATTTACATATATATACCTGTTGGGAAAATTACATGATCACTCCGTGAGGCTTATAGGCCCTTTTTGTCATTTTTGATTCTTAGCACAGAAAACAAGGGAAGGCAATGATTTTGCGAAGTACGGTTATAGCAAAACATGGAGACCTTTTTTTTAAAAGGCTTGTCCACTGAGGAATGCCCTTTATCTGGAAGCAGCTCCTCGGTGAACCCTTAGCCGAAAGCCCCGGCATCGGGGTGGGATGCCACTCTTCAGTGGAAGGTATAGTACTAGAAGGACTCTATTGAAGTCGCAGCACTGGGAACTGACTTTTATAGTTGCAGTTGTCTTTTGTGCTGTTGGATCACTGTTTCATACAACTTTCACATTATAGATGGGCTGACGGGATAAAAAACAGCTTCTCGCTGCAGCCAACCTGGTAAGTAGAAAGGGGCCCTTCTATGTTAGTGATTTAACCCTTTCCAATCCAATTTGTATCCTGGTTTTTCTAGGGGGCTTACTCTTTTTTTGCCGTTGTACAATGGCGCTATATGCTGGCTAAAGCCAGTACTGCATGAGGTGACACGTTGGAGAGGCTCCGACAGAAGAGAGGCTGGCAATATACAGTAAGAGAACCCCGACAGACGTCTTCCAACATCGGAACTGTACAGCCTTAAATCATAATGTCTTCAGACGTCAGACAGTGGACTGGAAAGGGTTAAATGGGGGCGTATTAGTCATGGGTGTAACCTTTATCACCTATCTCATGGATAGGGGCAAAATGTTAATGGTTGGAATATAAGTTTAAAGGGGTTGTCTGGAATTTTTACTACTGATGACTTGATCGATAGAATTGGTCATTTAATGGTTGATCAGTGCGGCCGTCGTTCGCATCCAGGCAGGCTGTCAATGCAGATAGCGCTGTCAGCAAATAGCACTGTCCACCTTGCAGAGGCCTGGTTTGGTACTATAGGCACAGTTCCCATTGCATTCATTTGCGCTGTGCCTGCAGTGCTAAGTTAGGCCACTGCAATACGGACAACACTGTCTGCTTCCAGAGCTGTCTGTACTGACAGCTGGCATGGGGATCAGTTGTTCAATGGGAATGTCAAGCGGTTGACCCCCACGATTATCTATTGATGACCTATTCTAAGGGGAGGTCATCAATAGTTAAAGTCCTGGACAACCCCTTTAAGGATTAGTATTATACGACACTAAGGTTCTGATCACATCTGTTAAAATTTTCATCTTTCGATTCCATCATAGGAACAGAACAATGAAAATGGTTCCATTATAACATAGACACCAACAGAGACAATTGACTATAATGAGTTCCATTTGGATTCTGTTTTGGGGTCTATCATTTTAAAAAATAGCACTTCTTTTCTGGAATCCCCTGACAGATGTGAGAACAAACTGTTGAGTGACCCTCCAGTCCTGGACAAACAAAGATGGGTGCACAACGTCTCTGAGTATCTGATGCATATTGTGTATTAGTATGTATTATCAAGGCTTATTTTACATAAACTAATACAAGTTGCACCCGGATCTCCGTTTGTGTGCAGTTCGAGCCCCATTGGCATTGGAAATTGAAAAATGGCATGTCTGAAAGGCCCCGTTAAAATCAATTGGTCTGTGAACAGCCTGTAGCAAACATGGACTCCTCACAGACAAAATACATAGATAAACCCTTACTCTTAAGCCCCATTTACATGCAACGACTATCACTCAAAATTCGCTCAAACAATATTTTTTGAGCAATAACAGTTGCATGTAAATGCTACCATTGTTTGCTTTTTGTCTGAGCGACGATTTTTAGTTGAGTTTAAAATCCATCGTTCGGCCAGAGAGCTGATATCCGAAACCACATGCTGTGATACTCCAAGGCAGTGCTTCTAACATTGTATTCAGCTGCAGTCCCCTGGCAGAACAAAGGGGCTGTATGCAGACAACAGACCACCTGCTGTTCTCTGCATACAGCTCAGGGAGGCTCATTTACATGCAAATGAAGGTAAAAAGGTGCTAATGAGCATTAGTGCCTATTAGTAGCTTATGCAAAATGATCGCTCAAACTGTCAATCATTCTATCTTTTGAACAAATTTTGAGTGATCATCTTTGCGTGTAAATGGCCATACAGAGCTGCATGTAGTTACTTGTACACTGTGCATTACTATGCATCATTAGCCTATCAGGTAGTCAGAGAAGCCGTTCTCTTGTATTATCATTATTACTATTAGATTATTACGCTCACATCTGTTTTATAAAGAATTACACTTTTGCATTTTTCATTGACAGACTGCTGTCGTCTTCTGACAGGCACTGGGAATTTAGAGTAACATAGTATGTTAGGCCGAATGAAGACCATGCCCATCTAGTTTAGCCTGATTCAACCTCCTTGTTGATCCAGAGGAAGGCAAAAAACCCCAAGAGGCAGAAGCCAATTAGCCCTTCCAGGGAAAAAATTCCTTCCTGACTCCCTAATGGCAGTCAGACTAATCCCTGGATCAACCTCTAATAGTTCCTACCTGTCTGTAAGACCCGGATCAACACCTAAAACTTACATCCTGTAATATCCTTTCCCTCTAGAAAGACATCAAGTCCCCTCTTAAACTCCACTATGGATTTTGCCATCACCACATCCTCAGGCAGAGAGCTCCACAGTCTCACTGCTCTTACAGTAAAGAACCCTTTTCTGTGTTGGCGATGAAACCTGCTGTCTTCTAGATGTAGCGGATGCCCTCTTGTTACCGTCGCAGTCCTGGGTATAAACAGATCCTGGGAGAGATCCTTGTATTGTCCCCTCATGTATTTATACATAGTTATTTGATTGCCCCTTAGCCGTCTTTTTTCCAGGGTGAATAATCCTAATTTTGATAGCCTCTCTGGGTATTCCAGTCCCCTCATTCTATCTATTAGTTTAGTTGCCCTTCTCTGAACCCCCTTAAGCACTGTGACATCTTTCCTGAGCCCCGGTGACCAGAACTGTACGCAGTATTCCATGTGAGGCCTGACAAGTGCCTTATATAGTGGAAGGATAATGTTCTCGTCCTTCGCCCCTATACCTCTTTTAATGCACCCCAAGACTTTATTAGCTTTTGCAGCTGCTGACTGGCATTGGCTGCTCCAGTTAAATCTACAATCCATTAGTACCCTGAAGTCTTTTTCCATATCACTTTTCCCTAGCAGTACCCTATTTAGTGTATATTGGTGACATCCGTTTCTCCTGCCCATGTGTATAACCTTACATTTATCAATATTGAACTTAATTTGCCATTTTTCTGCCCAAGCCCCCAGATTATCAAGGTCCGTTTGTAGCCGCACATTGTCCTCCGTCGTATTAATTATCTTGTATATTTTTGTCTCCTCTTCATGTAGTATTTCAGGGAATTGCTGTTTATGCATTTTCCTAATATGTAAGGAAACTTTTATCAAAGGTAAAGTAACTCCTCTCCACCCGGAAAGTATCCTGTAAAATCCAATTAGTGTGGTAGTGAGAGAGGTAAAAGCCTCGGTGCTACCTGATAACCATTCTGCAGTATATCCGTAGAGGCTAGTTTATCACAAAGGTCTTAGCTGTTCATCTCAATGGTATTGGCTGTGTACTAACAGCAGAAAATTGGAGCCCTTTTACACGGGCCGATAAATCTTTCACATTCCCACATTGAGCGAAAATCGTTCAGACTAAATGCATGCCCGACTGAATTCTCTTTTGTCATTCATTCACTTCTTCTTTGTCATTCAGTTTATGATGGCAAGAAAAAAAGGAATGACCGAACGGCCTTTGTAAACAGGCAGTTATTCCTTTATGAACAACTGCCTGTTTACTGCGAATGGAGGTGGGAACGATCTCCAGTCCATTCCGCCTCCATTCACTCAGCGATGCTCCTCCCTATGTAAAAGCACAGGAACGATCAGCACTGGGACGACCTGTCGGGCATCTGCACCCGTGTAAAAGGCCCTTTAGTGTTGACACACCCAGGGTCCTCCTACATTAGCATTCTGAGGCTACAGAAAAACGGTGGCCATCTGCCTCGTCGTTCTCATGATCCGAGAACTAACTGCCTTGTATTACAGTTGAGTATTTCAAATTTTGACTCTTCAGTCTGGAGTACCTGCTGCCATTTTTCTGCACCCCAGTTCCTATGTTTTTGTGCATAGTTGAGTCGCTTTTTGGCCACAATTCTTCCATAAATACCAATTCTTGCCAGACTTCTCTAAACAGTAGATAGGTGTACCCGGGTCCCACTGGTTTCTATCAGTTCTGAGCTGATCTAAAAGAAGTGCAACAGAAATGGAACTACTCCAGTGGACTAGGAAGACCACCTGGTGTGGCTAATGATAGATGGAGTATAACTCTAAGGCGGGGTTCTCACAGGGCGTATTCCTGGCGGAAATCTCGCAGTTTGGCCGCAGCGAAAAACTGCAAGATTTCCGCCGGGAAAGCACTGCTTCAAAACCTGCGGCACTTAGCTGCGGGTTTTGGAGCGGCTTGGTCGCGAGTTTTTCCGTTGCGGCCAGGGCTCCCATAGAGGAGAGCGCGTCCGCAACGGAAAAAAAAAGAATGGACATGCTTTGCCTCGTCGGATTTGCCGTCTCGTCCACAAGGCCGGCTAACTGTGGGATTAGCGGCCGCAGGCAGATTCGCCGCGGCGAAATTCTGGACAGAATTTCCGTGGCAAATCCGCCCTGTGTGATCCCAGCCTAAGGTGCTGCCGGACCAGAAAATGACACAGTAGAGCAACCATCGTATTGATGTCGCCAAAGGAAAAAAGCAGGAATGCTGGGCAAAAGGCGCAGCCCCTTTTGTACAGATTACATTGAAGACCAGGAATAAAACCTCAGTCCTCTTTATTAAGCAGTGACACCAGCACATATGACACGTTTTGGGGACACAGACCCTTCCTCAGAATTGCTGAGTTAGAGAAGGCAACCTCCTAGTAACACTTCTACTTTTTGAATGCATTTTTACATTGCAGCATTCCCCCCCTCCCCCCTCCCCCACCTGCCTAAAACTTTTGCACAGTACTGTATTTCTATACTACTGTAGGATGTAGTGGTATGATCCAGGATATCTGACCCATTGTTAATTGACTATAAACTCCACTCAGTTTTATACGTAACAGTGGCAACAAGGCTGTGTTAACAATGTAGCTGCTCCGGTCAACAACTATCCCTAGTGAGCTTACAATCTATTTTCCCTTTGACTAGCAATGTTTAACCATTAAGGCCAGTTTCAGACAAGGGTATTGTCTTACATCCATGATACGGATTTGTAATATGGATGCATTACTAGTATTTGTGTTACGTTCGTGTGGGCAACTGAGCGCCAGGCCCACACGAACAATACCGGAGATTAGGACTGCCAACAGGAAACCAACGCTCACCTTGCATACCAGCATGCTAAAGCAGATGGAATTGCTGTAATATAGATACGAGGGATTAGTTTGTAAATTGGCCAAAACACTTAAGCCACGAGCCCAGCGATCAAGGGTCCTTGTGTCTCGCGGTCCCTACTCTAACGAGACACATGATCCGGCAATACAGGACACAGTTCACACAGCAAGCTGCAACACAAAGGTAACAGGACAGAAGTCACAGAAGAAAACATGACTGCTCGTCATGGACACCAAACAACACTGAAAGAGGCCTGTATTTATATATGAGCTCAGACCCTGGGGATTGGCTGGCAGGAGCAAACCAAACCCAGCCAGCTAAACTATCCCTCACCTGTGAAGGTGTGCTCCTGGAACCCTGTAGAACAGCAGACTCCAGCAGCACAAACCTGACAACTTGATCTGTATTTGCCGTCATTTGGTCTTATTTTCTACTGCGCCATATTTGCCCAGTAGAAAATTACACCAATGAATACAAAAATGGACAAAATTAGCACATGCTGCTTTTTTTAAAAACCCTGTCCTGAAAAGTACCCCCAGGCTTGTTACTGCAAGCCAAGTTCCAATTGAAGCAAAAGATAACTTTGCCTGTAATGCCAAGCCTTGCCACTGCAGTAAGAATCGGGGCTGTCTGCTTCCGGCAGAAACCGGCTCAGTATAGAAGCACCATGGCCTGGGAAGCAGACCACTTCTGATCTACTATCAGTAGCTTACAACTAGGTCACCCCCTTTTTAAGCCACAATCTTGGCTTTCGAGGACACAGAATTAATATTTATTTAGGGTACATAACTTTTCTGAAGTCAGGTAGCAGGTCGAAAAGTTGTACTTTCTGCTTCTTGGTGTTTGTAAGGGAGGGGGAAGCTGTAAGTGACTTCAGGAAGAAGGATCACAGCCGGTTGCTATCATGTCTAACCTGTTCAGCCTCCAGGTAGGGAACACAGGACTTCTCTTCATAGGGCCACCACTCTTCCCAGGTGTTCTCTCGGATTCTTACATTTTGGGGGGAGGTTTTGTTTTACTACTAGAGGAAGGAGTGAGAAGATGAGTTGAATCACCCCCCCCCCCACCACCACCACCGCCGCCACCACCAGGACATTTGTTAACTATGTGACTCAGATGTTTACTGGTATCTGCATCCTGGAGAAGTTTCATCCATTTAGTTCTGGTAAATGTGATATGTGCCGCACCCATAGACATAAGTGGAATGTACAAATGCTTCGCTTCTAGTTTTCGGAGGTGTTGTCTATGCTGTTCCCAGCTCGGGTCGGACTTTTAGCCATAAACCTGAATTGTTATGGATTTTTGACAAACCTTATACCTTAATGCGTAAAGACGCCCATGAGTGGGACTTCTGGGTGGTATTTTCACAACATGCCGGGTGTCTTCTTTCAGAAAATTATTATATGTGTGCGATCTAATAGGATTACTCATTTTTTTATAATTCAAGTTTTATTTGTGCTTGTTAATAGTGTGAAAATTGTCCTGGCCGCAAAATGGTTAAAAGGGGTCGTACCAGAATCACAAGTTAATCCCTATTCACCGATTAAGGGATAACTTGCCGATCGCTGGGGGTCTCTTGCGGAAAACCCCACCGATCTGGAGAGCTGAGGGCCCATGTCCCCCTCCGCCTGTCATTGTAGGATTTCTTCAGCCCCCACAGTGACATCCAAATGAGTGGAGCGCTGATCGGGTGTGTGCAGCCGTCGCTCCGTTCATATCATTGGGGTTGATGAAGATACCGGAGCGCTCAGCTATTCAGCCATCTCTGGCAGTCTCATTGAAAATGAATGGAGTGGCAGCGCAGTAGCACAACCAGCGCTCCATTCAGTCTCCTCCTTACATATGGTGGATGCAATGAGGAGAATGGGGGAGACTCAGCTGTGGTATTCCCCCCCCCCCCCCACGCACACCGATTTAGCAAGTTATCTCCTATGCTGGACATATGGGATACATTTTGATTCTGGTACAACCCCTGTAAATTATCTTTATACACAAAGTAATATTTTTAAATGGCAGGAATCACCCTAAATTTATAGACATGGTGGATTTTGGGGCAATGCATGATCCTGGCTATGAATCATATCTGCATAGGACATTTGTTAGGCGCCTTCAATCACTGTAAAGAAATCCATTCCCTCAAAATACACATTCGCCATCCCAGAGGTATAATCAGGGTTTAAATGCTTTCACCTGCCCGCGGTTTCCCGAAAATAAGACAGCGTCTTATATTTATTTTTGTTCAAAAAGGTTTAACTTTTTTACATGTATAGCTGCCTGGACACTATTTAAATTGACTTTTTTAATTAACTGTTAGCAGGGCTTAGATTTCAAGCATCCTCAAAAAGCCTGAAAAATTATTTTGAATCCTCAAAAATTCTGGAAAATCATGCTATGTCTTATTTTCAGGGTATGTCTTATTTTCAGGGAAACAGGGTAATGCTAAACCAACATAAAAGTTAGATTTTTGGGTTTGCTATAGACTGTTACTCTTGATCTAACGGCACTGCACTGCGTCGTTCTGCCTTCCCATCGTCTGCTGATGAGGCTGAGGAGCCTTGATGATACCCTGATCTTACACAAATCTGTTCTGTAAAGGATTAGAAAAACATGGCTGCTTACTTCCAGAAACCGCGCCACTTCTATCCATACGTTGTGTCTGTTTTACAGCTCAGCTCTACTGAAGTGGACAAGGCCTAGGGCAGCCATGTTTTTCTAATCCTAGAAACCTCTCTAATACAACGAATACCCAAGACGTGAGCATCCTAGTATTTTATACTATGTTGTGTTTTTTTGTTTGTTTGTTTTTTAAACCTTGTGTTTTGTAACCTTTTTTTTCTGAAAATAAGCTATTTTATGAGTATGTGAGGAATGACACTAGTTTTGGCCGTTCTATGACTTGCATCTTCCACCTTTAGCACTTTATTGCTGTGCAGGCCCCATTCTCTAATTCTTAGGCCGCCTGCAGACGAGCGGGTCGGATCCGGCAGCGAGAATTCTCGCCGCGCGATCCGACTTGAGCGCCTGCAGGGACGAGCGCGTACTCACCCGCGCCTGGCGGCCCCGGCTCTTTCATGTGCCGGCTGCCGCGCAGCCGGCGCATGCGCAGACCGGAGCCAGCGGCCGGGTGAGTGCGTGCCCCGCAGAAAATTAGGACATGCCGCCGTTTGTTTGCCGCGCGAGATTTCGCGCGGCCAAACCGCGGTTGTCTGCATAGGAGTGCGTATTTTAATGCACTCCTATGCAAACTTTCAGCGGCGGAAATCCCGCGGCGGGATTTCCGCTCGTGTGCAGGCGGCCTTAGGAGGTTTTCCATGGAAATATTGATGTTTCCTCAAATAGGTCGTGCACAGTTGATCGGCTGCAGTCTGTCGCTCCGGACCCCGACCAATCAGCTGAGTTGGCGCATGCTGTCAGTGCCGCAAATACTTAGAGGTCGGAGCGTGAGTCTCCGTGCCGACCTCTGTGTAGTGGCCAGCACTTGTAACTGCAGGCATAGTTTGCGTTGCTTTCAATGAGATCCCTGCTATGATGTCTCTTATGCACTGGACACATAGGAGATTCTGCTCTCATGTACCGAGAAAGCAGCATGAAGGACATTATCCTGCAGTACTGAGCAGTGTAGATGTGATTTTAGAGTAGCCGTGAGCCAGGAAAACACTTACTATTAGGGCTTATTCAGGTGAGCATTTCCTAGTTTGGTTCCATGAAAATTGGATCAATCTTAGTCCATGGGTATGTCTATGTTGCATCTGTACATGTTTCGTGTGTCTGCTTTTTTTTCATCCCCGTGTCGTTTATTTATTTTTTTTCATTGCATGCAAAAACAGGGAAGATGACCCAATTTTTTTTCCCAGCATTACTTAGCAACAATCAATGAAAAAACTGAATGCACACAGATGTCTTCTGTATGCATTTTAGTTTTTGTCTTTTTTTGCACACCCATTGACTTGAATATGTGACTGCGTTCCAAGCAGTTGGACCATAATAAGACATAAAAACATGCTGCAATTTGTTTTACAGCCCTTGTAAAAAAAACAAACAAAAAAAAACATATCTGTTTAACCCCATTGATGGGTCAACTTGCTGTTTGTTTGTCCGTTGCAAATACAGACTGCATATTGACATGAAAATCCCTTGTATGAACAAGCCCTTAGCTGTTGCATCGTGTGTCTTCCCGCTTCTCTCACTCTGCTCCTCCAGCCTTCCCCCTCACCTCTTAATAGACTTATACAAGGCGCATGTAATCTGATCCGTCAGTGAGCTGTTGCTGCCATTTACACAGTACTGGTATCATGCGAATAATGGTTAAATCGAGTGTTTATCTTGATAATTGTTAAGTGTAAAGGCCCATTTAGACACAACGATTAGCGCTCAAAGGCAATCTCTTGAGCGATAATCGTTGTGTGCATTACACGGCAAGATGATCACTCAAAAATTCGCTCAGATGGCAGTTTGAGTGACAGTTTTGAGCGTTCACTTTGCATAAGTTCTTAAGTAGCTAACTAGCTACTTAAGAGCTTATTAGTGTGTAAATGAAGGCTCCCACTGTATACAGAAGACAGCTAGGTATCCAGCTGAGTGCTCCGAGCAGAGTATACAGAGGACAGCTGGAGTGCTCTGAGCAGAGTATACAGAAGACAACTGGAGCGCTCTGAGCAGAGTATACAGAAGACAACTGGAGTGCTCTGAGCAGAGTATACAGAAGACAACTGGAGCGCTGTCTTCTGCACACTCCTGCTGTGTTCTCCGAACAGGATACCAGCTGAAACAATAGTATCAGTGGTATCCCGCTGAGAACACGGCGTGCGGTCCTGAAAGACAACGATGACGAATCCTCAATGAAAACGTGTTTAGACATAACGATTATCGCTCAAAAGACGGCTTTTGAGCGAAGTTTGAGCAATAATCGTTGTGTCTAAATGACACTTACATCTGCAGGGAAAGAAGGATCAGCATAAATTGCCAGATTCTCACTGATTGAATCTTTCCTGCGGACCTGAAAGTCCTTGTTTGTCTGCAGCAAATGCTTTAGTATAAACAGGCATCTATCGGTTTGCTTGAAAGGAGTGACTGAAGGATTCCAATGAATGAGCGAAAGTACGGTATTTGCCCAATTTTTGGTCAGTATGAATGCATGTCCGTGTACATTCACTCATCTCATGCTCATTCCGCTTTATCTTGCAGTGAAGACGGGCCGTTAGTCTGTCTTGTCTACCACAGCAGATTTTAACCCTTTTTCAGAGTGAGTACGCACACTATAAGGATACGTTCATATGTAGCGGATATGATGTGAAGCTCCCACAGCGGAAAATCTGCATCAAAACCTGCATAATTCCTGCATCAAAACCGTGTCAAAGTCTGCACCATTGGTGCAAATTCGTAGCTGATTTGACGTGTGATGTGGATCCGCACCAAAATCGGTGTCGGAATCCAAATTTTGATGCAGTTTATGATGCAGATTTTTCCGCTGTCGAAAATCTGCAGCATTTCTGCTCTGTGTGAACCTATCCTAAGGCCGCCTGCAGACGGTGCGGCGAATCCCGCTGTGAGAATCCTTGCAGCGGGATGCGGACCCGTGCCCCTGCAGAGACCTGCTGCTCACCGGCGTCTCGTCTCCTCTGCTACGTGCCGACTGCCGCCCAGCCGGCGCAGAGCGGAGCTGGCCCGACACTACTGCCGTTTCTGTGAAGGCCTCTGCGAGATCCGCACAGAAATAGAACATGCCACGATTTGTTTTCCACGCGTGTTTTCATGCGGACAAATCATGGCTGCGTGCGTAGAACTGCATTATCCCACCGTGGAATTTCCGCCTGTATGCAGAAGGCCTAAGACCAAGAGGAATGGAACCTCAGAAGTGGAGAAGCATCTTCCTCTGAGTCAGGCTGCGGTCACACAGCCGTAAGTGTAACATGCTGAAGGGGTCCCGCATCGTTTTAATGGCTGTGGAGCCGACCGTGACTCTACGTATCACAGCGGAATTGTACTGCGCATGACTGTGTACTCCCACAATACACCTGTTTTGGTCTATTTGTTTGCATTTCCCATGCCCCTGCTTAGCAATGACGTTTATATATCCGCTCCCCATACGTAATGTAATTGCGTGATGTACGCGCCCATAGAGAACAATGAGCTCTATCTCACGTATTAATGCGGCAAAATAAAACATGCTGTGTTCCTTTTTGCACTCCTGTATTACCCTATTCCGACACACTGACAGCGGAACTGTGTAAGGCAATGTAGTTCATTGCCTGCGCGTTACCGCGTATTACACGGGTGTACAGAGCGTAATCTGCAGTAAACATACAGTCGTTGAGTCATGCGAACTTGATCAATAATCGTACGGTGCAAATGCGGCGAACGGTGGTCAAGAATCCGTTCCCTTCTCAATCACCGTTCCTTTTATAGCAGCATACAAATATTCGTTTTGCTTGTCGTTGCGTGTAATCAGCGATTAGTTAGTTGGTCACTCGTGAACACATTTTCCAAATACCGCGTTTCCCCGAAAATAAGACTGTGTCTTATATTAATTTTTGTTCAAAAAGGTTTAGCTTTTTTTACATGTATAGCTGCCTGGACACTATTGAAATTGACTTTTTTAATTAACTGTTAGCAGGGCTTAATTTTGGAGTAGGGCTTATATTTCAAGCATCCTCAAAAAGCCTGAAAAATCATTTTGCATGCTCAAAAATTCTGGAAAATCATGCTATGTCTTACTTTCAGGGTATGTCTTATTTTCAGGGAAGCAGGGTATTTAGCTACCTGTATAAACAAGCTGCACAAGTGAACCCCGCCATCATTCGCTCGTGCAAACTGTTAATCGCTCGCTGTAAACGTAGCCGCCTTACATATTACAAAGTATTTTTATATTTGCCTGCACTATCTATTTATGCAACATTTTTTTTTCCGTGCAAGTCGCCATAGAATCGAGGGATGACCACGATTTTTATGTTTCTCTATGGCAACGAAATGCGCAGGACGATCCTGCTGCTATTGCAAGATCCATCTTGTTCACATTTTTCCACAGTTTGCTGCATCATTTGTTCAAAGGGGTTGTTACAGAGTTTGAAGTTACCTCCTATCCACAGGATAGGGGATAGCTTACTGATTGGTAGTGGTCTCACTGCTGAGATACCCGCCAATCTCAAGAATCGAGTCCTTTGTCGTCCTCGCTGTAAGGTTACTACACCCCCCACTGTGAGGCTGCATGTGCACTTGTCAACGGGCGTCTCTCATACTAATGTGAGGCGTTTTTCATTCAAAACCGCGCTGCATCACTTCTGTGACATTGCGATCCTCAGGCACGTGCTTCACGTGCGTCAGAGGATCGCAAGTGTTTCAATCGGCATAGTGCATACAGACCCCCAGGATGGCATACCCCCAAAAGCACGTTTTGCATTACTGCTTTCTCAGGGTTCTTCCTCAGGCATAATGAAACAGATCTAAAGACGTATTTATATAAAAATATATGCAAATGATCACATGGGAGGGCACAAACATGGTGTGATTAATTTGCACATGAAACGAATTCCAGGACAGGATAAGAGGGCACAGACATATGAAAGTTATTATACTTCAAGGCAATTTTATGTCCCAACGTCACAAAAGAATTTGAAAATATAAGTTATAACCACCTATGGTACTATAAAAAAAAGGAATGAGTCTCGGAGGGGGGAGGGTTATATCAGTGGAGATTAGGAGATATGAGAAACCCAGAGCAGAGGTAACACGTTGGCCTGGTGACCCCCTAACATCAATTTAGAGACCATAATTAAGTATTTACTGTTATGCTCATCCCTTTCTGGTATTTATCTAAGTGTTATTAATCACATCATGTCTGTGCCTTCTCAATTATTCTGAGGAAGAACCCCGAGTAGATGTGAAAGCTTGCTGTAACATCATGTATTTTTGTTAGCCATTAAAAGGTATCAGATCTACAAGATTACTTGGTTTCTCCTACTGAGAACAATCACACTTTGCTCTACTGGCTAACACCGTACCAAACTTGTTTTGCTTTTTGAAGGGGTTATTGTTTGCTAGTGATAATTATATATTGGTGATTTTTTTTTATATTGTTACTAGAGATGAGCAAGTATACTCGCTAAAGGCAATTGCTCGAGCGAGCATTGCCTTTAGCGAGTATCTCCCCTGCTCGAGACTGCAGGTTTGGGTGCCGGCGCAGGGGAGCGGTGAGTAGCGGCTGTCAGCAGGAGGGAGCGGGGGGAGAGAGGGAGAGAGAGAGATCTCCCCTCCGTTTCACCACGCTCTCCCCCGCAGCTCCCTGCCCGCTGCCGGCACCCGAACCTGCAGTCTCGAGTGGGGGAGATACTCGCTAAAGGCAATGCTCGCTCGAGCAATTGCCTTTAGCGAGTATACTCGCTCATCTATAATTGTTACCCTTAGTGCCGTTTTACATGGGCCGACTATTGAGTGCTTAAGCGTCCAACAGTGATGATCACTCCTATGTTTCCACGCAAGCGTGCTAATCGCTGACTGAATGGAGGCGGAGCGCGCCGGAGATCGCTTTAGGCTGCCTGACTCCAATGGGAATAAACAGGTAGTTGTTCTTAGATGACTGCCTGCCTGTTCACCCTGGCCGATTATCAGCAGGTTTTTATACCTGCATAAACTGAATAACATAAGATAACCAAATGAGTTATTGTTCATCGTTCAGTCCGGCTGCGTTTACACCGAACGATTATCCTTCAGTTTTGCATCATCCTGCGATTACTTTCCCATGTAAAAGGGCCCTTAAAGGGGTTGTCCCGCGGCAGCAAGTGGGTCTATACACTTCTGTATGGCCATAATAATGCACTTTGTAATGTACATTGTGCATTAATTATGAGCCATACAGAGGTTATCAAAAGTTTTATACTTACCTGCTCCGTTGCTGGCGTCCTCGTCTCCATGGTGCCGACTAATTTTCGGCCTCCGATGGCCAAATTAGCCGCGCTTGCGCAGTCCGGGTCTTCTGCTTTCTTCAATGGAGCCTCTCGTGCAGGATGCCGGCTCCGTGTAGCTCCGCCCCATCACGTGCCGATTCCAGCCAATCAGGAGGCTGGAATCGGCAATGGACCGCACAGAAGAGCTGCGGTCCACGGAGGAAGAAGATCCCGGCGGCCATCTTCACCGGTAAGTATAGAAGTCACCCGAGCGCGGGGATTCAGGTAAGCGCTGTGCTGTTTTTTTTTTAAGTCCCTGCATCGGGGTTGTTTCGCGCCGAACGGGGGGGGGGGGGGGGGGGGTTGAAAAAAAAAAAACCCCGTTTCGGCGCGGGACAACCCCTTTAATTTAGTCGTTTTTATGATTTGTATACTTGCTATTTTAACTTTAATAACTTCTATATATTTTTTTTTTGTTTTTTTTTAACTTTTTTTTGGGAAACCATTTAATATTAGGGATGTGCACGGCGGCATATATTTGCTGTTATTAAGATTGTTATATTCAAGGCGGTCTTCATAAGTTATTACTCACTCTGCCGGCTGTATGGAAGGTTAGCTTGCATCGCTATGATCTTTACCTACTTGAGTCAGCAGTCGCATGTCTATCACAACTAGAGATGAGCGAGCGTACTCGGAAAAGCACTACTCGCTCGAGTAATTTGCTTTATCCGAGTATCGCTGTGCTCGTCCCTGAAGATTCGGGTGCCGCTGCGGCTGACAGGTGAGTCGCAGCGGGGAGCAGGGGAGAGCGGGCGGGAGAGAGGGAGAGAAAGATCTCCCCTCCGTTCCTCCCCGCTCTCCTCTGCAGCTCCCTGCTCCGTGCCGGCACCCGAATCTTCAGACCCGAGCACAGCGATACTCGGATAAAGCAAATTACTCGAGCGAGTAGTGCTTTTCCGAGTACGCTCGCTCATCCCTAATCACAACATATTTTATCTCTGATCTGCATGTAGAAGTTCCAGAACTGCGTCTTTAAGTCTTGCCTAAAACGATCAACTGAGGCCGCTGTCACACAGTCCGTTTTTTACAGCGTTTAGCACTAAATGCTGTAAAACACTTTTATTGATTTCAATGGTGCTTCTCAGATGAGCATTCGATTGCAACATTTCTAACGCCGCGATTTTCGAAGCTTTCTATTGCGTTTCAGTCCTTTTTTTTTTTTTTACGCACTTCATCACCAATTGCAATGATGGGTGCGTTAGAAAACGCTGTTGAACATGTTTGAAAATGCTGTTGGAAAGTGCTTTTAAAAGGGGCGTTTAAAACACAGCGTTTTTCAGACGCCTGTGTGAGAGCAGCCGAACGGGACTGACTGCTGTACACAACTTTGTGACAGCATGTTCCCTGCTTACAGTAGCTTGCACATTAAAGGATCGGAATTCCATGTATTTGGGAATAATCAAGTCATGGTAAATCAGCTGTCATATGATGCAATTAAAATTATTCAACCCCCATTACAAATTAGGTTTATTTGCCAAATTTCCAAAGTTTCAGCTTCTAGCAAAAATTAATTAAAGAAGAACAATTTCAATAGCTCAACACAGCTAACAAAAGGGGTTTCCCCAAATTCACCACAAAATGCCACTTTTAATGACTACTGCAATACCGGAATTATACAACCTCCTGGATAAAATCCCTTATAAGAGCACACATTTTGAAATCGGGCATTATCTCAAACACACCTGATGCAACTAATCGATGACTTGATTAGTCGCATTAGGTGTGCTTGAGATAAAACACATAAAATACCTGGATTGGCAATGGTTTTGACTGTAAGGGTGCTTTTTTTTAAGGGTCAGATAGTAGCCTGAATATTTGCTCCAAAAAGAGTTTCCAGCAAATGGCATCTTGCGTAAACACTAGATCCAACAGGGCAAAAGAGTGAGAATCGCTCACATATTGGAGTCAATTGATTTTTAGCTTCCCTAAGAACCAAGCGACTATTTAAACAGGCAGTCCATCTATGTACAACTGTCTGTTTACTCTGAATGGAGGCGGGCGTCTGGAAGAGACTTTTGGTTTGCTCTGTCTCCGTTCAGTGGGCAATCATTACTCCTATGCGAAAGCACAGGAGCGATAATCATTTGGACAACTGTCGAGGATTGAACTGTCTGACCGTTTTAACAGTACTCTAATTACAAGACACAATGGTGACTGATCGTAGGTACAGACCATGTGACTGTGCAGTCGTATAACTGCAGATATTGCCTGATCCCTTACCGTCATTTCTGATAATGTGCAATATAACATAAGATCAAGTTAGAAAATGAGTAAACTGAAACACCCTATTCTGATGGCCCCCGTCGGATTACACTGAGTGTTGGCTGCGGAAATCCAGCGTCGCAGATTTCATTTTAACAGATTTGTCAGAAATTGTCTCTAGGGACAAACAAATGTGACACAAAATAATTACCCAAATGTTGCTCTATTTGAATGGATGAATAGACCCAGCAAAGACATCAGTGCTACTCATATATGTCAAGTGAAGTCAACACTTATTAACCCTTTAAGGGCCAAGTGCTGTAAATTTACAGTGCTTGGTCCTGGGTTTTAATCTCGCCTGATAGCAGAAATACGCCGCGGCATTACAGAAGCAGGTCGAGTTGTCAGCTGTTAGTCAGAGCTGAGATCCCGAAGGAAAAGGCAGAAGCAGGTTTTAACCACTTCTGCCTTCTCCTTACTCCAGGTACATAGCACTTAATGAGTGCTATGTACTAAAAAGTGGAACCGTTTCTTCTACTACACGACCCGGCAGTCACCGCCCGGTCCTCCCTGTTACAGCAGAGCTGCAGGGTCCTAGCAGACGCTGATCAGCTCTGCCAGTGACTATTGTCACTACAGGGGAATGTTTTCTCCTGTAACTGGGTCTCCTGTGGATGCCGCAGCTACAGGGGAAAAGTGTCAAATGAAAAAAAAAACATGTGAATGTCCCCCAGGAGGTCTTATATGACGTCATGGAGGAGATAGATAGTAAAAAACATAATTACATACATACATGGAAAAAAAATTGCAGAATAAAATAAAAATATGTATATAAAAAAGAAAATAACCCAAAGCCGACTCCGTATGCGCCCTGTAATCCAAAAGCATACATATTATGTATCAAAACGTCTAAAACAAAATCAGGAACCCATTCCCATGCTTTATTTTAGCGTAAATATACTAATTTATAAAAAAAAAAATGATATAAATGTTTGTTTAGCTTTTTACCCCCAATAAAACAAAAAAAATGGAAAGAAAAGTCAGTGAAAAAGAGATTAAAAAAATAGCCCTATATGTCACGGGAAAAAAAAACAGGCGCAAAAATAACTTTGGTAGCGGAAGGGAAAAAAATAGGGCAGTAAAATCACGAAATGGGTCAAAACCCTTAGAAAGTGTCTGGTCCTTAAGCTGCAAAGCAGCCTGGTCTTTAAGGCTGGGTTCTCACACGCTGGAATCCCGGGGGAAATCCCACGGTTTGGCCGAAGCGAAAAAACGCAAGATTTCCACACGGAGAGCGCTGCTTCAAAACCCGTGGCACTTAGCCGCAGGTTTTGAAGCGGCTTGGCCGCACACTTTTCGGCTGCGGCCGGCGCTCCCGTAGAGGAGAGCGCGGCTGCAACGGAAAAAAAAACCGAACATGCTGCGGCCGGGGAAGCCATGCTGTAACGCCGGCTGCTGTCCGCTTTGCCGCTCCGGATTCGCCATCCCGTGTGAACGAGTTTTCTGAGAAATCTTGTCTACATGGCTGGTTAATCCCGGGATTATCGGCCGCAGGCAGAATTGCCGCGGTGAAATTCCGGATGGAATTTCCTTGGCAAATCTGCCCTGTGTGAACCCAGCCTAAGAGGTTAAAATACGGCTCGGGTAGATGACTGTGGGAGACTCGTCGGGAGTCGTAACTAGAGATGAGCAAGCATACTCGCTAAGGCTAACTACTCGAACGAGTAGTGCCTTAGTCGAGTATCTGCCCGCTCGTCTCTAAAGATTCGGCTGTCAGCGCGGGTCACAGGTGAGTTGCGGTGGTGAGCAGGGGGAAGAGAGGGATCTCCCCTCCGTTCCTCCCCGCTCCCTGGTGGCAGCCGAATCTTTAGAGACGAGCGGGCAGATACTCTACTAAGGCACTACTCCAGAGGCGTAACTTGAAGCACCCGGGCCCCGATGCAAAACTTGGAACAGGGCCCCCAACTATAAATGCTTTACTTATAGTACTGGGTTCCCTATATGGAGAAGAGAGGCCTTATGGGCCCCCCAAGGCTCCTGGGCCCGGGTGCAACTGCATCCCCTGCACCCTCTATAGTTACGCCCCTGCACTACTCGCTCGATTCCATAGTGGAATCCTACACGCTTTACTGAACGTCTGCGAGCAGCGCCAATGTTTTTGCTGGGTTTAGTCATCCATCCAAATCGCTTGACCAGAGAGAAGCCCAAGGAAAGGCCGTTTTCCTGGCAGCAAGCAGAGGCTTGGATCTCCGGGCTGCTCATTGCTCTGGTATAAAACATTATGGGTGGCTGTACACATAACTTGCACCAAGGTCCAGCTGAGAGTATATGGTTTAGTAGGCATTTATCACTATCTATGGCTCTGGCAGTACTACACTGGATTGGTTTAGTAGGCATTTATCACTATCTATGGCTCTGGCAGTACTACACTGGATTGCGCCTTTGCTTTTTCCCCTTCAGATATATGTTGCCCCAGGAAATTCAGGTAGAACCAAAGAATAAACTGATTGGAGGCAGGAGGAGAGCCAGCGAGTCGCTGCAGGACATGTGTCACCCATGAGTGATGTTTTTACCCCCTTGACTCGTCCTATCTGTTGGGGGGTCTGCTGAACATCTCTGTTACCAATACTTAATCATCTTTAGTCCTTAAGATGAAGTCGTTCTTCCAGTTTATAACATGGAAAGGAATGTCCCGCTTATTCCTATTTACTACTATCCTATTGCAAAAAAGCCTCAGGTCCATAGAAATTATTATTAATGATTGTTACAACTTTGATATCATTTTTATAGATGTTTGTTACAATTTACAGTTGATGAAAACTCTATGGAAAAGTGTCATATAAGGATCAACATTTATAACTATTATAGGGTGCAACCGTGTAAACAGGTAATCGTGTTGGATAGTTTTAAGCTCAGAGTCTTCATTACAGTAAGAGCCTGGCCGTATGTCTCTTTAGTGCATATAGATGTCATAGAGGTGATTCCCCTAATTGGGACTCCCTGCATGATCCAGAGCAGAGAGATAGCGGGTAGTGCTGCCTGCCTCCTTGTACATGTTCCTATAGATATGGTACAATGCGTTCTCCTTGAACTTGTTCCTATAGATATGGTACAATGCGTTCTCCTTGAACTTGTTCCTATAGATATGGTACAATGCGTTCTCCTTGAACTTGTTCCTATAGATATGGTACAATGTGCTCTCCTTGAACTTGTTCCTGTAGATATGGTACAATGTGTTCTCCTTGTACATGTGCCTATAGATATGGTACAATGTGCTCTCCTTGTACTTGTTCCTATAGACATGGTACAATGTGCTCTCCTTGAACTTGTTCCTATAGACATGGTACAATGCTCCCTCCTTGTACATGTTCCTATAGATATGGTACAATGTGCTCTTCTTGTACATGTTCCTATAGATATGGTACAATGTGCTCTCCTTGAACTTGTTCCTATAGACATGGTACAATGTGCTCTCCTTGAACTTGTTCCTATAGATATGGTACAATGTGCTCTCCTTGAACTTGTTCCTATAGATATGGTACAATGTGCTCTCCTTGTACAGGATCCTATAGACATGGTACAATGTGTTCTCCTTGAACTTGTTCCTATAGATATGGTACAATGTGTTCTCCTTGTACATGTCCCTATAGATTTGGTACAATGCTCCCTCCTTGTACATGTTCCTATAGATATGGTACAATGTGCTCTTCTTGTACATGTTCCTATAGATATGGTACAATGTGCTCTCCTTGTACATGTTCCTATAGATATGGTACAATGTGTTCTCCTTGTACATGTTCCTATAGATATGGTACAATGTGTTCTCCTTGAACTTGTTCCTATAGATATGGTACAATGCTCCCTCCTTGTACATGTTCCTATAGATATGGTACAATGTGCTCTTCTTGTACATGTTCCTATAGATATGGTACAATGTGCTCTCCTTGTACATGTTCCTATAGATATGGTACAATGTGCTCTCCTTGTACATGTTCCTATAGATATGGTACAATGTGCTCTCCTTGTACATGTTCCTATAGATATGGTACAATGTGTTCTCCTTGAACTTGTTCCTATAGATATGGTACAATGCTCCCTCCTTGTACATGTTCCTATAGATATGGTACAATGTGCTCTACTTGTACATGTTCCTATAGATATGGTACAATGTGCTCTTCTTGTACATGTTCCTATAGATATGGTACAATGTGCTCTCCTTGTACATGTTCCTATAGATATGGTATAATGTATGCTCCTTGTACATGTTCCTATAGATATGGTACAATGTGTTCTCCTTGTACATGTTCCTATAGATATGGTACAATGTGCTCTCCTTGTACATGTTCCTATAGATATGGTATAATGTATGCTCCTTGTACATGTTCCTATAGATATGGTACAATGTGCTCTCCTTGTACATGTTCCTATAGATATGGTACAATGTGTTCTCCTTGTACATGTTCCTATAGATATGGTACAATGTGTGCTCCTTGTACATGTTCCTATAGATATGGTACAATGTGTTCTCCTTCTACATGTTCCTATAGATATGGTACAATGTGTTCTCCTTGTACATGTTCCTATAGATATGGTACAATGTGCTCTCCTTGTACATGTTCCTATAGATATGGTATAATGTATGCTCCTTGTACATGTTCCTATAGATATGGTACAATGTGTTCTCCTTGTACATGTTCCTATAGGTATGGTACAATGTGCTCTCCTTCTACATGTTCCTATAGATATGGTATAATGTATGCTCCTTGTACATGTTCCTATAGATATGGTACAATGTGTTCTCCTTGTACATGTTCCTATAGGTATGGTACAATGCTCCCTCCTTGTACATGTTCCTATAGATATGGTACAATGTGCTCCTTGTACATGTTCCTATAGATATGGTACAATGTGTTCTCCTTGTACATGTTCCTATAGATATGGTACAATGTGTGCTCCTTGTACATGTTCCTATAGATATGGTACAATGTGTTCTCCTTGTACATGTTCCTATAGATATGGTACAATGTGTTCTCCTTGTACGTGTTCCTATAGATATGGTACAATGTGCTCTACTTGTACATGTGCCTATAGATATGGTACAATGTGCGCTCTTTGTACATGTTCGATGAACTTGTGACTACTTTGCTGAAGTTAAACCAGCAAGGTGCGTTGAGGTGAGAGCCCTGGCGCTGTAGTCGTACTGTATCAATCTGAATAATGCTGATGGGATCTTTCACCAGTTGCATTGCATTTTCCATACTATTCGCATAAAGTACCACATATTCCCCTGGTAGAAACCTTTTAATATTATTTATTGTTTTTCTCCAAGATATCTAAACCCCCCAACTGAGTATGCACACCAACTTTTATAGGGTTCTGCCATTTGTTTCTGTTTGCTGACTGCTGCCGCAAACCGCCACGGTCGGAGCTAGTTCTGATTGTGGCTGTTCTTCAACGTAACTGCGGTCAATCCTTTAAACTGCAGCCAGAGCAGGGGGGCTCTCCCTCCGGTTTACTATTGGCCTCATGATCTGATTGCGGGATGACTGTAGTTGCCTTGGCAGCTTGTGGCCCAGTGAAGGCTCTCAGTGCTGCCATGTATTTAACTATATTAAGCCCTGCTATTGGAAGGGCTTAATATAGGAACATGGAAAACACAAAATACTGCAATACTGAAGTATTGCAGTATATTGTTAAAGTGATTAAACAAAAACAAGTTCAAGTCCCCTAAGGCCTCTTTTACTCGGCCGAGAAAACAGTTGTCCCTATCTTTTGGCATTCCCTTGAAATAGCTTGTCCATTATTTTCAATGGGGCCAGCAGAGCATTGCACAGAGTGCGAGGTACACGTGAGTGCGCTGTAAGGTTTCCCACTGAAAGCGCCGGAGGATCGCTACTTCGCTAAAGTTCCCACGGTACCTATTAGTGAAGTCTGCGTGCCGGACTTCGAAAAGTGTTGGCTTTTCAGCTGGCACGCAGACTTCACATCCGGGCACTGTGGGGAGTATGAAGAATGCAGCACCCGGCTCGCTGTCCATTACTCTAACAGCACCATAAGTTAGTTTACGTTTCTTTAGGCAGGGGAAAGGTTCTCTTTAAGTAAAAGAATAAAATAAAATAATTGTAAAAATAATCAAAAATCCCATTTTCCCCACAAAATTCTAAAAAATAAATTGATAGTTTGGGCTTCTATAATTGGACTCCAGTTATATAAGTATCGCATTATGTATCTCGGAAGGTGAACGTTGAGCAAATAAAAAAAAGACCTACTTTTTTTTTTGGTCATCTTGTCTCCCAATAAAAAGTACCATAATTAAAAAGTTGTGTGTAGCAATGAAAACAGGAGCCCTCGATACACCCCCATCGATGTAAACCCTTTTTAAGAAGGGTTTGTTTTTCTTAAGTAGTAAAACCTTAATTTAAAAAACCATATTAACCTGATAATGGTCCAAATTCCTAGATTTAACTTTAACATGCCATTCTTACCTTACAGTGAACAAGAGCAAGACCTTCTGAAAAATGGCACAGAGCTTTTTTTTTATCCCATTTTTCACCCCATTTAAATTTTTTTGAGTTTTCCCAATACATTATATAGTGCATTACATGGTACCTTTAAAAAAAAATACAACTTGTCCTGCGAAAAAACAAGCCTTCCTATGGCAATGTCAATCTAAAAATAAAAAAATAATAGCTTTTGGAACCAGAGGATGAAAAATATTGCAAATGACTAAGAGCTCTTAAAAAAAAACAAAAAAAAAAAACGTACAGACTGCATATTCCGTGAGGCAGCACACGCTATTGCATTTTTTCACAAGGACTGCATGAAAAAACGCATCACATCCAATTCTTGGAGATGAATTGGGACATGAAAATGCATGTCCATATGCTGGCCGTCCGTGTTATCAGACCGCACAGGTGACCAATGCCAGTTGCGCTCGAGTCTTTTGGGTACTAGTTGGGTACTTGGCAAGTGTCTCAGAGGCCTAAGGCATACTTTCTTCTTCTTTCCCCTGCCGGTTCAGCACTGGCACTCCAGTCCTCACCACCGTCTTGTCTACATTGATAGCGGCGGGGACGTTCCCTATACATACACCTGACCGCTGCAGCCAATCCCCCGCCTATGAGCCTTGTACCCCTGAGCCCAGTGATTGGCTGCAGCGTTCACGTTTTATGTATATGGAACCTCACCACTAGAATCAAACTAGGCCGGAGTGGCGGTGCTGGGGAACTGAGAGGAGAGTGTGCCTTTTATTGTTCATTTTTAACCCTTTCATGCCCTGTGTACATGTTTTATATACCTTAGAACCCTCCTTTATTATGTTAACGAGATGAATGCGTCCATGCAGTTGTGTTAAGAAACCAAAAAACTAGTTGTAAAGCGAGGGTGGACTACTTTATCTGTTTAACCGAGTAACGCCCGGTAAGCCGCGCACCGCGGCAGCAGCATGTAATTATTATTATTTTTCTTCCTGAAGCACGGGGCATCCCTTGGGTCCTGAAGAACAAGCGCCCAGAAAAGCTACGAGACAATCTCCTGGAGCTTGAGGTACGTTTTTGAGAAAGTTACAAGAATGGCAACAAACAATCCTCCTTTCAACCACCTTTCAGCAGCTTTAATTTTCATAAAGGCTCAGGCATCGGAGTGATGATAGCCGCGCTTTTGTCTGCAGAACTGTTCTAAAACAGTTGCATCTTTGTTTATGTGGCATGCTAATCTCTGCCCGCTTGAAAAGCTGAAGCACTTTAACCAGCGGTAACAATGTACACAGCCGACTCTCTTGCTGACTGTTTTCTCTTGTCCTCCAGGAGCTGATGCAAAGCAATGAGTGTGTGCTCAGCAAATGGAAGAACAAATATGTCTGTCAGGTAAAATGTTTTGACATGCCCTTCCTCTACTCCGTCAATGGAGCTGAACTCTTATTCACTGAGTGAAGTTTTTGTCTTATTATGTAAACCAGCTTACAAAAAACAGAAATATTTTGTTGCAATTTTTGCCTCATTGTTCATTGTGATGGGTTGACGCCGGATCAGCGCAGCGTTGGGAAACCTCCTACCTCATTCACCTCTGTGGAGCTACAAAATCCCAGCCCTTCCTGGCTCGTCTCGGCTGACAGTGTTATAATATATAATGAGTTTTTTTTTTTCTGGAAAAGCAGATATTTTATAAGCTGCACAACCCGGTATGAGGTTTGCGTATAAAATACTTTTATGAACTGCAGTAACGGAGGCGATATAAAGTAGGTCACCGGCGCAACTGTCATAACTTTTATTCGTAAAACTAATTGAAAGTCACCTTTTTGGATTTCACAGATGTATTAGTTGACGTGTAGCAGGTTGTCCGGGACTTTCTAAAGGAGACCATACACCTTCAACAAATATTTGGCCGACGACTATTCCTACTGGCCGAGAGTACTGAAATTCAGTATATCCTATCCAACATTTATTGGGGTGTTTCGGGAGGCTCCCATACAAAACAGATGGTTGGCCTGTGGTTGACATTTTTGATATGTACAGTAGGAGGGCCTTAAATAGGTTGCATTCTAGTAATCAGTGGGGATCTCAACAATTAGACCCTCACAGATCTAGAACCGATTCGATAGATGATTAAAGGGGTTGTCTCGTGAAATCAAGTGGGGTTATACACTTCTGTATGGCCATATTAATGCACTTTGTAATATACATCGTGCATTAAAGGGGTTGTCCCGCGCCGAAACGGGTTTTTTTTTTTTTTCAAACCCCCCCCCCCCCCCGTTCGGCGCGAGACAACCCCGATGCAGGGGTTAAAAAAGAACACCGGACAGCGCTTACCTGAATCCCCGCGCAAGCGCGTCTAAAAAAGCAAGAAGACACCGAAATTAGACGGAACCATGGCGACGGGGACGCTAGCAACGGAGCAGGTAAGTGAATAACTTCTGTATGGCTCATATTTAATGCATGATGTATATTACAAAGTGCATTAATATGGCCATACAGAAGTGTATACCCCCACTTGATTTCGCGAGACAACCCCTTTAAGGGAGTCTTCCGGGCAAAAAGTATTGATGACCTATCCTAAGGATAGGTCTTCAGTAGTTAATCACCGGAGACCTGCTGCATGGGATCCTCAGCAATCCCCTGATCACCCGGCCTGCTGTCAGTGCAGTGAGCCAGATGTGTGTCATAAGAGATGGGAGCGGAAGTAACCTAGTGATTAAAATCACGCTCCCAATGTCAGGCGATAAAGTAAAGGCCACTTCAGCCTCCATTTATTTCAATAGTAGAGAAGCTAGTTAGGCCCATGCAGCTCTATTTCTTATAACACACGTCGGCCCGCTGCACTGACAGCAGACTGGGCTATTAGATGATCGCTGGGAATCCCATGCAGCGAGTCCCTGGCGACCTGAGGATAGGTCATGAATATTTTTTGCCTGTAAAACCCTGTAATGACAGTGGTTGGAAGGCCCCTTTAAGGGTAGAATAGACCTGTAGTTTCCCTTATCTCTATTTGCTTTGCCCATGGTTTTGTATTATATCTACAGGTAATTGTGAAGCTGTCAACCGTTCTCTTTATTGTAAGAACTGGGAATCCGTGGACTAAAGTAACCAAAGCATCTGATTTTTGCAGAACCCTTTAGTTGCTCTCCTGAAACATCCTAAAATAAAGTAAATGGGATTGAACTGCTATACCAGACTCAACTGCTATACAATGTACGGCGCTGTGCCTGGTATGGAGCAAAGCAGTACTCGCCCTTCAGTCAGTCGATCGTCCAGGATCCTGAGCGTTAACCCTTTCCAATCCAATTTGTATCCTGGTTTTCCTAGGGGGCTTACTCTTTTTCTGCTGTTATACAACAGCGCTATCTGCTGGCTAAAGCCAGTACTGCGTGAGATGAAACATTGGATAGGCTCCGACAGCAGAGAGGCTGGCAATATACAGTAAGAGAACCCCGACAGATGTCTTCCAACATCGGAGCTGTACAGCCTTAAATCATGTCTTAAGAGGTCAGGCAGTGGATTAGAAAGGGTAAAACCCTGCCACACAACTCATGATGACCTGTCCTGAGGATGGCTCATCAGTCGTTTAGTCCTGGTAAACCCCTTTAAGAAAATATACTCCAGGTCTGTTAGAATAGAAGTAGTTTCATGTCAGGAGAGCGGACAGCTCCTCTTTCCATTTTCACATACGACGGTTACTTCATTGTACTTGAAGTATTGCAGTGCGTTTTGATTCATCGTAGGCAGCACACTCAAGGAGTTAAAACCTTAGTGGCAGTCGGTGATTGCCTGCTCTCGCTTCCTCGGTCTGCAGGTAATAATGGCACAGTGGGATGCTGTCTACAGTCAAGTCTCTATCACATGCTCAAAGAGTAAGGGAAAAGGCCGCCTTATCTCCCCGGCTTGTCTGACGTATCACTGTTGTTGGGAAGTGTTAGCACGGTAGATTGGTGAAGGCAGTCCGCCTTTTACATTCCAGTGCAGCCAGAAAGTGCGATAGAGAACAACTCTTCTATTTTTCTTCTCTTAACTACAAATATTGGCCAAATTTCACGGGGCACAGAAAAAAAAAAACACCCAAAAGCTTCGGACTTTAATGTTTTTTTGGTTGACTAGACCCTCATTAGAGAAATGATCTTGAATGTGCATGAAATAGCCTGCAACGAGCAGCAGCGCTCCCCTGTCATGGGTAATGAAGCTCCGGTAACACAAGAGGAACGTTAGGGGACACTTCCTCGATTAGGGGATTGCCGTAGTCCTGTCCTAATCCATTGCTCCATTTTCACACGGCGCTCTCTGCATCTACTCCTGTTTACTTATTAATATTATTTGAAAAAAAAAATGCTAGCGAAATAGCTGGTTTATTTGCTGAGGGATTGAGTCAGTGTTTGCATATGCGGGTACACTCTTTGTTCAGGCCAGTAGGAAGCAGACTGGAATTCTGCTGCTCCTCTAATTGGCTTCTCACTGAATGTCATCTATTGTATTAATATTGTTAATTGGAGCACTTTGCAGTCTGTCCATTGACATCCAGGCTCCAATACTTACAGCTGGTATTACCACCGTTCCCCTTGACTGTTTTCTCTATAGATCACATTACTAGCGAGTGTAAAACAATATTAATTTCATTACACTTTAAAAAAAGCCACCGGCAACCACAGAAGACAGATGACTCGGGACTTGTATTTGTGGAATGCGGAGCTTCTGTACGCTCATTTCATGGTAAATCTAAGTAAGATTCACAGCTCCATTTTGCGGATACAAAGCTCTAAATTTCACGCTTCCTTTCACGCTCATAAACGGGTTGTCCGAGATACGTTTTAACGTTAAAAATAGGACCCTCACGGCAGAAAATGATAAATGAGCTAATACTCAGCTCCCCTGGTTCTCTACAAGTCCCCCATCGGCAGTTTTGGGGCATTCTATGTGACATGTTGCTTACAGGCTGTAGCAGCTTGTGTGCAGGACATCGCAGGCTGCTGCAGCTTATGACTTAGCTCAGCGACCGAACGGGATTCCTGGGACTGTAGAAATTTTTTTTTCCAAAGCCGTGAAATGATTTAAAGATAAAATACATACTTTCCTCCTTCAGTCCTTACTGGTCCACATCTGGAAGAGGCAGTTGCAGGCTTCAGTAGCCATTGCAGAATAGTTGCTGAAGCTAGTGATTGGTTGAGCAGTAACTTGCACAATGAACAGCACTTGACTTATGACGGGTTCTGTCCCGCGCTGGACAGGCAGCCATTGAGGGAGTAAAGTATGTCTTTTTTTTCCCCTTTATTTTGCATTATTCCACAGCTGTAAATATTAATTATTATTTTTATTTTTTTTTAAAGTTCCAGATAACCCTTTTTAGACTAACTATTTAGCCACGTTTATACGTCAGCCTAAAATTACGTTGATCTGAAGCATAGATCAATAGAACATGCGCGAACAAAACCGGTGACCAAATTTATATGATGCCGGAAAAGATAGGTCTGCCTTATCTTTCGACCGATATACGCTGGTGGCTCCCATAGATTCCCATGGGAGCTGCAAAAAAAGGAGGGGAGGGAGTTTAGCTATGTCAAACACAGGGAAAAGCTTACAGGTGCCTCTATTTAGCTTTTAGAAGTCATTCAGAGGATTTAGGCTGACCGAGGAATTACTGGGCTGCGGCGTATAATGGTGAAAACTATGATTAAGATCGGGACTCTATTGCGGCTTTTCTTTATTCACAAGATTTTACACTGCGTGCGGGTGACTGTAAAAGCACTGTGGCAAGTGGGGTTACTCGCCTGCGTATCGCCAACCTCACAAAATTGGCACCACACATGTAAACAGGCTCCAGGAGACTTGTCTGTCTTTTAAATCTGGAGCCTGCCAGCATTTATTAACGGCACAGCATGTACAGCAAACCACACAGTTCATATATAATATCCAGGGTTTACAACCCACAGGGTCACCCGGGGTGTCTTGAGTACGCCTGTCAGACAGGTGATGAGCCGAAACTGGTCCGCACCGGACCTCAGGCTCCAAGTACCTGACGCGGTGCCTTCACACCGCTTCTCACTGGTCCACACTGGACCTCAGGCTCGCAGCCCTTCCAGCTTTGCTAGGCTGTCACTTCCTCTGGAGTGTGGCAGGAACTGATCTTTTTTATCTTATTTCCTGCGACACCCACAGGTGTTCTCTTTCTCTTTTAGTACCCAAAGTCCTGTCTGCAGCCCTCTACAGGCTCCTCTATGTACTGCACTACCACAACGCATACACTCATGTAAAGGAGGCCTAAGACCTGTGTTTCATACACCAGTCTTTATATGCAGCCCCGCTGTCAGAACATGAGACTAATGTATTAAGAGGCTCAAGCCTGTTAACATATTAGTAACCTCTCAGGCTGCTTGTTCGCCAAGGTAAGAAAACTACGTCGGCTATGGGGTTGTGTAAATTTCAGCTAAAATTGCGTATGGTGCACATTTCAGCTAGATTTCAGCAAGTTTTCTGGCATTAATTATAGTAAATGTGATGAGCCATGGTGGTCACGCCCCTTGTCTCCAAGTTCCAACTTGTTCTAAAATTGCAACTTTTTTACACCATAACTTTTAATCTTTGAAAATTCCTGGAGAACAGGAAAAGTCTTAGAAGATTGGAAAAGGGCAAATGTCTCTATCTTCAAAAAAGAGAAGAAGGTGGATCCAGGAAACTACAGGCCTGTGAGCCTGACTTCTATTCCGGGGAAAGATCTTTGAACAAATTATTAAACAGCATGTATGCAAGTACTTGGATAGAAATGGAGTAATTAACCAGAGCCAGCATGGGTTTGTAACAAATCATGCCAGACGAATCTAATTTCCTTCTATGACAGAATCACCGACTGGATTGATCAGGGAAATGCGGTGGATATAGTATATCTTGACTTTAGCAAAGCATTTCACAAAGTATCTTATACCATACTTATTGAAAAAAAGACCAAATATGGGAATGACAAGGAAACTGTTAGGTGGATTCACAACTGGCTGAGTGATCGTACTCAAAGAGTGGTCATAAATGGCTGCACATCCAAGTGGAAGAATGTGGCAAGTGGGGTACCACAAGGCTCTGTCCTAGGCCCAGTGTTATTCAACATTTTTATAAATGATCTGGAGGAGGGAATTGATGGGAAACTGATCAAATTTGCCAATGACACAAAGCTAGGAGGGGTAGCTAACACTATGGAATAGAGAGAGTATTCAAAAAGATCTAGAAAAGCTTGAACAGTGGGAGGCGACTAACGGAATGGTATTTAACAAAGAGAAATGCAAAGTCTTACATCTGGGCAAGAAAAAAAGCACATACAGAATGGGAGGAATTGGGCTAAGCAGCAGCACATATGAAAAAGACTTGGGTATACTAATAGATCATAGACTGAACATGAGTCAACAATGTGATGCAGCAGCCAAAAAGGCAAACACAATTCTGGGATGTATTAAGGCTGGGGTCACACGGGGCGGAATCCCCCCCGTTCGGCGCGAGACAAACCCGATGCAGGGACTTAAAAAAAAAAACGCACAGCGCTTACCTGAATCCCCGCGCTCCGGTGACTTCTTACTTACCTGGTGAAGATGGCCGCCGGGATCTTCTCCCTCGGTGGACCGCAGGGCTTCTGTGTGGTCCATTGCCGATTCCAGCCTCCTGATTGGCTGGAATCAGCACGTGACGGGGCGGAGCTACACGGAGCCGCTCTCCGGCACGAGCGGCCCCATTGAGAAAAGAAGAAGACCGGACTGCGCAAGCGCGTCTAATCCGGCGATTAGACGCTGAAAATTAGACGGCACCATGGAGACGAGGACGCCAGCAACGGAGCAGGTAAGTGAATAACTTCTGTATGGCTCATAATTAATGCACAATGTACATTACAAAGTGCATTAATATGGCCATACAGAAGTGTATACCCCCACTTGCTTTCGCGGGACAACCCCTTTAATAGATCCCCCTTTATGATTGTGTGAAGGGTAACAGGGATTTGGAGCTCCGACATATGATGACATAATATATTAAGGTTGCATTTACACAGGCAAATGTTGTGTCTGTGCTAACGAGCGCCGATCAACAATGAGCTTGTCTGTCATCGCTCAATAAAAATATTTACATGGGAAGATTATCTGTACTATGAGAATAAACTCCTTATAATCGCTCGTCCCCATAGGGCTGCCATTGGTGGGCAGCACATCTTCCTGTTCCGGTGGGTAGATGTACAAGTTGACCAGTAAACAAGCAGATTGCTGATCAGCTGATGAATTGGAGCTTGCACTTGTTCATCTGCTGATTTACTGCCTCTTCCTACATGGCTCAACGCTTGTGCAAAAGAGCATTTGAGCAAATGTTCTCGCCCAAATATAATGGTATGTAAAAAGCCCTTTAGGTGATTTCATAGTTGTCCTCTAGATTCCGCTTTCGTTTTTTTTTTTCTTTTTACAATCCGCAGAGCGCCAATTTACTGTTTGCTGCGGATTTTACCTCTTGAAATATGGTGGCGAAATCTGTAGCGAATCCGCACCATTAACCGCTGCAAATCCACACATCGCACATGCTGGTTTTGATGTAGATCCATACCATACCAGCAGGGCGTTTTCCTCTGAAGTTTTGGTCCAGTTTAGACGTACCCTTAAGGCAACAGTCGAACCTTCATGCTTGTGTTTTCGGGGGTCCTAGCTCAAAAACCCCACAGATTTGGTTTTCTTTTGAAATTATTTTGTAAGCAATTTTCGTTTTTCCTCTACAAAACAGTTGCAAAATTCTATGTTAATGGTAAATTCCAGGTACACGCAGTAAAATCTAGTGCGCTAATGGGTCAATTTGAAGTGTTCCCAAGCAGCTCCCATCATTTTGTAGGGCGTATAAGGGCTCCTTCAGACGGACACTTTTGAGCATGCAAAACCTGCATGCACAAAACGCATAGAATAGAGCCCATTGATCTCCATGAGTTCGTTCTCATAAGTGCGTTTTGTGCACTTATGAAAAGAACACCTCTGGACCTCATTATGCTATAATAGCCAATCAGTTCCACAGTAAGGGAGTGTCACATGCGTATGGGAACTGGCCCTGCATACGCAAAAAGTACAGTACTATGCCCTAATGCACACAAAGGACTGATTGCCTGGCTCTTCCAACATCATTTATGCACAACTGAGCTGTGACAAGTATAGTTGCGCTAACACTTGTCTAAGGTGTGTTCACACGTAACAGGTACCTGCTTGCGGCTGCAATTCCACCCAGTCTCGGCCGCCAATGGAAGAGTGTTCCTCTTACTTGGGAACGCACTCTTAAGAGCGGCTTCACACAGGCGTCAGCACGAAAGTGCAATGTTCACAGCGCAAAAACTTTGTGCTATTACGCGTATCTGCACATTTTACTGTACTTTTTGCACTTTCGGGGATGATTCACATCAGCGCAGGACATACCCACGGCATGATTAAAAAGGCTGTGCAGCCTAATTGGTACCAGATGTGTTAGATTTCCCGCTAAATGGTGCATGTATCGGGTGATCTTTTTTGCAGGTCTCCTATGGGGCCTTTGGTATGCAACTGTGCACTAAAATAGATCATGTTGCATTGTTTGGGGGTTTTTTCGCGCATAAAGTGCATGCAAAAACGAGAAACTCGCAGCAATATCACATCGCTGGTCCATGCAATATCACTGTGTTTTCTTGCGATGATACTGTGATTTTGTAGCGCAACGTAGTCACGTGAGTTTGTAGTACCACATGCGAGGATTTTCGAGGGGGTTGGGGGCTTGAAATATAAGCCCAACCCCAAAAATAAGGGGTTATCTGGAACTTTAACAAAAAAAAAAAAATTTATATTTACAGCTGTTGAATAATGCAAAATAAAAGAAAAAAAAGACATACTCTTCTCCCTCAGTGGCTGCCTGTCCAGCGCGGGACAGAACCCGTATACATCACATTAGAAGTGCTGTCCTGCTCCGCTACAGCTTTCCCTGGTCCCTGACACTGTTTTTTATATCTTCTGGCTGGGGATTGAAAAATCCCTGCTTACTGGAAGCACTGGCTATGATTGGCTGATGCTTAGCCAATCAGAGCCTGCGCTTCATGAATGGCTGTGATTGGTTCATTGAGCTCTGACTGTGATTGGCTAAGAGTCAGCCAATTGGAAGCAGCGATTTCAGGAGGCGGGGATTTTTCAATCCCCATGCAGAAGAGATGAAGGAGAATAGTGGCAGGGAGAAGATGTAGCAGAGCAAACCGCGATTCTGAGGTGATGTATACTTTTTTTTTCCTGCAGCCAGGGCTTAGGTTATGGCTTTGACAGTAGGATTTCCTACTGTTAAAGGAAGGCTCCATAGGTAAACATGGGCTACAACACTTCACGAGTCGCAGGCATATCGCAGGATCTGCAAGGTTTTTGTGTCGGGATGTCGCATGCTATAAAACCGCATGTGTGAATTAACCCGTAGGAAAGCATGGGCTTTACATAGATGAGATTTATAGCAACGCGACAAAATCGCGCAACTCTGTCACCCGGGTGAAAGAGGCCTAAATTCCACATTTTTTCTTCTTTTGTTTGCAAGCTGTTGTAGGAATACCTTGTAGCAATGAGGGCTAACATCGTACATCTGTAAGTTACTTTATACCTCAACCATCCTTCCAAATCTCATGAAAACCTGAGGCAGATAGGAGACGTGATGATCTGGCTTGGAAATGGCCTTATGTATATATGTGACCCCAGCACCATTCTTCTGTCCTGTAAGGGAAAATCCCATATGCAGGGTCTATCTACCACCAGCCCATGTGACCTGTATACAAGATGTTTCTTGGGCCTAGAAGAGCTGGCGACATCACAGGTCACGTCGTGCACCGCCAGAACGTTTTCAACCGTTTTAACCAAAATTGTCTTGCCCCTTTTTATTTTTTTTTAAGTGAATGGAGGAGGTTTTCCTACATTCCCACGGAGGCTGTGTCCACGGACGGGACGGAATATCACGAGCGATATTCCGCCGTAGGGGAGCACTAATGTCACCACAATTTTCCGTGATGATCCGATCTTAATGATGGGTTCATCGTGGCATGCCGTGATTTTTAGACGCTCGTGTACAATGGTACGTAGTTATCCTATGGAAAGCACGTCATGTGTGCGATTTATGACAAATCGCTCGTGGACACTTGGCCTACATCTCCAACTACCAGGCAGGTCTATTACACATTTGTGAGGGACTCCTTGGACTGTTCACACGTAGCTTTGTTGCTGCATTTCTGAACAACAACAAAAAAGTATTGAAAAAAAGCAGGTTGTTTTTTTAATTACATTTTGTTTTCCTTTTGCTTTAGTTCATAAACACAGCAAAAAATTCTTTATGTGAATGCAGCCTAGCTGCTGGACGGGGGTCCGCTACTTGGGATTACCAACCTTCAGCTGATCATTCGGCCGCTATCCAGTACAGCAGGTTGGATGTGGTCATCAGTGGACATGGGAGGAAGTGAGAGCGACGGCTTCACTCCTATTGAAGTGAGTAAAAGAAATGAAAAAGGAGGATGGAGCAAGACCCAGTGAGGGTAGTGGAATATTTATGGAGTACAAAGAGTTTTCAATGATTGAGTATTTTGAATGGTGGAGGTGCTGCCAACCAGATGACGCTCCACCAGTGTGGGCGTGAGTGTAGCGAAAAGGATGTGAAAAGAACTGGTATTGAGGCGCAACACTCTAAGCTACTAGAAGATGTAGATCAAAGTCCAATGTGTGATGGTGAAAGCACTTCTTTTTTATTATTTTTTCAGAAATTAAAAACCAGCAATGGAATACGCGTTACGGGGAAGAACCCCTTCGTCAGTTCGGCTGGATAGGACTGTGTGCAGGAGGACACCATCACACATTGGACTTTGATCTACATCTTCTAGTAGCTTAGAGTGTTGCGCCTCCATACCAGTTCTTTTCACATCCTTTTCGCTTCACTCCCATTGAAGTCCGTTGGAGCGCCGCGCTGCTCTTCCTATTCTGGACAGTAATTGTAGGAGCAGCGCGGCGCTCTCACTGACTTCAATGGGAGTAAAGCCGTCGCTCCCACTTCCTTCCCCGTCTAATTACCACATCCGACCCGCTGTACTGGATAGCGGGACGGATGATCATCTGAAGGACGGGGATCCCAAGGGACGGACCCCCATCCATCAACTACCCATGCAGAGGATAGGTCATCGGTTGAAAAAAAAGAGCAGAAACCCCCTTCAAACTAAACCGTAAATAATGGTAAACAGTAAGGCCACGTTCACATCTCCGTCGGGGGCTCCTTATAATGCAGATCCAGCATGAAATTCCAAACAAAGTAGCACAGCATGCTGGCCGCACCCCTGAAGCTGGATGGGCCCTATTCTAGTCAATGGCGCCGCAGAGTCCGGCATATTCTGGATCCGGCACTTCTACTGTTTGTTGTTCTGCTCTGAGCCAAACAATGGAAAACCCGACCGCTAGTGAGATCCTAACCTTAACAGACGTGGTTTCTCATTTTGTAACTTTAGTGTCCCTCTAACGACATGTGAAACAGCCGTATTGTTGGCCGCATGATTACACTGTGTGTTTATGGAAACTGCAGCCCCATATTACCATTTGTTTAATGATCTCCAGAAGTGCTTTCATTATGATTTCCCTCTTAAACAAATGTTTCTGCCCTTTCTGAGAGGGAGATGATCTATAGAATGGAATCGATCATTCGTGACCCGGATTACCGCTGTTTGTTTCCAAGAGTTGCCTGTTTGCCTTTGTGTTTTGTACGTATAATCATTAGGAAACAATTAGACGGGACGGTTTTCGGCGACGATCGCTTTGTGTTTCGTATTCACTGCGTTACGTTTGGTGATACAAGATTTACTTTAGAGATTTGAACTTGTGTGTGTTAAGAAGTTGTTTACATTGTAGATGATGACAGGACAAAGCAGAACTTGGCAGCCAAGTGACCGGCCAATAGGTGGGGCCCGAGCGAGCCGCGCCACCCGCTTCTTGCGTGGTTCGTCTTTATAACCTTATGTCAGGATGAGTGATGTTCACCGTTGCCACTAAACATACCCATTAAATACACTTTTTAACAAGTTTAAATATAATTTTAGTCTATCACATAAGAGATGGGAGACGGCACGCCCTGCGCATAACATGGCAAGAAGGGCAATACCAAGAGGCTTGTACCTGAAATATATATTAATGCTCATTTATAAGGGTGCGTTCACACGCACGTGGAATCCATATGTCTTGATTGAGGTGAGGACGCCCATGCTTTGCTATGGGCGGCTTGAATTGTGGATCTTCCGCCTGGGTGCCCTGCAATGGTTCCACAAATCAAATCCGCCCATGGGCATTAGGCCTGATTGGCGCATGCGGAAGCTCCATCCTTGGATTACACGGACAACTATTTATCGGAGTGCTTTCTCATGTGGCAAAAAAATCCATTATCATTAAATCTGCATCAAAGTCTGCATGTCTAAGGCCTCATGTCCACGGGAAAATCAGGCCCGCGTGGATTTCTGCTGCGGATGCACTATAATTGTCGTTATTTTTTTTTTCCTGCGTGAGATCAATTGAGATATGAGCCCCCTCATGCGTGATCCGCACTAAAACGGAGCATGCCGCATTTTTTTTTCTCCGCGCGTGAAATCCGCAAATCACTTAACATACCGTCTGCGGCTATTTAATTAACCACGGATGGTCAATGCTTTCCTATGGGATGAGGTTTTGCAGTTTTTTTATACGTAGATTTGCTAAATATAATTTCCCTGTGGACATGAGCCCTAACATAATTGTTGCGGATTTTTCTATTAACCCTTTCCAATCCAATTTGTATCCTGGTTTTCCTAGGGGGCTTACTCTTTTTCTGCCGTTATACAATGGCGCTATCTGCTGGCTAAAGCTAGTACTGCATGAGGTGACATGATGGATAGGCTCCGACAGCAGAGAGGCTGGCAATATACAGTAAGAGAACCCTGACGGACATCTTCCAACATCGGAGCTGTACAGCCTTAAATCATAATGTCTTTAGACGTCAGACAGTGGATTGGTTAAGCCACGGTAATTCCACTGCGAAGACCACATGTGAGAAATTCGGATTTTGGTGACCAGTTGTCCAGCGTGGAACTTTCTGCTATGTCTGAAAGCACCCTAAGGCCAGTTTTACGTGGCCGAGAATCTTGCGCGGGTTTGGTGCGTTGTGCGACTCACAGAACTTGCTGAGATCTGAATCCCGTTCTTTTGAAGCCCTATACAGGAGCGAAAAATCGTGACATGTGTCCTATCTTTTTGCGTTCTCCGGAATGCATCACCCATTCAATGGGACAGTAAAACACAGTCATACCGCGCAATGTGTTCGATGCCAGCTTCCACACTTGCCGATCCTCTAATGTGCCTGAAAGCCGCGCCGGAGGATCTCTACTTCAGCAGTGGCGGCCCCATTGAGAACATATAGTGAAGACCGCGATCCTCTGCCACAGCTGTAACAGCTGTGGCAGAGGGTTGCGATATTCTCCCATTGAATTGAATGTAGGCGGCAATACAGCCGGCTCCATTGAAAGCAATGGGCTGCCGGCAAGCCCTGCAAGGATTTCCAGGGAAGGGCTTAAAATATAAGCCCTTCCCTGAAAATCAGTCCAAAAATGTGTAAAACTGTGTGTGTGTATATGTATATGTATATGTATGTGTGTGTGTGTATGTATATATAAATACGTCCGTCCGACTCTTCTCCTGCATTGCTATGAAGAGCTTTCAGCAGGAAGGGATTTAGAATCCCCGCCTGCTGAAAGGGCTGCCTCTGATTGGCTGAGCACTGTGACCAATCGGAGACAGCTCTCAGCTATTGAATGACAGCTGAGAGCTGCCTGTGATTGGTCCCTGCGCTCAGCCAATCAGAGGCAGCACTCATTAATGAATTCATCCATTGATTTCTTTGGGGTTTATTCATGTGTGTATTAATGCAGTGTAAATAAAAACACCGCATGTCCCATTTTTGTTCGCATTACGCACTGACGAAGCCCTTAATAACATCAAATGTCCATTGAAATCAGTGGGGATATACTTGTGTTTTGGGGTTTTTTTCACGCATAAACACAATCACAAAAAAATAAACTGTCAGGGAATATGCGTATTTTAGTCATGTTAGTATTTTACACAACTGCAACACGCATAGGCCCGTGTGAATGAGCCATACGGGTGCTTTCACACAAAAGTGGATTATTTCCACAATCCGGACTTATAGATGTTGAAAAGTTTGCACCAACATTTGCATGTATTCCTGTGCGGTGTGGAGCAGAATAAACGGTGTCTTTATGGGCGGATTGTAGAAATATTCCTCCACTGGAAGCGCCCTAAATGGTGCGGATTTTCCCATGGCTTTTGGTAAAAACCTTCCATTGGTTAAATTTTCACGTATATAAGGTTGAAATCCGAAGCGTAAATTATAATGCTGTGGATTGCGAATAGAATAGATGTTGGTGGTGGAAAGATGCATCAAGGATGTTGCATTTCAACCCCCAATTTTTTTGAATTTTTTTTCTATTCCCCGAGAGATAAGCTGGTGCCAAAGTAACTGGTTGCAGCGTACCTTCCAAAATACAAAAATGTTGGGCCGAGCCGAACCTATTTTGTCTATGAGGGAGCAAGGGGAAATAGCTGTTGGACGAACACCAGTTTTTGGAGGGGTATGGGCGGCTCAGGGCTCTTCACACTGCATTCTGAAAGTCTTCATCAGGTGAGGTTCTGATGGAAACCTCAAACATACGAATTTAACAGAAGGCAGTGCCATTGTGAAAATAAAGAAAAAAAATGTGTATTTTTTACTGCATGTCTCTTTATAGAGCAGCGAAGTTGGCAGCACTATCCCATGCAGCAAGGTAACAGATACCTTTACGTATAGTCACACCTTTTGGCCTCCAGCTGGTGACCGGGGCCTATGTGGTAAAAGCTATAGAGCCTAAGGCCTCCCTCACACAGGGCGTTTGCAGAAACGCAGCGTTTTGCAACGCTGCGTTTGCTGCAGATTCCGCCCCGTTTCAGCAGCGCTGGCATACTTTATGCCAGCGTTTTGGCTGCGTTTTCAGCTCGGCTGAAAACGCACCCAAGAATGCTGAAAAAAAAATTAAAAAATGTAATACTCACCTAGCAGCTGCAGTCCAGGTCGCGGCCGCTGCTCTCTGCCGCTGATCCGGGGTTCCTCGGCACTCCCAAGTCTATTGCCGGAGGCCAGGCTTGAGAACCCCGGCTCCAGCAATAGAGTGCTGTGATTGGTTGTCGGCGCTTGCTCGATGCCCAATCACAGCACTTCATTGACTGTCTCAGCCAATCAGAGCTTGCCGGCGCTGATTGGCTGAGACAGTCAATGAAGGGATGTGATTGGGCATCAAGCAAGCGCCGACAACCAATCACAGCACTCTATTGCCGGAGCCGGGGTTCTCAAACCTGGCCTCCGGCAATAGACTTGGGAGTGCCGAGGAAGCCCGGATCAGCGGCAGAGAGCAGTGGCCGCGACCCGGACTGCAGCGGCTAGGTGAGTATTTACTTTCTTTTTTTTCTACCTAGCCTAGCTGGGACTGATTTTCGGGGTGAGGGCTTCTATTGCAAGCCCTCACCCCGAAAATCGGCGAGCGGTTAACGCTGCCAAAAACGCGGCACCAAGTGTTGCCGCGTTTTCAGCAGTGCTAAAACCGCTGCCCATTCATTTCAATGGGCGACGCAGGGCTGAAAACGCCCCAAAATAGAACATGCATCGCTGTCAAAGCGCAGCGTTGGGAGGCGCTGCGTTTTCAGCCCTGTGTGAGCAGCCCCATTAAAATGAATGAAAGTGTTGTACAGCGTTTAGCGCTGGGCTGAAAAGGCAGAGCTAAACGCTGTATAAAACGCCCTGTGTGAGGGAGGCCTAAGGGTGCTTTCATGTGGGGCGGAATTATTCTGCTTTCCACACCCAAATTCACAACTTATTCTGCCGCTGGGAATTCCGCATCAAAACCTGCAAGTCTCATTGCAGTGCACTCGCATGTATATGCAAGCTTCATGTGAGTGCGATGCAATTTTTTAATTCTCCTATTGAAACAACATGCGATTTTCACACACTTGAAAAAATGTGTTTTTCTTTCAAACCGCATTGCACTCACAGGAAAAATCACAGGTTAAAGAGTGCGGTTTCTCAGACTGTGTAAATGCGACCTTTGGGCAGTTAAACCTCTAAGAGATGTGAAGTCTTTGCTACATGGGAATCCCTATGTTGTGGCCCTCAAAATAGACCTTAACCAGTGGAGGCTCCCAGTACACGGGAAGGGCACAGCAGATCCACAGCCGGGGTGTTGGGTTGTTCATCTGGCACCTGTTGTTCTACAGGCTTCCTGGTGCACACCTTCACAGGTAGGGGTTAATTGAGCTAGCTGGGTGTGGTATTCCCCGCCAGCCAACCTTTACTCTGCAGCATATAAAGACCAGCATCTCTCAGTAGTTGATGCTGGTGATTTTACTGATTGGATATCACAGTCTTGTGCCCACTCATAGCTGTGTTTGCCTGCTTGTCTGTCTGTGTCTCTCTACTTCCCTAAAGACGGTTTGGACACCTGTAGTCCTTGTCTGTATCATATGCAGAACCCTTCTTTCCTTCCTCTGACAGGTGCGGCCTCCAAACGTCTTATGTCTTGTTTGTGTGTCAGATAGTTGATGCCTGACACAGTTCCCTATGTCGGCACGGTGGCTGACTGCCTGTCCCCCTGGTATGAGGACACTGAGACTTGCTGTGGTATTTCAGCTGCTTGCATGTGAGCTCTGCGTGGGGTTCCTGTTATATGCACTATATGTAGTATGTTTGGTGTGAACAACGACGTGTTTCATATGTCTGTGCTGGTTGCCAGACGTGTTCCGTATGTCCAGTCCTGTTCTGTGTTTGGTGTGTCAGTACAGTGTCATGTCCTGTGTGTCTGTTTAGTGCATGTCTCCAGCTCCCTAATCAGGGATAGTTAGGTCCCAGGAACGAGTGCAGGTCCGCATCTATCGACGCGATCAGTCTGCCGTGGTAGGCAGGGCCTCTCCCTCATTCGTTACATATTTAGGAAAAGAGCTCCCATTTAGTATTTGATGAGTGTTTGCAGGTTTTAAATGGACACACTTGTGTTCTTTCTGTGGAATTGCGCTTTCATGCGCCAAGCGGATGTAACACAGGGTTACCAGGAACAAGAGAGGTGACAAACTGGAATCAGCAAATGAATAGAGTAGGGGCTCATTCACACGGGCTTTTTCCGTGCGCTGTCCATGTTTTAACTGACTGAACATAGACAGCACACCGACCCATTAAACTAAATTGGGTTATTCACAGAAGTGGTTTTTACACAGATTGGTAGTCTATATAAAAACAAAATTGCCTATTCAGGTTTGGAACACAATCCCCCGTGAAAGTCTATGGGAGCGTAAAAAAAAAAAAGGAGTATACATGCATGTGCACCGTGTTTTTTTCATCCTCCTGGCAACATGCATACAAAACAATGACATAAATTGGGCCTTTTTGCCTTTTTTTTTTTTTTTCGTTCATGTGAAAAATGCCTGCGAAGATGGAACAGTGCCTCGATAGCGCTACCTATTGGATGGCAGCATTCCTGCAAATCAATGTCCAACCCATTATACAAGTCTTTGGAACAATGATTAGGAATTGAAAACCAAGTCCGAATCCATACACAGACAGCTGTTTCGGGGTGTTTGCCCCCTCATTGGTGTGCAGTAGGATTCTAGCTTGGCTAGTGAGAGGTCTATGACGTGGGGTGGGGGGGATCATCTCTGACACACAGAATGTACATGGATGGAACAGATTCATATACGCAAGAAAAACACATGTAACACACATATACGCCCTCACTGAAATTGGTCCATTTTCTTCATGGATCCAAATTGGATACTAGTATGTGAATGAGCCCTAATAGTCAACAGCAATCTGGAGTAGGACAACAAGAGACATACTAGAACCAAGCACAGAAGATCCAGAGGACAAACTAAACCCAAATGACTAGACCAGAGTCAACCACAGCGGACCACAGAGCAAAGGACTGGAATTAGGCAAGAAGTGGATTCGGGATCTCATGTATGTCAAATGAAGATCCCTTTAAGCAGCCGTCATCCACGTGTTTGCATTGATTACACTGGTTGACAAGGCGGCAGCTGCAGGGCTCTAGAGTCATGTGTGAGGTAGCGGAGGTAAGCACGGACATGAATTCTACATCCTGCCAATTCCTTTGCAGATGAGATATATATGCGTGGTGTAAATTTAGGAGGACAGTTTTATGTTCTGTTCCCGTTTATGACACTTTTATTGCACACTGTGTATTGCAACAATCCATTATGATTCTTTTGTTATTGATTTCCTCATGTAAGTACACGTTAGTGCAGTGTTATTACCGGGTCATTCTTGTATCAGAGGAAGCACGATACTTTGAAGCACTTAGAAGTCAGGAACCACCATGCTTTTTTATATGCAGAACAAGGGTTTGAAAGGGTTGCCCAGTTACCAGATACAACCCCGCTTCAATAGGACTGCCTGTATTAAAATAATAAACAGAGCTATACTCTCTCCTCCGCCACCATCAGGATCCAGCGCTGCAGTCCTGCTGTGGTCCCAGTGTTTGTTGTGATAACGGCCATCACAGGAAATGGGTGACCGCTGCCACCAATGAGATGCTGCAGCGTCGCGTTCCTGAACTGGTGTCCTAACCGGCTCCAATTAAAGAGAACCTCCGATCCTGGGAAAACATTTGTTTGTGTGAAAGAGCCCTAAGATACTACACCCGCTTCAATTGACTGTTGTTGTCCACATGAGCAGTGCTGGCCATTCGCATCACCATGTAGAATCCTAGCCTATCAATGTATACTATGCCCAGTGCGCATCAGGTAGTCAGAAGCAATTCGATCATCTTTGTCTCTTCAGGCCCAGAGGGTTGCTTTCATGAACTGTAGATGTGTAAAGCTGAATCTTTAAATGGGCTTTCTTCTTTGGACAATTCCTACTGATTGTACGAATTAGAAATCGGAGTCAAAATCGGTGGTGGAAATGTTAAAGGGGTTGTCCCGCGCCGAAACGCTTTTTGTTTTTTTTTTCAATAGCCCCCCCCGTTTGGCACGAGACAAACCCGATGCAGGGGTTTAAAAAAAAAACGGATAGTACTTACCCGAATCCCCGCGCTCCGGTGACTTCTTACTTACCTTGCGAAGATGGACACCGGGATCTTCACCCTCAGTGGACCGCAGGTCTTCTGTGCGGTCCATTGCCGATTCCAGCCTCCTGATTGGCTGGAATCGGCACACATGACGGGGCGGAGCTACGAGGAGCAGCTCTCTGGCACGAGCGGCCCCATTCAGAAGGGAGAAGACCGGACTGCGCAAGCGCGTCTAATCGGGCGATTAGATGCTGAAAATTAGACGGCACCATGGAGACGAGGACGCTAGCAACGGAACAGGTAAGTGAATAACTTCTGTATGGCTCATAATTAATGCACAATGTACATTACAAAGTGCATTAATATGGCCATACAGAAGTGTATACCCCAACTTTGTTTCGCGGGACAACCCCTTTAACAACCTCCGATGTGCAGATGACACCACCCAGCTAGCGGAAAGTGAGAGGGACCTGGAATACCTTATCCAACGAGTGCAAAAGGAAAGCGAACACATGGGACTGTACCTCAACAGCAAAAACAGCGAAAGTCATGGCCACGGTAGGCAACGGTACAGTGAACATAAAGATTAACAACAAAAAGTTGAGACGGTGTCAAATTTAATCTTCCTTGGATCTAAAATCGATTGCAACACGCAATCTGGGCCCGAGATCAAGAGACGGATTACACTTGATAGGAATGGAAAAGATCTGGAAAAGCAAGGATATTAGCATTGCAACAAAACCAGACTGGTCAATGCAATCATCTTTCCCATAATGATGTATGGTTGTGAAAGTTGGATGCTTAGGAAAAACAGAAAGAAGGAAAATTGATGCGTTTGAACTCTCGTGCTGGAGGAGAATGCTACGGATACCGTGGACTGCCATGACAACGAACAAGGTAGTGTTAGATCGCGTCAAACCGAAAATATCACTAGAGGGCAAAATCATCAAACAGCGGCTCCCCTATTTTTGGCACTTAATGCGCGTGAACTCACTGGAAACAGTACTGATGCTCGGCAAGGTCAGTGGGAAGAGAAGATCAGAGCGACAAAGAACAAGATGGCGAGATACAATGAAGACCACCACGAATATGTCAATCACCGAACTGAAAGAAGCGGTGAAAGACAGAAACACATGGAGAGCATTGATCCATAGAGTGACCGAGGGTTGGATGCGACTGAACAGATAATCATCATCACTGATTGTACGGTCTCTTGCCAATGAGCAGATTGCAGAGTGTCGTCGTGTTGGGAACCCCCAGCGATCAGCTGTAATCTGCAAGACAAATTGGTAGTAAATGTTACATTTTCATGCAGCGCCACTACAGGTAAAATTAGGAATTACACAGACTCTATTGGTTGTTTGTGACAAGTCAAACAGGACGGGTCCTCCAGAGCAAGAGACAGTCTTTCTAATAGATCTCCATGCTGGTGAAGAGAGGAGTATCTTGAACGGAGTAACCCCCATCCTACTAGGGCAGTGTTCCCCAACTCCAGTCCTCAGGGACCACTAACAGGCCATGTTTTCAGGATTTCCTCAGTATTGCGCAGGTGATGTAATTATTGTCGGTGCCTCAGACATTGCCGCAGGTGTTCTTACTATAGGAGATCCTGAAAACATGACCTGTTGGTGGTCCCCGGGGACTGGAGTTGGGGACCCCTGTACTAGGGTATCTAAAAATGGGTTTCTAAACTAGTCAAGGACTTGAAATAACTTTGAGACATGTCAGAATAACTTTGAGACACACATTCCATGCTGTCAAAGAAAAGAAAGATTGTGTGTGCCGTTGTCGGATGATCGAAGATGCTGTTGTATGCTGATCCGAAGTTTATTTATTAATGACATTGATCATTGCATTTTGAAGAACAGGACAGAATGTACACGCCTGAACCGTAAGATCTATTCCTTTACTCGCATGTAACCTGACAGTGCATACATCATTAAGACTGATACATCATGTAGTACTACAGCCCTTCTGTGTCTTATGATAGATGACATCTCTCATTACTGCTTGATTTGCAGAAAAATATAATTTTGGGTGTTGGCTTAATTTCAGGACATTTCCTTTGCCATAACTTGAAGTAAAGGAATGTAGCCGTTTAGAGTAATACATTTATTACCGCATCCATTGTTTACTTTTATACATAGTAGAGATTGAAATAGATAAATTATAGGTCAACATTCATTAATTTCGAAGAAATTGACTTTAAAGCATACCAAACTTTTCAGATGACTCTTCAAAATAAGCTGCCATGTGTGTGCATGAGGTTTAACGCTACTTGTAGCCATTATGACTTGTGTCCTGCATTTTTCCTTAGTTTTCCTCCTCTGCAGGGCTGTATCTGTAATCCTCAGTTTTCCCTGAGTTGCTGGTTGGAGACTAGTTGCTATGATGTCATCCATACACTGCACACATAAGAGAACAGTTTATTATCTCTATTTCTTTAGTACACCTTCATAAGAAACACCATCAAAAAGGTCATTATACAGCAGTACTGAGCAGTGTAGATGTGATTTCAGTGCACCCGACTCCTCTCATCCTCTCCACCAGTGGCTGTGAACTCCGTCTTCCTATACTGTATTTGTCTTTAGCAGAGATGCCACAACTGCTGTCATTTGGTCTTCCTCTCAGACCTCGGAAGGGTGCACACACTTGGCTTGCCTCTGCAAGAGCCAACATGCATACCCAGTTTTTTGTTCCCCAGCCAATCCAAACTGTTCCTGCCCTACTTCAGTCTCTAAAGTGTGTTACGGGGTTTGCTGTTCTTCTGTTTTGTGCCAGTACTCAACGGCTGCTATTTACACTGAAGGATCAGCGTTCACATTGCCATTCTCCATTTAGGCTGCATAAAATCCTGAACGATCAATATGAGTATAAGCAGCAGTCGTTCAGTACTAAACAGCCGCTGTGGGGGGGCGTGGCTTGTACATGGCCGGGTGAGCAGCTTCCTTCAGTAGCTCCCCGCCACTACCGACCAACATAAAGAAATTAGGCACTCACTGGCAGCAGAAATAACGCTCAGCCAACCATGACAGGGAGGAGAAAGCAGCAGGAGGGTCCAGGAGCAGCGGAGGGGAAAAAAACTGGACAGATCGGCCGCTTCTTTGGAGCTCCAGACGCCGCACGGCAGGCATCTAAGATGGCTGCGACACGTGGGCGCTCCACACCTCGGCAGCCCACACAGAGAGATGAGCCTAGCAGAGCTGACAGGAGCACAGCGGAGGACACAGGAGAGCACCGGGAGCGGGGTAGGATATCATCAGCCAGCGATAGCAGCAGGCAGTCCTCCCCCTCCCTCTCCCCCTCCAGCACGGCAGAGACACATGAGGCTTGCATAACCTCACAGAAGCAGGCACCTGCAATGCCCTCCGTACACAATGAGAGGGAGAAGTCTCCCCCCTCCAGCCTCACAAACCCCCAGCAACACAGAAGCCCTATAGGTGGGAAGTCACCCTCATTGATCCCTGCCTCTAGGACAAGGGAAAAAGCCTCCACATCCAGAGCTGCTGACCCCCCTGAGGCACAGAACTCCTCACAAAAGCTACCACCTGCAGCTGCAGCAGCCCACAGGGCTAGAGATAAAGCCCCCTCCCCCAGTGCTGCAAATAAATATGGGACTTGTAGTACTGCACAGAACACAGAGCAGACAGTGCCCCCAGCCCACAGTAGTGGGGGAGGGCTGCACACACCTAAGGCAGCAGGCACTTCTGGGACTTGTAGTTCTACACAGGAGGGAACACGTCCCAAACAAAGCATCCCCCCAGCACTGGGCGCAGAGTCAAGCGGGAAAGACACCACAGAACAGGAAGCGGATTGGGATTGGAAAAAGCACCTAAAAACCCTTCCTACCACAACTGACATCATACAGCTATTTCAACAGTTCGAAGAGAAACAACTGCAAGCTCTATCATCCCTTCAAACCGAGGTCCATCAGCTAGGACACAGGGTTAACGAGCTGGAGGAAACGCAAGAAGAAACTCACTCCACCCTGACCGCACACGACCAAGCGATAAAAGCCCAAGCTGCACAAATCACAGACATCATGTCACACCTAGAAGATCTGGAAAACAGACATCGTAGGAACAACCTGCGCATAAGGGGTCTACCCGAAGACATAGGGAACGACCAACTGGAAGCATGGGCGCAAAACTTTTTCTCCTCACTGCTACAAAGACCAGCAGACCAACAACTTGAAATTGACCGTATACACAGGGCCCTGGGTCCGAGATCAACAGATCCCAAAAGACCACGTGACATCATCTGCAGAGTCCATTTCTTCAAAGAAAAAGAGGCAATCATCAGACAAGCACGCCTATGCAAAGACCTAGCTCACGAAGGCTCTACGATCCTGATATTACCAGACCTAGCAAGACGCACGCTCCAACAACGCAAAGCTCTAAAGCCGGTGGTAGACGTGCTACGAGAACAAAATATCCCCTACCGCTGGGGATTCCCTTTTCAACTCACGGCCTCAAGAGAGGGGAGATCAGCCTCGTTTAGAACTTTGAACGATCTGCCAAAATTTCTGGAAACCCTAAACTTGCCACCAACTACTCTGCCGGACTGGCCGGCACCACTGTCGCTCCCCACCAGAACACCAAGAGAACAGTGGGAAAAGGCCCATCCAAGACCTCAAAGGAAAACAAGAGGCCGTAGAGACAATCAAAACTAGGATAAAGTCGCCAGAAAGCCCAACAAGGCAATGCCTCAACGCTCGCCAACAGAGAACTCTGCATACTCTTAAAACGCCATATGAAACTACAAAATAAAGAATTGGACAATACAAGACACCCCGCGGCTCCTCAGACAAAGTTCCAACGCTACAGGGAGGAGTGAGATAACCTACCTCATGCATCATGTGGGGGGGGGGGGGCGGGGGGGGGGTTGGGAGGGGAGTAGAGGGGAAATCAGGGAGACTTGGTTCCAATACGTTATGTTTTGTTCTGCTCTGCTTCTGTCCGTTCTTTCCCCTGTCCGCACTCCCCAATGCACACAACCTAACGGGAAAGCGTGGGACAGATTAAAGTAGGCCCGGACACACCACATTTTCATCCAAGAAAGTCCAGACCTAGCGCAAGTGGGCAACACACAAGACAGGTCACAGTAGTTAGAGTGAGACGGGACGGTTACCTAGTTAATCTCACTGTTTGCCTATTGTTTAACAGGGCCCGGTTAGGACCCCAATCGTCAAGTCGGAGTGAGTGGGGAAACACCCCCGCCATGCACCTCTTCGCCCCCCAAGGGAAGGACGGCTATCCTCGCCGTCCCCGCACTAGTCATCGACTAGTAGCAACCCAAACAACTCTGGACTGGTTTCCGGAGAATCCTTTTTTTCCTACACCCCTCTCTGGGGGTAGTAGAGTTCAACTTTCTCTTAGCTCTCTTTTCTTTTTCTATACCTCCTTGCGCTCGGTGGGTGGAGACTCCTTCGCTGCACCAATTACATGATGGAGTTGACATTTTGCACCTTCAATGTCAGGGGTCTAAACAAACCCGCCAAGAGAGGACAAATCCTCTCCCACCTGCACAGAAAGGGCATAATGATAGCGCTGCTACAAGAAACACATTTTACAGTAGCCAGCACACCGAGATGCACTACACGCCACTACACCACATGGCACCATAGCGTCCATGGGGATAAAAAAACTGGAGGGGTCTCAATAGCAATCCATAAGCAGCTCCCTCATCGCGTGCTGGGATCCATGTCAGACCCCGAAGGTCGATATCTATTCATCAAAATTGCAATGGGGCATCAAGTGTTAACAATCGCTAACATGTACTTTCCCAACCAGGGGCAGGTCCAGTTCGGCTTAAAGACTCTGGAAGTGCTGGCGGAGTTCGCAACGGGATCAAAAGTAGTTCTGGGTGGAGACCTCAATGCGTGTTTGGACCCCCCATTAGATTCATCTACGGGTAAGTCTGGCGTTTCCTTTGCAGCACTGTGCAGATTGAAGAGGGCACTGACTTCCATGAAGTTAGTAGATCTCTGGAGAACCTTACACCCAGGATCCAGGGATTACAGTCACTACTCAGTAGCACATAATAGCTACGGTAGAATAGACTACCTGTTGGTATCACACACACTCCTAGACTCGTTGCCTACAAGTTCTATAGGTAACATGGTATGGTCGGACCACGCTCCGGTCTACGGATCACTGAGGGTGCTTGCGGGGGACCGAGGGGGGAAAAACACGTGGCGGTTAAATGACAATATATTAAACGACGTAATAGGCCTGAAAGAAATCCGATCCACGATAGAAAACTTCAAGGAAGACCACAAACTAGACAGCACAGCAGCCCCGATAAAGTGGGAAGCCCTAAAATGTGTAGTTCGGGGAGTGTGCATATCACATGGAACGAGGCTTAAAAAGGAGCGCTCCCAGAATTTAGAGAAAAAACTGGAGGAGCTGGGAGCCTTAGAAACTTCAAACAAAAAAACACCCTCAGACAAATTACGGGCAGACATATCAAACCTGAGGGGCCAGGTCAGGGACATTTTGGACCAGGCAACCCTTTGCCACAGGGATAAAATTAAGGGGGGCTATTATGAATATGGTGATAAATGTGGCAAATGGCTAGCAAGGGCTGTAAATCCCAAGACTGTTCAGTCTCATATATTTGCCATTAATTCCCCCAACAACGGACTGTTACACTCCACAGGAGAAATCCTTGATAGATTCCAGTCATACTACCAAGGACTGTATAATATTCAAAGCGACACAAACGTTAGCCAATCTAGAGGCGATACAATACTGCAAGACTACTTAAACAAGAATGCCCCTCCCCCTATCCCGACGGAAGCAGCCCAGGAGTTAGAGACGGATATTACAGAACAGGAAGTGGCGGCGGTAATCAAGGACCTGAAAGTAGATAAGAGCCCGGGACCTGACGGGTTCACTCCACGATTTTACAAACTATGCGGGGATTTGCTGGGCCCTATCTTGGTAAAATCGTTCAATGCTATATCAAATAATTGTCCCTTCCCATCACAAGCCCTACAGGCAATCATCACGGTTCTGCCCAAGCCGGGGAAGGATCCGCTAGAGTGCAGTAATTACCGCCCCATCTCACTTCTCAACATAGATACAAAAATCTTTTCCAAAATAATAGCCACACGACTGCAACCCCTAGTACCAAAATTAATCCATAAAGAACAGGTTGGGTTCGTACCGGGCCGCGAAGCTAGGGATAATACCCTCAGAACCCTCTCCATCATCCTAAGGGCACAGAAATCCAGGAATCCCCTTAGCCTATTGACAGTCGATGCAGAAAAAGCTTTCGACAGGGTCCACTGGGGCTTCCTGGAAGCAACGTTACAAAAGATAGGCCTAGGATCAAGGGCTAGAGAATGGATTATGGCTCTATACAAAAACCCATCGGCAAAAATAAGAGTCAATGGGGCCCTTTCACAGCCCTTAAAAATAGGAAACGGGACCAGACAGGGATGCCCATTGTCACCCACATTATACATACTTGTCATGGAATCCCTAGCAAATGCTATAAGAAACAACCCCAACATCAAGGGCTACAGGACGGAGGCCTCGGCACAGAAGTTGGCTCTGTTTGCTGACGATCTGCTAATTTTCATGACCAACCCCACAATCGCCCTCCCTAGTATCCTTAAAGAATTCGAACTATTCGGAAGATTGAGTAACTTTAAAGTGAATACACATAAATCTGAAATTCTAAATATCACGGTCCCACCAGAAGAAGCAGCCCAATTAAACAACTCCTTCCCCTTCCAGTGGCGTACAGACAAAATAAACTACTTGGGAATAACTTTAACCTCAAATCCAGACCAACTCTTTGAGCTTAATTACAAACCGGCGCTCTCCAAACTAGAGAAAGACTTACAATTGTGGAGGTCCTTAACAATGTCATGGTTCGGTCGGATTAATGTCTTAAAAATGGTCTCCCTACCTAGACTTTTATATCTATTTCAGACTCTTCCCATTAAGCTCCCTAGAGACTTTATGACTCGTGTCAGACGAATAACGACGAAATTTGTCTGGGGGAGATCCAGGCCACGACTAAAATTTAAAACACTCACTAGAACTAAGGAAGCGGGAGGAGTAGGCCTTCCAGACTTTGATTTATATTACAAGGCAGCAATATGCAAATGCATCCTGGATCTTCTACACAATAGAAGCACCAAACTTTGGGTGAATATGGAACAGGAAACAATACCAGGGGAAGCAAGGGGTTTGTTCTGGATACCCAGGGGTGAAAACAGGAAAGAACTGAGACTGCCTCCCCTCTTAACAAATATTTTAGAAATTTGGGACAGGTTTGGGAAAAGAAAAGGCTTGGTGTCGTGTCCTGGACAACTCACCCCACTTGTAGGAAACCCTGGGCTGCCAATTCCGACAGATGACGGATCGCTAGTAGCTAGGCTAGGGGTCACCACACCATGCATCAGAGATGTGATGGAAAATGGGCATCTCAAAACATTAAAAGACATTCTGGGATCCGGGGGTCCGGTAGCCGGAGCGTGGTTCCAGTACTTGCAGATTCAATGTTACGTTCGATCTCTGGGTACAGTGGCAACACTAAACAAACCATTGACGAGGTTTGAGGAGTTGTGTGTGGCGAAGGTACCACCAATGAAAGAGATCTCCCTCTCATATCGCATACTGCTAGCGGAGGAAACAAAAGACGAAGCAGTAGGGTTCAAGGCACAGTGGGAAAGGGAACTGGGGAGACCAGTTCCAGACGGAGATTGGTCAAAAGCTATGACTCTGACACATAAGATGTCAATCTCGGGTAAAATGCAGGAAATGAACTACAAGTTGCTTTCCCAGTGGTACAAAACACCATCCAAATTAGCCAGAATATATCCTCAGCTATCAAGTAGATGCTGGAGATGCGCAGTAGACGAAGGGAACTTCCTACACATATGGTGGTCGTGCCCTGGGATCAAGAAACTGTGGGAAGATGTTAACAGGCTATACAATGCCCTGACCCATGCCGGGATCACCTTCACTCCGGAAATGGCCCTGCTATCAATATTCCCAGGTTCCATATCAGGAGCAAAGAAGGGCCTACTCAGATTTTTTATCATGGCCTTGAGGCAGGTGATCCCTAGGCTATGGAAGTCGACAACAATCCCAAATAGAATTACCTGGCTGGAAAACTTAGATAGTATAAAACAACTAGAGGAAACCATCGCCAAGGATAACAACAGGCGCCAGAGGTTCTATGCGACGTGGGCGACATGGGTGGCATTCCGATCTTCCGACCGAATTAAGGAATGGCTCCTGAGAGGGGAAATATCTAGATAAAACACTACGGCTCCAGGAAAATATAAAGTATAAGTTGACGGGGGGGGCGCACCCACCGGGCGCGTGGGAGATCTTTTTTACCTATCCTTCTTAATCTATATCTCTTACTTTCAAGCTCTAATTTCTGAAGTTCTTTCTCTTCATACAATTATTTGGTTAAGAAAAACTAGTCATTTCTTTTCTATGCAAAGTAAGATATATGAACAAGGTTTTTATGTAACTGTTTACACAAGTTGAAAAAATGACTAAATAAAATCCGTTTGAACTTAAACAGCCGCTGTGTTAATGAAGAGGGACATGGGAGTGAAATCTCCAGCCGTCCCGGCCCCCTGCTGGCCGCTCTGTCAGAGAGCCAGCGATACTCGCTCCTGTGCAACAGTACGGTAGCAAGTAAACACAGGGACGAGGGTCGGGCATCGTTTGCTCAACATTCGACGCATGTAAATGGGGCTTTATTCGACAATGTCTTTGTTTACACCCTCTGGCACTGCGTTTCGTTAACCTTGACCAAGTTGTATCAGCTGCTTCTTGACCAAGACTGTTTTGGGGGAAACTGTCTGCGTCTCCATACAATGAAGATTAGACCGTGCTTGGGGATCCAAACAGTGAAAACCAAGGACCTCGAGGTGCATCCCTCAGATCTTGCCCCAAGTCAAATTATCACGTACTGGGCCAATCATAAGGCTGCTCGCAACTCCTCATTTTCGCACAGTACTTCTGCATCTCTGAGAAGGTTGTGCTCATCACTGGGGCTTCCATGCACTCCTCTGGGGTCTCGGACAGGACAAGCATGTTTTGGCAGTGTGCTGTGGCCCGCTGTTACAGTGTAATAGGTGTTTATCTCTAGTCCTGTTCCTCTCTGGTCTCTGTTGCCACAGTGACTACTGGTTATGTTCCTCTGAACTGCTGAACTAGGTCACCTTGTGTTATCAGCCTTGTCTGGCCTGATGCCTCTAGAGCTCTGCTACATTGACCTGATAGCCAAGCAGTTCTGCTACCTGCACGGCACTGCTGTATCGTCTACTACTTACATGGCTCCGCTACATTGCTTAACACTGACACAGCTCTGCCACATCGTCGTCTAACCTTGGGTGATGGTCTGTGCTGTTAGCCAGGATCCATGAAACAGCACCTGAGGTAGGCATTGTTGCACAAATCATATCCACATCTGTTGCCTTGACATTTAATTGCTGTAGCACAGCAAGCAATTACTATTAGCTGCAGTCGTAAGCATGTCTGTGTGAGTCTGCATTTCTGCTCCCTCCTCCTCCTTCCCCTATCCTCCTCATAGACTTCAATAGTCAGCTTGAGACAGCAGCAAGCAAAGTCCACCTCCACCTCTTGTAATCCATCTCAGTGTCTCTGTTACTAGAGGCGAACTTCACATAACAGACAGTAAACAGCAAGGTAGAAAGAAGGGGGAACCCTAGTTGCCAGCACTTTAGAGGTATTTTTCAGCACAAAAACCTAATTTTCGGTTAATTAAAATTATTTGCAGTTTTTCTACTCATCTTGGCTATCACAAACACAAACTTGTTGAAAAGACCATTCAGATACGTAGCTGAAGAGCTGCTTCTAGTGTCCTGAGATGAGAGTATCTAACAATAATGTTACATTGGTAAAGCCTGTTGCATTCTGTCCGTGTCTAATAAGAGCTTTTATTTGCCGCTGATCTATGATATTGCATGGGTCTTTAAACCTACGAATAATTTATCCAGCGGCAGGCGATGCGGTTTCATGATTGTGATTATCCGATTATTTGTGATATTTTTGGCTTTTTTCACGGACCGTAACATCAGCTCAGCGTTTTCTGAAGATCTTGCCGTAAACATCTCTAGGCAAATTTGGTAAAAAGTTAGCGTGTCTTGAGGCGCGTTATATACAGGGTGTCCCTCGGAAAAGTAGCCTGCCTCCTATCCGGGAACAGCGAATAGTTATTGTGGGAGGCTATGCGTGAAGCGGGTTAATTAAGGAAACACGACGCCTTCGCTGATGAATACCCAGGTACAAAACCACCTGCTAAACATTGTTTCAGATATCGCGCAAATATGAAGAAACCTAGGCTTCCGTCAATTTGCGCATCCGAACATTCAATAGGTCTATTCTTGCAGGAATAGAACCTACAGATCTGCTGTCTCCCACCCAACACGCAGCACATGGATGGGGTGTCTGCGTCCTGCCCAATGCGAGTCGCGCCTGAGAATGGGAATGCACCCTTAGTTACTGTATTACGAACAACATGGCGGTGAGTGCTGAAATCTCTAAACCTGAAACCATGCCAAACAACATGTAGGAAGGGAAAGAGCGCAACATAAATCACTGGACATGGTTGCTGACTACCATTACTGGAGGACTTTTGGACCCATTGCTGCACTTTATGACGGACGAAGCATGGTTTAATTTATCAGGTCATATGAATTCACAGAATACGAGGTACTAGTCTACTGAAAATCCTCACCTGACTCATGGAATACCAATACGTGACCAGAAAATTGGCATTTGCCACAGTTTCAGGAACACAGCTAGTGGGCCCACTTTTCTTTCATTGAGTTGTGAATGCCACGGTCTATCTGGACATGTTTGAACAGTTTTACGACAACCAACAGAATGTACTGCTTTTTTCCAAAAGGCTACATGCCAAACCTCTTGCGACTCACTGGCATGGGTTCATGAGTTGTATACCGGAAAGTAAACTGCAACCAAGTGGTTATGGCCACCACATACCTTGCACTTGTTCATTTGCGACTTTTATCTGTGGGGAAATTTAAAGCCGAAAGTGTACACCAATAACCTGCATACCCCGGACGAACCCAAGGAAAACATCACAAACCCTATATGCAGCATCACAGTTGAAGAGCTGCAGGCAGTATCAGCCACGTAAATCAATAAAGCTTTGGAAAGGATAGTCTACTTGCTCGTTCTTCCGGTTGCGGTATTGTCAGAGGAAGGCTACTTTCCTGTGGTCCATGCTATAGTTTTATATTTATACTACATTTTATTTAATTTGTAGATTATTTTTTTTAAGCCAATCTTCACTTTCCCGTGAGATTCACACAGGCATTTTATTGCAGTATTTTTGGTTTATAGCTCTGCAATGTATTAGCATTGTATGAGCATTATTGTGTCAGATACCCTATTTCCCCCAAAATAAGACCTGCCCATAAAATAAGACCTACCTTGATTTTTCATGATTTTTGGGGAGGCTTGAAATATAAGCCCTACCCCCCAAAAAAGACCTAGCTGCATTACATTAAAAAAAAAGGAATACATTACCAGGAAAGCTGGGTCCAGGTCCCTCCTGCTGCTCTCCAGAGCTCCGACGCACTTCTTATTACAGTCCTCGGCCGCCCACAAAAGATCACTTCCTGGTTACGGAAAGCAATGGCTCTGATTTGGTTCTTGAGTGCTGCTCAACCAATCAATGCAGCGCTCGATGAACCAATGCGATGGCTGTGATTGGTTCATCGAGCGCTGCATTGATTGGCTGAGTAGAGAACTAATCACAGCATCATGTTGTGGAGGCAGGATTTATGAATTGGCTAATTAATGGCACGGCTCAGAGAGAGCAGCAGGAGGGACCTGGACTGAGCCTGCTAGGTAAGTATAATAAGACCTCCCCAAAAAAATAAGACCTAGCACTTCTTTCGGGCAACAATTAATTTAAGACCGGGTCTTATTTTCGGGGAAACACAGTAGTTGTTATCACATAATAAACATTACATAAAAGTCAGAAAATCCAAAATTATCACCAGCGTAAAAGCATCAAGGTCTCCGCAGGCAAACGCATCCATCATCTGTAGTCGTTCTAGTTCTGATCTGCTTCCTACAGTTCTCTTCCTTGATTCTTTTATATTCTAACACTGGCCCGTGGCATTTTATAGGTGTAGTTGGAGATATACAACAAATGTTGCGGATCACCAAGAGCTTTTTTTTGGAGCCAGAAAAGTATTTCTAAAAATGTCTATTTGTTCAGTGGCGCCTTTCAGGGAATTTTCCAGTGCGTCCCCGCTCATCGCACACAGAGAAAGCGGCGCGCTACACGGAGCAGGACCGGACTCTTTCACTCTTCTTTGAGGAATGTCATTATTCGGACAACAGCTTAACGACCGAGCAAAACCACAAAGCTTACAGCGACCAGGAATAAGGCTGAGCAGCATGCTTTAAATTACTAATTAGCAACTTGGGTACGGAGAAGGAGTCCTAATTAGTTCTAGGTAACCTAATATGGATGGCCACCATAATCACCTGAGGCTGAACCCGTCAGTAATTGTCGTCATTCAAGTTAGATCATTCATCCATAACTTGCAACTCCCATTCATTATCACTTAATTATAGCAAACAAGAAAGCTTGTTATACAACCAGAAAACACATTCATAACACTTCTGCCACAATGGGAACGTCTGCGATATGTACAATGCCGTCCCTTATCTGCCCGACGGAAATTATCCAGGAATTACTGAATTTGCTGAAAGCAGTTGCGTATATTGTTGAGGATTAGGTTGGGAAAAGCTAGAGAGGAAAGACCTGCGAGGCATGGAGATGTTCTCTGCATCAGCAAGGGTGCAGTCGCATAGGGCTGTTCTCTGTTAGTCCAGTGGGAAGAACTACCAAGATCTGCAACAATTGTGGGGGTAACAATAGAGGTCCTCAACCAGGCCTCTAATAACCAATAACCATGGACCTGTCTGACGCCAAAATGATTCTCAGGGTGCATTCCCACGAACCTATATCGGCTCGGTTTTCACGCCAAGCCGATATACGTTGTCCTCGTGTGCAGGGGGGGAGGATGGAAGAGCCAGGAGCAGGAACTGAGCTCCTGCCTCCTCTCCGCCCCTCTGCACTATTTGCAATGGGGAGGGGCTAATTCTCGGCACTTAGCCCTGCCCCCGCCCCACCTCCTTTCATTGCAAATAGTGCAGAGGGGCGGAGAGGAGGCAGACAGGGGGCGTGAGCTCAGTTCCTGCTCCTGGCTCTTCCATCCTCCCCCCCCCGAACACGAGGACAATGTATCTCGGCTCGGCGTGAAAACTGAGCCGATATACGTTCGTGAGAATGCAGCCTTAGGTTTTCACGCCGAGCCAATATACTGTGTCCTCATCTGCAGGGTGGGGATGGAAGAGCCAGGGGCAGGAACTGAGCTCCCGCCCCCTCTCTGCCTCCTCCCCCCCCCTCTGCACTATTTGCAATGGGTAGAGGTGGGACAGGGGCGGGGCTAATTCTAGCAACTTAGCCCCGCCCCCATCCCACCTTCTTTCATTGCAAATAGTGCAGAGGGGTAGAGAGGGGGCGGGAGCTCAGTTCCTGCCCCTGGCTCTTCCATCCTCCTCCCCCTGCAGATGAGGACACCGTATATCGGCTCAGCATGAAAACCGAGCCGATATACGGTCGTCTGAATCCACCCTCAGATGTATTTCGAGTGTTTGTTTGTTTTTTTTAGTTTTTTTTTTATCTCCTCTTGCTATTATCTGCAATTTGGTATAGGTGATTTGTATTTTTAAATGGTCCTATTTAATGTGGCATACAACGTACTAAAAAAATGTAAAAAAATTCTAAATGGGGTGCATTGGGAAAAAAAACCCTCTAAATTCCGCCATCTTTTGATGGGGGTCTTGTTTCTATAGAGTAAACACTGCAGCAAAAAAGGACATAACTGTATTTTATGGATCAGTACGGTCACTACGACACTACATTTATATAGTACTTGTTTTATTTATTTTTTGCTTTACTACTTTTTAAAATATCAAATAACTTTAGAAAAAATAAAATTATTTTCTGCCGCCATCCTCTGACGGTCCATAACGTTTTTATTTTGCTGTCGACATAGTTGCGCGAGGCCTTGTTTTTTTGTGGGGCACCAGGTTTGTATTGGTACCATTTTGGAGTGCATACAACTTTATGATCGCTTTTTATTACATTTACCTTGGAAACCGGGTGACCAAAAAAGCTCAATTCTGGCATTATGGCGTGTGGGTTTTTGTTTGTTTGTTTGTTTTGTTTTTGTTTTTTCTGACGACGCTCACCCTGTTTGGTAAATAATTTGTTACTTTGATCGTACTTTTATGCATGCTGTGGTTTTTCTATTTAGATTTTTTTAATTAGAAATATGGCAAAACAGTTTCTATTTATTTTTTTTCAACCTTTTTTATTTCGCTCCCGCAGTGTGATATAATACCACAGTATTACATTGCCTCTCAGAGCGTGATACAAACTACCAAGCCACGTCACAGGCATGGCTTTATGGGCAATCTGGGGTCTTTTGGAGGCCTCTGGATGCCTTGGCAACTGCACGGTAGCCTGCAATCTCATCACGGGGACGCTCAGGACCCCCTGAATCTGATCGCGGCAGAATGCTGATCAGAGCTGTTGCGGGCGGGTGTCGGCTGTAAGATCAACCCTCGATCCCCTTCATACAAACCCCAAACCTCCATGACGTAAATGTACGCCCTGGAGCATTAAGGAGTTAAAGCAACCAGAGCCTTTAATTTCAATTTCAGTTCTGGCACATGACTGGCATGAACAGCACCCAGACCGGGGTCCATCAGGTTCCATCATGGCCTCCGCCAGCGTTGTGCACTATTTTGTCCACATTTTGTGACTACTCCATCCTGGAGCTTCCATCGCAGATGTAAGCTGAGCCTCACTCATTCACTTGAGTCATTAGTGCAATCTTTATTTGTTTCTCTGAACTTCAAAGATCTTGCTGGAGGGAACATACCAATGGTGCTTACTTGAGCTGGAGGCCGGTGTCGTCTTCCACTTGTGTTCTTCACGTTGCCCTCTGGTGCGAAGACTTTTTGACCTTTCACTATACAAGCTGTAGGTACCTTTTCCATCTTGCATTATTGAGAGTATTGCTTGGATATAAATATTCCAATTATGTGCTGGACATGGAATGTAAAGAATGGTTCAGAAGACCGGAGTCCTCTACTGTACTGTAGCTACTCTTTATTAAAGGGGTTGTACAGTTGACGATCACCTGTCCATAGGATAGGTGATTAAAGTCTGATCGGTGGGGACTCACTGCTGAGACCTGCACCGATTCGAAGAATGGGTGTCTTATGTCTCCTCCTCACTGTGAGCTCGCTGCACCTCCTGCTGAAGGCACAGTAGACTGAGCGGAATGGCGGTCACACATGAATAGTGCCGCACCATTCATTTTAAATAAGACTGCCAGAGATGGCCAAGCACTTATACTTGGCTGTTTCCATCAGCTCCTTTGAAAAGCACAGACCGGTGCCGCATGTGCGCAATCACTGCGCCATTCATTCTCCGTGTAACCGGTGCTGAGAGCAGCCGAGCCCACAGTGACGAGAAGATGAGGACACTGAACCCCTTCTTCAGTGCGGGTTTCAGAGTTAATACCCCTGCCTATCATATATATGATATGCATAGGTGATAAAGGTCAATGGTGGTATAGTGTAAGTGGCAAGTGCTCTGTATCCTTGCTGGGAGTAGGCGTTCCAGTTTTAGTTTCAATTAATTAATTCATTCATTTATTTTTACATGGGATGAACAAAAATGTTCATTGCGTACAGTGAACGTCACAGTTGTGCCTTTTTTGGTCACCCCGTCTCCAAGAAAAAAAATGTAATAAAAAGCGGTCAAAAACTCCTATGTACTCCAATATGGTACCAATAGAAACTACAAGACGCCCCGCAAAAAAGGAGCCCTCACAGAACTATGTCGACGAAAAAAATAAAGTTCCGGCTGTCACTAGGTGGCGGCAGAAAGTAATTTAATTTTTTTCAAAGATATTTTATGAGTGATACCGGAACAAAAATGATATAATTGGTATCGTAGTAATCCTACTGACCCATAGAATAAAGTCATCAGGACATTTTTGCTGCAGTATATACGCCGTGGAAACAAGACCCCCCCCCCCCCCCCCCCCCAATATGGCGGAATTTAGTTTTTGGGTTTTTTTTCTATTGTACTCCATTTAGAGTTTGTTTTTTTTTAAGTTCTTTGGTACATTATATGGTATCTCACATAGTAGCATTGGAAAATAAGCCCACAGACAACTATGTTGATGGGTAAATAAAAGTTATGATTTTTTAAAAGTGGGAATGGGAGGTGGGGGGTAGGGAATTGCCACGTCCTTAAGGGGTGATTAATCTTAATTTCTACAGTTGTGCAAATTCTAATAAATGAATAGTATAAAGAAGTTGCATAAAATGGGCATATGACTAGAGATGAGCGAGCGTACTTGGAAAAGCACTACTCGCTCGAGTAATTTGCTTTATCCGAGTATCGCTGTGCTCGTCCCTGAAGATTCGGGTGCCGGCATGGAGCGGGGAGCTGCAGGGGAGAGCAGGGAGGAACGGAGGGGAGATCTTTCTCTCCCTCTCTCCCGCTCGCTCTCCCCTGCTCCCCGCTGCGACTCACCTGTCAGCCGCAGCGGCACCCGAATCTTCAGACCCGAGCACAGCAATACTCGGATAAAGTACATTACTTGAGCGAGTAGTGCTTTTCCGAGTACGCTCGCTCATCTCTACATCTGACCCATTATACCGTACAATGCTGATCATTTATTTGCATTCAGCCCACGTTGTACAGTTTCCTAAGCATTAGATTCATTTGACAGCATCTTTTTGCACCTTCATACAAATTGAATATGCGCCCCCAGTACTGTAAGGCCACCTGTCTATGGCCGCGATGGAATGTCACTAGCGATATTCCGCCAGGAGGGGGGGGCACTGTAAGGTCTCTGCAATGAGCTTATCTAATTGATAGGCTCACCGTAGAGAATCGTGGCATGCTGTGATTTTAATCACGCGAGCAGAGAATTGCTATGATTCTCCGCTCGTGGACGTCGGGCTGCGCTTTACATAGTTATCCTATGGAGAGTGTGTCATGCCAGCTTTGCAGGCGATTTATCGCGGCAGATCTCGCTGTGACATGTCGCCCGTGGACAGCCAGCCTAAAGCCAGCCATACTTCCAAGATATTGAACAGCAACACTCAACATTGAAATAGGCAATCGGGGAGTCTGTTAAAAAATAAATACATAAAGGCTTCAGGACTTGAACATTATGGCAGATGATCAGCCGGGCTCGGCCATCGTGCCGTACACTTGCAATTCCAGGCGCGGTTGGACAAAATTTTCCAAAATGCTGGATGACATCTTTGGAAGACTTCATTCTGCCATCGGCCTTTCCAAACAATTGTTGGTGTAAATTTTTCAACCAGGGGTCTACTGAAATGGTATAATCGGGCATTCTGCACATGTATTACCATATGTGTACGGTCCTCTTAAGGACTTCTACCACCCTGCCCCTACTTCCTGAAAACAGCCAAAGTTGTCCGAGGTGTTGAAGGCTATTAGTAGCCAGACCTCCAATGTGCAGCTGTGTCCGGGGGAAGTCAGCCTAAAAAAGTGTTGTCCAATCAGACCAGCTCTTTATGCCCCTTGAATGGTATAATTACAGGGGTTTGTTAATATGTGATACGACTGCAACGGCAATGTCACTCCAGAACCGGCAGATTTGTTTGTATTGTTGACGAGCTTCTTGCCGTCCTCCAGGAGACGTTTCCTTGCAGCCTTTCGCACTCCTTATTATGCACAGATGTATTTCTATGCCAGCAGCCATTATTATGATTGAAACAGTTTTTAATTAACCGTTGTCGCTGGATGGATTACTCATTTGGCTGCAGATTGACATATTTAGCGAACTCCCTATTACTAGTGTAGAGATAATATCTGGGCACAGGAAGTAGAGGTTCTGAGAAAAGGCCTGCCGTATCGTCTGCCCTGCGTTGTACACAGCGAAGTGCGGCAACCGGCAGCCATTAGAAAAAAATCCAGCACCCAACATGGACCGCTAAAAGTTTGTGACTCCAGTCGCTGACGACAACTGCGCAGATTACGTGTTTAACAGCGACGTTCTTTATCTTAGCATGGTTAATCAAGGTTATGGTTTAAATCTGTGGGGGAGGGAAAGTTTTATCAAAGTTGCAAACTGTGGCTCACGTCTCGTGCCGCTTTTCAAAAGCAGCCAGAATAGTGGGCGGGGTTTATACAATTTATTAGTATTTATATGGTCATCATTATAGATTTCATAATTATTACTAAATATTAAATCTAGTCAAGAAATCGCTTTGGGAAATACTTTCTGAACTTTTTGCACCTAAACCATGTAAGTCGGGAGGGGTATCATCACTCCTTAAGGAGAAGGTGAGTGAGGAGACTTATAAGGCCATCCATGCTCCTCTGGGAAATATATGCAAATAAGGAAGATGGAAGAATACCTCTGCAGCGCCACCTATTGGATGGTACCATTGTTGCATGTAAGAATTGTTGCATTTTTGTTTTCAACAGTGAAGTCAAGAAAAGTAAACCACCACCTCTGCATTCACTGAAATTGTATATTCGGCTGCCACAAAAATCCCTTGTGTGACCCGACTCGGGATTCACTTTATTTATGGTTGTCTGAGATTTTCTAGAAGCAGAAAATCTTGTAAAATAAAGAATCTCTACTCGCTGGTTTGTTCCCCTGCAGGTCCGGCGCCGCCACTCCAGTCCTTCCCGCCAGGCTACAGTGCTGATGCACCTTTAGGCTTCATGCACATGGGCAGATTTGATTTGTGGCATCCACGATTGGCACCGCGCGGCAGCTCCACTCACACATGCAAATTTGATTTGTGGATTCCGCGAGCGGAAAATAAATCGCAGCATTCCCCATTATAGCGCGGATCCTACACGGACAGGCTCCATTGATCTCTATGTAAGCGTTCGATCCACAATGCATCCGCAATTACATTGTGGATTTGTGGGCGGATACGTCTCAGGTTGCTTGGAGACCAGGCAGGGAGGTGGGGGAAGGCATGATTAGGCTTGCGATTTAAAAAAAAATAAAAAAGTTTTCCTTTTTTTCCCCTCCCATGTGGAGGATCTGCTGTGCATCCATGTAGATTCGCGCAGAGAAACCATTGAATCTGTGATCTCCCGCAAGCATTTGATTCATTTACTCAATGACTTGCAGGTCATCTGCGGCAGAAATCCGTATGTGCCATGTACATGAGGCCTTATACATGTACGTGTCCACAGTAACCAATCAGAGGTTAGTGATTGGCTGCGCTGGTTGCGTATATATGGGCATGACTGCTGTACCAATGTAAGCAGATCCTGGCAGCGAGGATCGGAGGGCATCAAGCTGGTAAGTAGCTTCTTTTATTTTACAATAAATCCCCCTTTCAGCCCAGATGGGCCGTACTTGTAATCTGTGTTGACCTGAGTTGCGGCATTTTTTACATGCGTTAAGCATAATTAAAGGCAATTAACTTCCGGCTGTTCTAATTAAGCAGTAAACCTTGGGAGAGCCTTGGCTTGATGTGACACGTGGCGTCTTCTACCAGGTTGGCACCTTCTATGTTTAGTAGCTCTATGGCCGCCATCTGATTAGTGCTTGTTCGCGCAATGTCATCTATTCTTCACAGTTTATTCCTCACTTCTTTCCCTGAGTGATTTGGAATAAATGCCATGTGTTAACGGACCATCTGGTGACCCCGCTGATTCTTGGGGTCCTTTTAGACAAACCCATTTTTTGTTTGAATGAGCGAGCGACGTCACCGCTATCTCGTTCGCACTCATAGTTGGTTCGTCTAAACGAGAGTTGTACACTTATCGTTCATTTAAACAACACTTGATCAGTCTTTCTCATTCTCTTAGGCCTTAGTCAGACGGGCGTTTTTTCACGCGATTTGCGGATCGCATGACGGATGCGCATCCGCAAATCGCGTGACCGGTGCGCGCAAGTCGCCCGCAAATCGCCCGAAAATCTGCTCCTAGTCGCGTTTCATTAGAAACGGGCCGGAGCTGTCCAGCGCATTGCATTCAATGGAGACGGCAATAGAGCCGACTCCATTTAAAGCAATGCGCTGCGGGCGAGCCCGGGATGAATTGTCGGTAAGGGCTTAAATATATAAGCCCTTCCCTGCAATTCATCCTAAAAAATTGTATACTCACCTTCTCCCGGCAGCCGGAGCTCCGGGCGGCCGTCCTGCAGTGGGTGTGAAGGGGGTGTGAGTCAGACCTGCCCCCTGATTGGCTCAGCGCTGAGCCAATCAGAGGCATGCCTCACTCACACCCATTCATGAATTCATGAATGGATGTGAGTCAGACCTGCCCCTGATTGGCTCAGCGCTGAGAGGCAGCAGTCACTCACCCATTCATGAATGGGTGTGTGAGTGTTTTCAGCCTCTGATTGGTCAGGGCTGTGACCAATCAGAGGCAGATCATTCAGCAGGCGGGGATTTTAAAGCCCCGCCGGCTGAATAGTGCCAAGAAGCAGTTCAGGAGAACTGACAGCGGCCGCGGCTGGACTCCGGCTGCAGCGGAAAGGTGAGTATACAATTTTTTTTTTATTTTAACACATTTTAGGATGAATTGCAGGGAAGGGCTTATATATTTAACCCCTTCCCGACAATTCACCCCGCGCACGCCGGCAGCCCATTGCTTTCAATGGGCAAACATCGTTCTTCTCTGCCACAGCTGCAACAGAATGATTTGTCTTCTATATGTTCTCAATGGGGTCGGCGCTGCTGCCGCCGGCCCCATTGAGCGCATATACAGAAGAGAACAGGAATCGCAGATCGCAGATAGGTGCAATCTGCGTTTTTTTTTTTGTTCTATAATTTATCGGACGAGCGCATAAAAAGCGCTCATGTGTCCGATACCATTGCAAAGCAATGGTTTTATAAAATCGCCGGACGCATGCGCATGCGCAAATCGCGGCTAAAAACGCCCGTCTGACTAAGGCCTTATAGAGGGACTGAACAAGAAATGAATGCGCCGATTATGGTTATTATGCTTGCATAACATGAACGATTCTCATTCGCCGTCCAGTTGTTGGCTCGCATTTAGGCTGGACTCACAAGGGCGTATGTGGCAAAAACAGACGTGGTAGCACAACATATTTGCGCTGTAATTGAGTCTTTTTTGTACGTGTTTATTGCGCAAATTACTTAATTTTTTGCGCTGGCCAGGACATTTCACATGGGAGCGGGACACAGCCGCCCCCCGATTTTAAAAGGCTATTTACCCTAATTGATTCCAGATATGTTATCTTCCTAGTGAAATTGTGCCACTCTGGGGCTTTGGTGAGCAAATAGAGCATACTGCGTTTGTTGCCGTGCACGCGAAAACGAAAAATGAGAATGAACCTATTGAAATCAGTGGGTTCTATTCTCTGTGGACTGTGCGCACAAACCTATCCGTGTGAGTCCGGCATTGAACTGACCGATTATCATTCATTTTTACTTGTTTGAATGATTTTTGAACGGTAAGGCTGGGTTCACACTGGGCAGATTTGCCGTGGAAATTCCATCCAGAATTTCGCCGCGGCAAATCCGCCTGCGACTGCTAATCCTGGGATTAGCCAGCCATGTGGACAAGATTTCCCAGGGTTTTGAAGCTGCGGATTCCCGACGGAAATCTCGCGGTTTTTCCCTACGGCCAAACCGCGAGATTTCCGTCTGGAATCCACCCAGTCAAATCGTTCCATCTAAAGGCCCCATTTATACTTACAGGTAATCGCTCAAAACTCGCTCAAACAATAGTTTGAGTGACAGTTTAGAGCAATCCTCTTTGCATACTTTATAGTAGCAACTATGCAATATGCAGCCACAGCGGTACACAGCCGCGGACGCTAATAGAATTATACAGCTGTTTTGCATAAGCACAGCGAGAAACTAGCAGAGAGAATCTTATCAGTGCAGCCGGCTGTGATAACAGCCTGCTCCGCTGATAACAGCTGATCGCTCAATACTAGCAAACTAGAATTCAGCGATCAGCGACTCGTGCACGAAAACTGCACGATGTCCCTGCATTTACACAGGACAAGAATCGCTCAAAAAACGGCTTTGAGCGAGTTTTGAGCGATTCTCGTTGCGCCTAAATGGGCCTTAAGGGTCTGTCCAGATGAGCTCATTTATCGTTTGAAGGAGTGAATAATGTCCAAGTTAACTCTTTCGCTTGGGCAGCCTATATGTATTACTAGACCAGTAGCCAGGGCTAGATCTCAATACTGGTGTCCTATATTGAAATAACATGTGATTGTTCCCAGCAAGAGAAACCAAGTAATCTTGTAGATATGATACCTTCAAACCCCTTCCCGCCACGTTACGTCATGGCAGCAGGGTACTTAACGCAACAGAACGTAACCTAACGTCATGTGGATGCCACGAGATCAGAAGAGATCCCGCGGCATCTGGCAGCAGGAGCCGGTTGTCACCATAGCCGGCCTCCCGCTACAACAGCAGGGGTGCATCGGGACAGCAATCCCCGCTGTTAAGCTCTTACACGCTGCAATCTATGTAGCTTGCGGCATGTAAAGGGCTCACAGAGGGAGGGCGCTCCCTCTGTGACGTTGTCGGACCCCCATGATGTAATCGCAGAGGGCCGACGGTTTGCCATGGTAACAGGATGCCAGATACAAAGGTCCTGCAATGCTTTATTATAACGATAATAGGTGGTATAATGCAAGTCCCCTACAGGGACATCAATAGTGTAAAAAAAAAAAAGAATATATATATATATATATATATATATATATATATATATATATATATATATAGTAAAAATAAAGAAATAAAAAAACGAAAACTTTTTGGTGCTTTTTGCCCTATTAGTATTAAAAAATTTAAATCCTACATATTTGGTATCATCGTATCTGTAACGACTCGTACAACACATTGAACACACTTTTTAACCTATACGGAAAAAAGCGTTTAAAAAAATGAGGCAAAATGCTTATTTTCATTTTTTCTCTCAAAAAACGCAATAAAAGTGATTAAAAAAGCCATATATACCCCAAAATTGTAACCATAAAAACTACAGCTCGTCACACAAAAAACAAGCCATCATAGAGCTCTGTCCATTGAAAAATAAATAAAAGTGATTTAGAACAGTTTTTTTTTCCAAAAAAGGGGTTTTATTGTGGAAAAGTGGAAATCTTAAAAAAAAAAAAAAAATCAAAAACTATTTTGGTATTTTTGCAATCGTATTGACCCGCAGAAAAAAATTTATTGTGCCATTCATGCTGCATGATTAATGCTGTAAAAGTAAAACCCAAAAAACAATGACAGCATTGATGTTTTCTCTCCCTGCTATCACAAAAAAATTAATAAAAGTATTACAATATAGTCTATGTACCCCAAAATAGCACTAATAAAAACTACAGTTTGCCACGCAATAAACAAGCCCGTATCGACTGAAAAATAAAAATAAAAATCGTTGCATCCTCAATGTCAAAATAGGGCATGTCTTTAAGGGGTTAATGGCTAACAGTATACTGCCCTAGAAGCAGTGCTCCTACAGGAGATGCTGTAAATTGTTGTGTTTTTTTTAAATCACTGATTCTCACAAAATTGACAAATAAAAAACTTTGTGTGCCTCTGTGTAGAATCGGACTCAGTTGTGGTACTGTATGGACCCATAGTCAATAATAGCTGCAATACTCTGGATCTAAGTATGAGAAGGTTTGGTGAGGTACTGTTGTATCTTGTCTCCACCAGGATTATGGGTGGAGACGGCCTGAGGTAAAAGGAACGCCCCAAGATTCTCATTGGAAGCTAGATATACATACTCACTGATCTGCCCATAGTTGGTGGAAGCTTCTGATTGGCTGCCATATACACACCTTCAGCAAGCTTCTGAGAGCAGCTGCAGCAGCTCGGTGGAGACGTGTAAAGGCTTCAAAGAGAGAGGGATGTGTACTCACTGGGTTGTCATGGCAAAAGGACGCCAGCTACAGGCGTCCTGCTTTACCATTCAGAAGCTACGGTGGTGAATCGAAATCGGCGGCTATCTCTCAGCGGGGGTGAACAGCAGGAGCTGGCCGACGGCTATCCCAGCAGGGGGAAACAGCCAGGGGTGAACAGCGGGAGCCGGGCCTGCGGGTATCCCAGTGGGGGAAAATAGCCAGGGGTGAACAGTGAAAGCCAGCCTGCGGCTATCCCAGCAGGGATAAACAGCGGGCACAAACTGTGGGAGCTGGCCTGCGGCTATCAGCGCGGGTAAACAGCGGGCACGACCTGCGGGAGCTGGCCTGCGGCTATCAGCAAGGGTAAACAGCAGAACACGGCTTGCGGCTGTCAGCTGGGGGGAAATAGCGGGAGCCGGCCGCTGGGTAAACGGGGGGGTGAACAGCGGGAGCTGACCTGCAGCTTTCAGCGGGGGTGAATCGGCGGACAGCGGCTGTTAATCAGAAGCTTCCACCGAGCTATGGGCAGATCGGTGAGGATGTATATCCGGCTGCCAATGAGAACCTTGCAGCGTTCCCTTTACCTCAGGCCGTCTCCACCCATAATCCTGGTGGAGACGAGATACAACAGTACCGCGTGGTGATACCTCCCTTGAGAGCTGAAATAGTGTCCAAATTATTTGTCACCCAACATTCCTGTAAGCAAATACCACATGGAACTTTACAGAATAGGACAAGTTAAGATTGTATATTTTCTTATATTTGCTGGTTAATTTTTGTATATGAAACATTGGGCAACTTTTGCATAATATTTAGCGCTGTGATTATTTCATGTTGCACATCAGTGACTGATAATGTTACGGATCAGCTGCTGTCACGAGGTCAATCTGTTCACCTTCTGTTGCGCATCATCCCTTATTTCATACAGATTAGCAAGCAGATTTCCCAGTATAATTATAAAAAAAAGCAAACTACTGCACCGTTTAGTGATTACTGCCCTATATAAATGTCCCGCGAACCGAGATCACATTGAAGGGCTGCTGTAAAGATAGTATACAGGGGCCTGCAAACTGCAGGAACACATGCACAACCTGCGCGGCAGTCAGCAGCCTGTGTATGTATATATATATATATATATATATATTATATTTTTATTTTATTTTTTTTATCCCAAGTTGTTCTTACTGATATTGCTAGTGTAATAGTTGCATGAAAATCTTATCACAGTTGCTTGTACATGCTACCCGGTGTACTTCCATGGACTGCAGTCTTCCAATGGAAACCGGAACTGCACATTGTAGTTATGTCACGATTTACTTGCCGCAGAAGCATGTATGTGTGCAGGACCAGTTACTGCGGAAGGACCTGCTACAATCGCCACATCCGTCTTTGGATACATGCTCATCATATACAGTATATGTGTTGCACCACAATTTCAAGGTATCCTCTATGCATAGCAAAGGGAATATGTTGATGATCTGTGGGAATCTCAAGAGCAGGGTTCCCGTGTCCCCTATTGTCCTACAGCGGGGATCCTACACCCCCCCCTTCCCCACAGAGAGGAGGAGACCGAATAGACCGCTAGTTGCGGAAGCACACCAACGCTCCATTCACTTGCAATGAAAACTGCGTTGCTAGCCGACTGGCACCCACTCAGCTATTTCCATCTGCCCCACTGAAATGAATGGAGAGCTGACCTCACACACTTGGCTGGCACTCCCTTCTTGCTGGCGTCTCTACAGGGGTAGAAGCGACCCCCACAGTGATAAGAGTGGGCCATGAGGGTCCTCTTCTTGAGATCGGTGGAGGTCTCAGCGGTGAGATCCCCACCAATGAGCATGTTGTTCCATATCCTGTGGATAGGGGATAACACGAAATTCTGGAACAGCACCTTTAACGCTAATAGTAACAAGTGCACACAAGACAAAACTACACCAATCAGGAGGGCCCCCTCAAACATCGCGCAACTGTGCAAACCTGTTTCCCTTCTGCAGTATCCCCATCCATCATATGTATTCCTCTATGTATTTCCACATCATTTATGAACTTTCATCATCCTGAATGGTCTGGCCAGTGCTGTTATTGCACTATGTTCACACCATTGATGAAGTTTTGTCTTGTACGCACTCGCTGCTATTGGCTTGTATTGCTGTATGTTGATATATAAAGCTGTAATGTTAATTTGGGAAAGCAAGGTTTTGTCTGTTTATTCAAAGATGGATACCTGAGAGTTAAAGAGACTGTTTTATGCATCATATATGAGGATTCGTCCCTTGGTTGCCAGTTACTGGTGACCTTGAATCTATACACGTGCTTGGCTCACCATATGTGTATAGCTACTGAAGACAGAGGACAGAGCTGCAAGACCGAAGCCGTATTCAAGTGTCTCTGGTGTGTAAGAATGGCCTGGTCTTGGGTTTGAATTTATTTAGGTTACTATATTTGGGGGTCTGAGGTCTATATTAATTTGCTGATTCTGGTCAGGGTCTGTTCTGGGGTCACTTTCTTTACTTAGGGGGTCTGTATTTATTTAGTGGGTCTGCACGGAGGTCTGTATTTGTTTAAGAAGATCTAGTCTGGGCACTGCAATAGTTCAGTTTGATTTGAAATCTGTACTTATTCTGGGGTCTTGTCTGGGCTGTAAATTAACCCTTTCCAGTCCAATGTCGGGCCTGCCCCGACATCATAATTTCCCTCCACAGCTCTGATGTCGGGGCAGGCCCGACATTGCAGTGCAGGAGTGGATCTGCACCCGATCATCAGACACATCGTGTACAGATGCACTCCTGCACTGGTCCTCATCGAGGACCCCCGAGGAGAAGGCAGAAAGGGTTTTTAACCCTTTCTGCCCTCTCCTTTACACATTACATAGCGCTCAATTAGCGCTATGCAATGCATAGAGATTCCGGCCAGCGATCATGTGACCGCCGGTGTTACCTGACCTCCGGCGGTCACATAAACGCCGAGCCAGAAGTCTGCACTGTGGGGGGGCCTGCTTACCTGTCCGGCGTCTTGCGCATTCTCCTTCTGTCTCCCGGCCCGGCGATCATGTGACCGCCAGGTGCCACCTGACCCCAGCGGTCACATGATCGCCGTGCCGGGAGGCAGAAGGAGAATGCGCAAGACGCCGGACAGGTAAGCAGGCCCCCCCATGGTGCAGTGAGCACCTGCACCCTCCTGAACTCTGTCAGTTCAGGAGGGTGCAGGGAAAATGTATTTTTTCTCACCCATTCTCCCCAGCTCCAATTTATTTGGAGCTGGGGAGAATGGGTGAGAAAAAATAAATGGATAGGAAAGGGTTAAGTTTGCGTTGTGGAGTCTAAATCTGTGTTGCATCAAAGGCCTGGGGTCTGAAATTGTGTTGCTATAGAGACTTCAGGTGGCTGCAGAAGTGAGCGCCAAAGTTGCTTAAGCATCGCTCTCTGCAGTCGGGAGAAGTTGTCATGGTGGTCTGGACCAGATGGTGAAGATGAAGAAAAGAATGCCTACAATCAGAGAAGATATCGCCTATAAGTCACTACATAGATGAGCTGCCGTCTCTTTTGATAGGCCCTATAGTATACTTCGTTCGCCACTGAAGGCAGCAGCCCATAAAGTCACAGGAGTAATAATTGTATGTGCATTCCCTCTCACCTAAAAGTTTGTTTTTTTTTGTTTTTTTTTACAAAAAATACCCTTGGCGGTAGGGTTCTCTGGTGACCTCATTCACTGATATCCCATTAAGCTTTTGTGAATGTTCTAGTTCATTTGCAAGACGTGACATCCTCCTAGTTGTTATCTGATATGAAGGTCATGTAAATGTTGGTGTACAGTGAAATACAAGAGTTGTTTAGCATCTGAATGTTCTTGTTTATTTCTGTTTCAGCTCCTGTTTGGTTCAGGTGTGCTGGTGTCCATAAGCCTTTCAGGGCCACAGCTGGATAAGGTGGTGATTGACAGGACCCTGGTGGGGAAGCTCATCACAAACCCCATCAGTGATGGTAATTTCACCCATGTGCAAATCAGTTGCTTACATTAACAGATGCATGGCACAAATAGTGTTTCAACAGGTAGACTAATTATTGTCACTGGGGACTTACAAACACAACAGGTAATTGCTTGTAAATGCTGCAGTTACAAGACTAGGGACCAAGTACTGACTCTAAGATTTATGAAACGGGCAAATTATAACTGGACTTTGAAGGAAAAAATTAATTTACCCCTTGACTTGATTATAAATCTATAGTTAAACAGACCTTTCAGGTGTTTTAAAAGAGACTTTCCAAAAGAAATATATGAAGGTTTCTTTCATGTACGTCAAAGTTGCAAACTGTTTTTTTTGTGTGTGTAATATCTTCTACGTATTAAGGTCCTCATGCACACTCTAGATTAGACTTTAGTCATCTGGACCCACCATTAATGGTGGGGCCATAGGACTCATTGATGAGGCTGCTCAACTTTTCCCTGGCAGAGGGTGCCGGACTAAGAAGAATCGGAGACATTGAATTTCAACACCCCATCCTTTTGCTCTCCAGGGGATAAGTTGGTGCTAGGGCTGTCTAGCTGCAACTTACCTCCCGAAACACACGAACATTCGTCTGAACTGAATGTTCATGTGTATAGGGCAGTTGTTAGATGATCGATCATTCGTCTGACGGTTGTTGAATGTGTACTGGGTGCTAAACATGGCTACCACTACTAAGATGCCCCTAGCACTTGCCATATTGCCAAATTATGTAACAACCGGACAGTTGAATGAGCAAATATATATGAAGTACGTACGAACACTAACAAAGATGCAAGACTTGGAACTCGCCAATAAATAAGAGAAACAGAAGAATAATGATGACCGTCAGATAATGAAGAAGATGGTTGATGCACGCAGAAATACCTGACAATACCTAACCCTAATTCCAGCTTTACCGAAGTCTTTCCCTAAACTATTCCTGGTACTGACCCTAACACCAGACACCACTGTTGCTGATGTTCCTATAATGAAAGCCCTATCTTAAGCAGTGTCCCTAACAGCATTGAGAGAGCACTGGAACCCAGAGACCAGAATGTGAAACAAATTAAAGCTAAACAAAGAAGCAAAACATAGATATAACTGGAAAGGGATAGGCGAAAACTGCATGTCTAAAAAGCATGGATTGCACTAGATGTAACTATAGGCACGATAATACTACACTGATTAGACAAGCTAGATTAGGAACAAGATACTAGAAGCAAACCGGGAATACTTGGTTTAAAATTATATACTTTTCGCTATAACCAGCGACACATTGCAGAAGCCAGGACTATTTAAAAAGAGGCCAGCCAATGGGTAACATCTGGCCCACTCTAATGAATCAATCATGGGACAGATGCATAGCACCTGCCCCAACAGCAAGCTTATAGGACAGGAGATGGCAAATATGAAAGCTGTAAACATAAAGCAAAGAAAAAAAAGGTTTCATTTATTAAAGCTTCAAATAAAGGTGCTTCAGTAGGACCAATAAAGTAGTTTCGGAGGGAACCCCCTTCTCCTTTATAACTGATCTTTCTGGGTCCTCAAATATCTCAGTGGCTTTGATGTCTTTACCAGCTAACCTGCTTTTATGTTCTAAACCCCACTTACACATGGGGTATATGTTTTGCGGGAATAGAGTAAAATAAATGGAGCCATTTTAGTTTTTTAAATTTTTTTTGTTAACTCTTATCCAATATTCTTTTTCTCCGTGTGTCTGGAGTTGCTTTCTGACATGTGGAAATGGCAGCCGAAGTGCTTGACTAGAAATAGCTTAAGACAAAAGGAGGAGGGAGTCAGCAAGAAAGCCGAAGGACAGAAAGCACGCGTGATATGATAGATAGCTTTGCATAATGTAATTTAGTGCTTCCGCAGAATCCTCTGTGAGCTTTATTTCTCATTTCCAAGGGGTACTAGCAAGATGACATGTTGATTTGCTTTAGGAGATTACCGAAATAATATTTTAAAGCATTGGCTTGTAGAGTTGTCTTTGTGCTGAGCTGAACTCATTTGTTCTGGTACCAGAAGCCAACGGTACAACGGTAACACCTTCCTTATCCTCTTTGTGTTTCAGCTGTGTTTACTGACACTTTCATCATCTTGTCATTTCTCAAGGAAAACAAACTTTGTCTTATTCAGTTTGCAAAAAAGACTAGTTCTCCGGATATAAACAAGCACATGGAAAAACTCTCCTCCCAGGATATGAAGGTACTTTTGTATCATGTTATGTTGGTGTATTCATTGCAAAAGCCAGACCAGAATTAATATGGCACAGAGAGGGCTGTTAGCAGGGTAGATGTTCAGGTACTAATTAAAGGGTCCATTTAGATGGTTGATATGAGCTGCGTAATGAGCGCAGATCAGTGACATTGACCATCATTTATCTGGCCTTCACACAGGTTGAATCAGACGTGGGGGCAGGCGGGGGGGGGGGGGTGTTATTCATACAATTGTTTGCCCCCTAAAGAGTATCATCACTGGTAGCAGCACATCCCATGATCTTTTTGGCCTGCGTAAAAAGTGTAATTAGTTGGCTGATCACTGCCCTAGGGTAATGATCGAGTGAACATGCGTTCTATTGGCCAAAAAAAGGCCCATTTACACCCAAAGACAATCTTTCAAATGCTTAAAAGATTGTCAGTTTTAGCGATCGTTTTGCATAACATGTTAATGGACACTAATGACCTTTAACACTTTATCTACTTCATTTGCGTGCAAAAGGGCCTCCGGGAGCTGTTTGGAGAGACCAGCATGTGGCCTGAGCTCTGCATACAGCTCCGTTGTTCCCGCACGGGCTGTCGGCAGAATACAATGTAATCTCCGGCTCCCGTGCAGAACACAGCGTGCGGTCCCTGTTACCTCTCTCCGGCTAAGCTCTCCTTAAAATCATTTTTCAGTCTAAGAGTGAACGATGGCAGCATTTATACGCAACAATTATCGTTCATATGCCATCAGTCTAACGGATTTTGAGCGATAATCATTGCGTGTAAATGGGCCTTTAAGCTTTGTAATGTATTGATAGACAAGGTATCTCAAAAGTGTAGAATGCATCCAGAATGAGAACTGTTTGGTAGAGTGTGATCCAATTTTGCTGTGGGGGAAGGGAGGAAACCTGTTAGGCCATGTCACCAACATGACAGCCATTCTGAATGTCGCCATCTTGGATTCAACTCTAATTTTTCTAGTGAGAAGGTAGGTGTGTGATATACCAAACTGGCAGAGAACGACTACATCTATGGTAAAATGAAGCACACCATTATTTATTTTTCTGGTGACATTCTCTGGCAGATTGATGTACGTATGGCACACCTACCTTCCCATTCGAAAAATTAGAGCTGGCGGCATTCAAGGCTATTATATTGGTGACCGGGCCGAACGGGTTTTCCTCTTCCATCGCAGCTTGCATGCAAAATTGGATCAACGTCTGCCAAACCATTTTCATTCTACGTGGGTGTTTTCACACTTTTGAGACGCCCTGTATGTTAGGGCAGAGTTATGAGGGCATGTGCCCCATGTGATAAATCTCTCACAACCCACATCGCTGCCATTAGCTTTCACACTGGCTAAAATTCTGGCAAGTTTTAGATGCCAGGGTTTTTGTAGAGTAACAATGCAAAAAGTTCAAATACATTGATCAATGTAGGCCTAACATTTAATGCAACCCGAAAGGGGTAGGGAATTTATCATATGCAGTATTTTTATAGTCCATTGAAGTTATCAAAATCTTGCAAAATGTTGATAAATTTGGCACATCTTTAAAAATGTCCGCAGATGTTCCTACACCCATCTGATGGAGGTAAATTGCTTAAACGTTTTTCAACTCTTCAAAACCTTACAAATGATAAATCTGTCTGAAAGCCTCATGCCATGAAAACCCCGACAACTTCAGTGGACAATTTTGTAAAGTGGCAACTGAGAGTCTAGAGCTGTTCTCTTTGTCAAAATTTGGTTCGCGTCTAAAAGAAGGTGCAAATTAAATGAGAAAATTCTGCAGCTGTACTGCAATTCATGCATTTTACGACAGTAATGACATGATCCACCATCGCGCTACTGTAACTACTGAATTAGCTTTTCAGCAATTTAAAGCCCCCCTCAGTCACAGCTGAGAACCCGGAGGAGAAGGCGGGAGGGGTTTTTAACCCTTTCTGCCTTTTCCTTTCCTGAGTACACAGCGCTCAATGAGCGCTATGTATTAACAAGTGAAAGTGTTTCCATTACACGAGCCAGCGTTTACGTGACTGCCGGGATCCCCTGCTACAGCAGAGTTGCAGGGTCCTAGCAGACCCTGAACAGCTCTGCCAGTGACTATTGTCACTACAGGGCATGTAACCAGGTGCTCCTATGGCTCCCAGTTACAGTGGAAAAGTGGGTAATAAAAAAAACCCCTAAAAACATGTGAATTTCCCCCAGAGGTCTTTATATGACGTCATGGGGGACATAGATGGTAAAAAAAAAAAATAATTACATAAATAAGTAAAACAAAATTACAGAATAGAAAACTGAACCTCCGGCACTTCTGTGGATACCAGAATACAAAGAGGATTTTATTTAGACCTCATGGATAAAAACATCTTCCAAAATAAGTTTTTTTGTTTCAATTGCTGTGGGGTGTGCTTGCGCCTGTCCGTGCGGGGAGCGGGTGTCTTTGGATTTACAAAATTACAGAATAAAATAATAAATATATACATAAAAAAGAAAATAACCCAAAGCCGTCGCCGTATGCGCCTTGTAATCCAAAACCATGCATATTATATATCAAAATGGTATAAACCAAAGGAGGAACCTGTTTCCATACTTTATTTTAGCGTAAATATACTAATTTTAAAAAAAACTATAAATGTTTAAAAAAAAATCTTTTTTTTTTTTTTAGCTTTTAACCCCCAATAAAACTGAAAAAAAAGTCAGTGAAAAAGATATTTAAAAAATAGCCCTACATTTCACAGAAAAAAACACAGAAAAAATAATTCTGAAAGAAAAAAACTAGGGCAGTTAAACCACCACATGGGTAAAATCCCTAAAAAGTGTCTGGTCTGTAAGGTACAAAACAGCTTGGTCCTCAGGGGGTTAATTCCCCACTGTGTCTCATAGTGGTGTCACATATGCAACGCCGCTGCCGCATTGTCTGTTTGGTGAATGAAGCCTTAGGCCTCATGTCCACGGGGAAAATCAGATCCGCTACGGATTCTACATGGAGAATCTGCAGCGGGTCCCTCCTGCCCCGCGGACATGAGCGCTGAAAAGAAGAATAAATGAGGATAAACTCACCTCCCATCCGCTCCGTTTCTTCTCTGCGTCGCGGCCGGATCTTCTTTCTTCGGCCGGCGGATGAATTCGTCACGCCGGCGGCACGTCGCCGACGTGCCGCGCGCATGCGCCGGGCACATCCGCCGAGCCGAAGCAAGGGAGATGCGGCCGTGAGGAAGAGAAGACCTTCCCGGTCCGCTGCGGGTGAGTAAATGCTTTTAAATTCCTATTTTAGGTCTCCCGCGGATCCGGACGGTTTCCATAGGCTTCAATAGAAGCCCGCGGGAGCCGTCCCCGCGGGAGACCCGCATGAAAATGGAGCATGGTCCACATTTTTTCATGCTCCATTTTTTTTAAAATCACTTTTATTGACGATCCGCGGGTATTTATCTACCCGCGGGTGGTCAATGCATCCCTATGGGGTGCGGATCCGCGCGCGGGAGAAGAGTTAAAATCCGCTGCGGATTTTAATTCTTATTTTCCCCGTGGACATGAGGCCTTAGGCCGCCTGTCTACGGGCGTTGCATTTTGACGCAAGCGGATTTCCGCTGCAGGAGAACACTTAGTCACTGCGATTTTTGGCGATGCGCATATCATTATGAGGGGTTAATCACAGCTGCCACATTTTTATATGCAGGTGGAAAATCACTGCGGATTTCCGCTGGTGTGCATCGGGCTGCCCTTTACATAGTTTATCCTATGGAAGGCGTTTCATGCGTTACCCACGTGCAAATTATTACCATGGATAGCACAATGAAGACTCGCCCGTGGACAAGGAGGCCCTATGCATACAGTTGGCGTATATTCTGGCAACTTTTCTCAGTGTATACACAATGTGTAGGGCCATAATGCAATGTGAAGAGGACCTAAAGATGAAAGGGGTTTTCAGGCACTGTGGTATCAATAGGTCATCAATATTTAATCAGCCGGCGTCCACCGCTTGAGATCCCCGCCGATCAGCTGATTCTCACTGCAGTATGTTCCAGGCACAGCGCCATTCAATACATACTGGCTGTGCTTGGTACTACAGCTCAGTCTCAATTCCCTTAATTGGGGACTGAGCTGCTCTCGGCCCTTGTGACTGATGAATGTGATGTCAGAGGCCTGAGATGAGGTGACAGCACTCACCAGAGTGCCACGTCGTCTTCAATCCTGACCCCGTGATCAACTATTGATCACCCACCCTGAGGATAGCTTAACAATAGTTTAGCGCTGGGTATGTAAATGTCTAGTAGTCATCGGCCAGACCAAAACCAAACTTTACACCATATATAAATATTCCAATAACCCACTAAGGCAACCTTTGTATATTGCCCATCCCCCCACGAATATGTACGCTCTTATGTTATGGCTCTCATTGCTAAACCAGAAGTCATTGTGATTAGTTTCCTAAAATGCCTCCGAAACAAAATCACCCAGTGATTGGCAGGGTTTTCGACATGAATAAAGTGGCATCTCTCCGGTGCCAGTTTACAGGTAATGTGTTTCCTTGTATCAGGGGCTTTGCATCTGCAGAGCTGGTTTGGAGCAAGTGTTTAATTTAGGTCTCCGTATATTACATTTGATTTTGCCTGGAAGGAAAAACCCATCTGCAAGGAAGAGATGAGAGCATCTCATACATTTTTCAGGCTGTTTCAGTTCAAGACCCCTATTCCATATTGACTTGTACGTTCAGCATAGCTGTCCACCGCAAAGGTAGCTCTAATGTAAAAAATGCACAGAAACACCTGAACGCGAGCCGCAGCGCTGCGAGATAAACTCCCGTTTCCAGTCCAGAGAACCGAGGCTTGACATTGACATGCTCTTTCAAGTTAAAGTGTCTGGCAAATTATCATTTTATCTTTTCTGTCACCCACAGGTTCACAGCACTTGGTTTAATGTTCATTCTCTAGGAAGCATTCCGAATGTTAAGGCAAAAAGTCACTCGGACTCTTTTATTAACTCCTGAGCTTAACTTTTTAAAGGGGAAATTGGTAAAAAAAAAAATTAAAATTAAAGTTTGCAGTTCTTCTGTGCGAATACGTTAAATAGAAGTGAATTTACCGAAACGCGCTGCGTCTTATCGCTCATGGCCGGCATCAATGAACGGATTTTAATTATTATTTCTAAAGCAATTTTAGTTTATTTTGCAATTTTTTGGAAGATTTTAAACTTTTTGCTTCAATAGTAATGAAGCATTTTAAGGGGATTTCAGAAATCCAGCCTGAATACCCTTAGCCCCGGATCACACGCACGGGTCTTGCATGGGTTATACGATGTACCAATCTGCTATAGGCGGCCATGTTGCCACTCACATGATTTGCGTGAAGTACACACACAAGAAAAATCGCAGCATGGCGTGTTTTACACAAGCATATATGCCAAGATAGTAGATGGTGATGAGGGGCACGCAGCCAGATACGCTTGTGGGAGCCCGGTCTTGACCAGTCCTAAGCCATCTAAGGCTGCCTGTCCATGGGCGTTTTTGGATTGCGTTCCCCACGGCGATAATCCGGCCGCGGGGAATGCAATGCGCGCTTTCCATAGCGTTGCTATGGAAACCGCAGCCCCACCTGTCCATGAGCGGAGAATCGTAGCAATTCTTCACTCGCAGTCGGCAATTCACAGCATTCTGCGAATTGCCCCGATTCTCCTCAGTCAGCCTGTCAGATAGGCTGACCGCGGAGATCCGTCTGCAGGCTCCTGCCTCAGGCGGCGGCTCCCGTGGGATATCGCAACGCCCGTGGAAGGCAGCGTTAATGTGATTGGTGAGGATCCAACTCCCATCAATAGAAGGAAGAGGCTGTAGAGCTCCATTGCTTCATTGTGTGATCGGGCAATAGGCAGCCTCCCACACAATCTGAAGAATGGGGGTCTGATGTCCCCCTCTACTTGTCAACCCCCCCCCCCCTCCCGCAGTGATATGGAGAATAAATAGAGTGGCAGTCAGGCATATGCAGCGCTGCTCCATTCATGTCAATAGGGCTGGCAGAAATAGCCAAGAGCGAGTGCTCCGTTACTGTATTTCTGGTAGTCCACTTAGGCATGACCGTTGCTCCATTCATTTTTCTCCTCATTGGGTTGGGGGCTCAGTGAGCCCACAGTGAGGATAAGGAGATATGGGAGGCTCATTCTTGGCATCGGTGGGAGTCTCAGCGGTGAGAACCCCACAATCAGACATTCTACACATTAAGGACAAAGCGCTGCAAACTTTATTGAAAGGGGAGTATCCAGCCTTCCTATTTTTGTCCTTTTGCTATATTTGGTAAATTTGGTCATACTGTTCTGTGACTTGGATTTTAATCCTGCACAATAGTAAAAATAGGACCCTAAGGAGAAGGCAGAAAACATTTATAACCGCTTCTGCCTTCCCTCCTGCAGGCTACATAGCGCTCAATAAGCACTATGTAGTGCATAGAGAAAGTGAAAGTGCCGCTTCCGCTACTCAATCCAGCAATCATGTGATCGCGGGTATGCCCTGTCCCAGCAGAGCTGCAGGGTCTTAGCAGACCTTGACCAGCTCTGCCAGCGACTATTAACTAACTGTAACTGGGGTATCCATGGGAGTCTATTGCCTAGTGTTAGTGAACATGTATGGCCAATTTGAAAGACTCTGACAGTCAGTATAGAGTACAATGTGTATGGCCGCATCTGTAAAGTATGGTTGACCATTCAATGGTTGTTTAACTATTAACGTACTTCTGTCTAATGTGTATGGTCACTTTTAAGGCTTGTGCCGTAGAGATAGTGTTACTAGTCACCTATAGCTAATTAGACTTTTTTGTACAGCTCTTATTCTCTACCGTCATTCTGATTTCCCTGTATTTATATGTTCTTGGCCCCTGTCCAACAAAGCTCATCCCACTTACCTTTCACTTACAGCACAGTCTGTTTATATAACTTTTAACTCCCTTCCATACTTTGCATATAAAGTTCAGCACATACTTCTAATAGATACTTTACCGACTATCCATATATAATTCATTTTTCACGTATAGACATATAAGCATAAAGGCCCTTAAGCATTACACTGAAAGATGATTGCTCAAAAATCGCTTAAACGACAGTTTGAGTGACCGTTTTGAGTGATCATCTTTGCATAACTCTAAGTAGCTAATTGTCTACTTCTGAGTTAATGCAGGCAGAGTGGGATACCGTTGTGATAGCTCCGCGAACAAAGCACCTGTTTTGTATATGCAAACCTCTGCATTGTTCTCGGAGCTTTCCGCTCGTGTCCCGCTGAGAACTGCCAGCAGGATACCAGCTGAAAGAATACTATCAGCGCCGCCTGCTGAGAAAATCAGCGTGCGGCGCTGATAACGGTCATCGGTGATTTGTAGCTTGATAGAAATCGCGATAGACGAATAGTGCAGGAACAGTGCACGATGGGCATGTGTTTAGACACAACGGTATAGCTCAAAAGATGGCTTTTGAGCGAATTTTGAGCGATAAGCGTTGTCTTAATGGGCCTTTAGTTTTTGTTTCATGTTATGGGTCACTTGCTTGATATGTTTTTGTCTAACATCTCCCTTCTATAACAATTGCCAACTTCTGCAGCCTGATCTATTTTTATTGGGATGACTTACCTTTGCTAGAATCAGCTGAAGGGCAGTGATGCTAAAGATTAATGTCTAAATCCCCTTTATAACCATATAATAAAATTACTGCCTGGTGTTTATACAATGAAGTCCATAATCAAACCCTGCGCCACAGGCTTCTAAATGCCCCCTACTGGAGCTGTGAATCAGAAAAATGAAACCCACACTGATTAAAAATGGCAGCACTGATTTTGGACATAAAATGCTCATGGTCCTAAAAGATAGACATCTTCTTTAACCCCTTCTACCAACTGATGGTGGTAGAATCGGAAATGGGGCCTGGGATCTTTCCCTTTTCTGACCAGATCTGCCAATTACGTGGAGCACCCTTCCCAAAAACAGTCACCTATGTCTGGAACCCAGCCCCGGGTACAATGTATTGGAGAGGGAAGCAGACCGTCATAATCCAAAGTCCAGAAAAAGATGGTACTGAAAGAAGCAAAAAGCAGCCACTGATAGGCTGACTGAGACTGTAAGCTGGCTGGGCTGGCTAGAAGTCCTACAACAGAAAGGAGACTTTTTTCCTTGGAGTCCAGGGCTGAATGCAACTGCGCATATCCTGACAAGTGCATCACATGGTCTAATGATGACCTCATGCTATCACACTAGACCCACACCTGTACCAGATCCTCATCGGTACCGTGGCAATTAATGTGACCTTTAACATGTCACGGTAACTTATAGCAACCCTCTTGTTTCAGGGTAAAAATGACTCAGGACTAGAAGTGGGGTGTGAAATATTTCCACCAGTTCTTCTCTGGCAGGCCTCCAGTCTGCCAATTCTGGGTCCCATTTTTGGCCTTACAAGATGGCCAACGCAATCTTCAGACTACCTAATCTTACAGTGCATTGGTAGTGTTAGACTACCAGTACACCACACCTTCTCTACGATTTGGCCTGGAACATCTGAATGAAGGGGGTGGCAGAAAAGAACAACTGCGGGTAATATACCCCCTTCCTGGGGCCGAATTTTGTCCTGAAATCGGAGGGACACTCTACTGACAATGCGGTACATTGTGATATCTTGATTAATAGCATTGCACTAGTCATGTGAACTAGTCATATACTGAATAATTACCACTAGTGCAGACAATATAGTTTTAGTTTTCAGCATCCTCCCTTGATTTGACAATAAATTACAGTGACAAGTTAATTAGTTGTCTGTATTTTTATTTACCTGATATTGGTTTGGGTTTGATTTAGTGAATCACTACTGAGTAATGTGGAGAAATAATCTGATTAGACTGTATTAACTCAATGTTTATGTTACGGTAGGTGACAGAGTTCAGGATACGAAGCGGACAAAGG